>NC_062551.1:36389641-36691862 GCF_016906955.1 Phacochoerus africanus | reverse complement strand
CAATCATGAACAGCATGGTGGGTTCTCAGAAGCTGTATATTGAACTTCACTTTTAATGCGATAAATACACAAATAAAGATCCTTGAGGATCCAGCTCTGAACCATGGCTCCCTGGGAATAAATCACATCTGTCATCCTTCTTCCTGTTCTCCTCCAACCAGCCAGACTGTTTGCATTGCTCTGGGTTATTTCAGGTTGGAAAGAGCTCTGCCTTTAGTCCCACTTTATTTTCATTTATTATGCCAATTATGGGTCTTGCTGATCTGCTCATGGGCAGTTTTCCAGAAGATCTGTCTCACTTTGTGTAGATTAAATCAATTATGCAGATTCCATTCCATTGGCAGTATACGTGGGACAATGATTACCCAGGTTCTCTACTTCTCATTCCTAATTTAGTTCTGCAGCTTCTTTCAGTCATCACCTCTCTTCCCCTTGCACCCTGTCTCTGTCTGGACTTGGAGCCAAGAGTTGCTATCTCTTGCCTGAGGAATGGTGAATTAAGCACTGTCATTTCAGAGTCAGGGGAGAATTATTTAAATGCAAAAACTCCATTGGCTATGTCTTGGTGCCATGGAACCTTGGCTGGCTTTTCCAGAATGTGATGAAGCCATCGAATCAGAGCCGGGAGACCTGGATGTTAGCCTTGGATTTGCCAGTTGCTTGCTGTGGGGTGGAAAACTGTGGTTTGCGTCCCCAACATCCATTCTCCTCTCTTCTTCAACATCATCCAAAATTTCTCAGCTATGAGATTTGGGTGGACTGAGCCTAACTCCAGCTCTAGGGCAAGGCCCTGTTTGCCATAAGTCAGTTTGCATATCCTGTTCCAGTGGCCACAGTAATGAGTTCAGAGATATACTGCATACCATGCTAGGTATGAGGGCCAATAAGTATGGAGCTTTGGTTGGATTACTGGGGAAAGAGGATCCAGGGAGGAATCATACATCTCTGGGATGTTTTAAGACCCATTTTGGTACCACAATAGGAGAGAGAGAGAGAGAGAGAGAGAGGGCGAAATCTCATCATTGGAGCCCTAGATCAAGTCTTTTTTTTTTTGTCTTTTTGCTATTTCTTGGGCCACTCCCGAGGCATATGGAGGTTCCCAGGCTAGGGGTCGAATCGGAGCTGCAGCCCCTGGCCTACGCCAGAGCCACAGCAACGTGGGATCCGAGCCGCGTCTGCAACCTACACCACAGCTCACGGCAACGCCGGATCGTTAACCCACTGAGCAAGGGCAGGGATCAAACCCGCGACCTCATGGTTCCTAGTCGGATTCGTTAACCACTGCACCACGACGGGAACTCCTAGATCAAGTCTTATCTAAACCTAGGTATGCCTCTGGACTGTTCAATGACAGACATGAACCAATAAATTCTCTTTTTGTGTAAGCCAGTTTGGGTTGAAATTTCTACCTCTTGCAAAGCATCTGAACTGCTGTGTGGTCTTTGGTAGATTACTTTCCCTGTCTGAACCTCAGTTTCTTCATTTGCCTCACAAGGGGCTGGGCTGTCTAAGGTCCATTCCAGGTCTGAGAATCTGAGAATCTTTGATTTTATTTTTGCTTCCAATTTTCTATAATGCACCTGGCCATCATCCCTATGGGAAAGAAAGGAGGTGTGAGTGGAAATTTTCTCACGGTGCCATGGTGGTGGCAGGGGGTGGATCAGGAAAGGGTGCCCTGAGGGAAATGTTTATTTCCAGCTGAGACTTGTAGAAGGAGGGACAGGGAGGGTGGCAAAGCATGGTGCATGCTCTCTAGGCAGTAGGAGCAGCCCATTGTAAACGAGAGATTTGGGGATGGGTTGGCTAGATGTCTTCAAGTCATAATTATAGAAGTTAGCATCTGTGCAATTTGAGCTCCCCATGCCCACTCTTCTTACATCTGCCTTCACAAAGAAGCTCCTCCTCTCCCTTCGGGAGGCACCTTCCAGTTTTACTGTGACTGAATCCTTGAAGATAGAGGTCCTGTCTTAATTGACTCAGTGACTCCAGGGTGCCTAGAACAGTGCTCTCTCTGGACACAATGGGTTGAATTTCACTCATGAAGATGAGTCAAGTCTCCAAAGTGGGAATGAGCATGACAAGTGTGACAAGGAAAAGGAGACAGGGCTGGCTGGCGGGGGTTACTCAGGTAGGGGAGGGGAGGAAATGGGGTTACAAAATTCCATTTGGAAAAAGTCTCAAATGCCAAGATCAGGTAGTGGGGTCACAAGTTACCTTTAAAGAGGGACATCAATAATAAGCAATCAAAGGTCACTTTTGTGCAAACAAAATATATTCAGTCTCTTTACCTGTCCAGGCCATTGACAGATCATTTGGCAACAGGGCATTTGCATGAGCTGAAAAGACGTTATGCTCTGGAGATAGCTGGGGAAGTTTCTAGCTTTAGGTTTTCCTCTTGGGAACCTTCCAAGAACAATCAGTTGTATATTTAGGCTCCTGCCACGCAGGTGTGGATAATCAGGGTGCTAGTGAAAAGGATAAATAGATGGTTGGGATGTTGCACATTCAGACAGCTATTGGGGGTGGACCAGGACAAAGCAAGCCTAGATTGATCTGCTTCCCACCCCCACCCCTCACCATGTTTAGCATCCCTTCTCATCCAAATCCTTGGAGGGACGTGGGTTCTGAATAGGCTGTGAACCACTCTTTCAACTCAACATATCTAATATATCCAAAAAACAAACGCACTCTTTTCCTCCCTCAACCTTAATCTTCTGCCTGATATATACATTTCTACTGGCCTCTTTCTAACAAGGCACCAATCCTTTTCATCTTCCAGGCCTGAAAACTGGCAGTCCTCTTAGTCTCCACTTGCTGTTGCTGCTTCTTCATCCACAACAGTCCCCCAGTCTTGCCAATTTCATCCTCATCATTTGTCCTCTCCCCGATAACTCCATGTTCATATTTTCTTTTTTTTTAAATCTTCACTTAGTGACGCAAGGCATATCTTTGTGCTTTTATTTGCAGGCTTTTTAAAAATGATTTTTGTTTTTTCCTGTATAATTGGTTTATACTGTTTGTTCTGCCAATTGCTACTGTATAGCAAAGTGACCCAGTCACACACATATGTACATTCCTTTTCTCACATTATCCTCCATCACGTTTCATCATAAGTGACTAGATATATTTCTCTGTGCTATACAGCAGCATCTCATTGCTTATCCACTCCAAATGCAATAGTTTATATCTATCACATGTTCATATTTTCATTGAGGCTCATTTGAACAACTGTTACAATCCTTGAAGAAGCCTTCATTTTTGAAACAACCTTACACTTACAGAAAGTTGTAAAAAAAATTTGTAAAATCACTTGAGAATAAGTTGCTAATACTATGCTCCATTACCCTTGAATAATTTAATAACCACAAAAACTATAATACAATCATTACATTCAGGAAATTAAAATTGATATATTATGACAATTTCATCTTCATACTCTGGTCCAGGATTACATGTTGTATTTAGTTGTCCTGCCTATTTTGTCTGCTTTGGTCTGTGACAGTGTCCATCTTTCCTTGATTTTGACCTTGGCACTTTTAAAGATTATAGCCACTTATTTTGTAAAATGTCCCTCAATTTGGGTTTGTTCAATGTTTCCTCATGGTTAAATAGGGTACGTATCTCTGGCAGGAATATCACAGATGTGATACCATGTGCTTCTTACTGCATCTTATTAGGTGGTACATGATGATGACTAATTCTACCTTTTTACATTAACTTTGGTCATTTGCTAAGGTGATGTCTATCAGCCTTTATGAAGTTATTCTTCTTTCTTTTGCCATTGAAAAATTTTTCTGGGGGCGGGTGGGTATTTTGAGACTAGTAGATATTTTATTTCTCCTCAAACTTTCAATTTATTATGTCTATTAGTATGGATTCGTGGATTCTTATTTTAGCTAATTAGTTACTATCTGTTATTGTCATTCACTTGAATGCTCCATTTACCCAACATTTGTAGAATGGGAGCCCTTTCAAGCTACTTTCTGTGCCCTTTTGACATGACTCCATCAATATTTGAGCACCTAGGCTTATCTTGTACTTGCCCTGCCTCAACTCTGAAATCAATCACTTCTCCAAGGAGCTCTGGCCCTTTTGTGGAAGAATGATATTTAGAAACCCAGATCCTAGGCCTTCATAGAGATGTGCTAGGGAGTTTCTATGTACCCATTGACACCTATTATTTATTTCCGTATTTGTTTATTCACTCTCACTTTCTCCCTTTTCCTCTTCGTAACTCTCTTCTCTGACAATAAGAAACCTGCCTCTAAAGACTTCTAGTTTCTAGTTCACATATAAGGAGCTTGGAAGTCGCCACTCTGTCCTAACAAGAAATAGAAAGCTGGAGTTCCCGTTGTGGCTCAGTGGGTTAAGAACCTGACACAGTGTCCGTGAGGATGCGGGTTCGATCTCTGACATTGCTCAGTGGGTTAAGGATCAAGTGTTGCAGTGGCTGTGGCTGTGGTGTAGGCAGCTTAGATTTGACCCCTAGCCTGGGAATTTCCATATCCTGCGGGTGCTGCCATAAAAGGAAAAAAAGAAAGAAAGAGAAAGAGAGAGAGAGAGAAAGGAAGGAAGGAAGAGAAAGAAAAGAAAGGAAAGAAAGGAAGGAAGGAAGGAAGAAAGGAGTAGAAAGCTGAACAGACAGGGAAATCAACTCTTCTTAGATCTGGAAGGCAGTGGTTGGGAGAGTGGGAAGCCATGGCAAACCATTGCCCCTAAGAGTGGAGACATAAGCAAATGCAGGCGGTACTAAGTGACAGCTTACTGGAGCGGAGACCCGCCAGTGTGAGAACCAGTGCCAGGATGAGAAATTAACAATCATAACTGAAAATTGCTGGAGGCTCAGTGTAGACAACTCTGAGAGTTGAAAATTCCGCAGAGGTTCACCTGTGGGAACTTGATGAATTTTCCACAGTAAATACTAGAGGAAAAAAATCCCCTTTTGCTTCTGGCAGGGGGAGGGGAAAAGGAATAATTTTGAAATATACTAGAATACCCTGTTCTTAACAAGCTCTGTCCTCAGGATAAACTAGTTAACTAGAGCCTAGCCTGCTGGGGTAATATCAGTGCCTAAACTGACCCAGGGAAGGGAGATACTCAACTCCAGTCCACTCTAGCCATCCTATCCTACCAAGAAGGGAGAAAAAAAAACTGAGAAACTCTTGTGAAGTTCAGTCCAGAGGCAAAGGCGCACTGAAAGACTGAGACCAAATCACGGGACAATAGAACACTTCCCCTTCCCCGACACCTACCCATCTCATCATCAAAGATTTATTTACAACAGTTCATTTTATGGAGTAGGTCATACCTGACTATCCAAAAAAAAAAAAAAAGACGAGGCATACCCAAAAGCAAAAAGCACAATTTGAAGAGAAAGAGCAGCCATCAGAACCAGAGACATGGCAGGGATGTTGGAATTATCAGACCAGGTGTTTAACTGTGATTAATAAACTGAACGGATCTAAGGGATAAAGTAGACAGCATTCGAGAAGAGAGAGGCAATATCAGCGGAGATATGGAAATCCTAAGAAAGTGATGATTGTTGTACACCTATAAATGTGATAAAATTCATAAAGAATTAAAAAAAAAAGAAAAAGAAAGAAACCTGCCTCCATGATCCTTATCTGCAGGTAACCAACCTCTTGTTGCTGCCCTTCCCACCAACGTGGATTATCTCTGTCCCCTATCCAGTCTCTGACACCCCACACTGGGCAGCTGCCCTGCTGGGTCTCATGACCTGACACCCTCGGTTGGGCTGCCACCCCTTGTGGAGACACATCTTACCCTACCTCCAACACTTTATACCACATTGCCCTTCTCTCAAACCACTGGGAAAATGCCATTATTCTTCAACTATTGCACTGGGATGTCGCCTGCGTAGATGTCCTTCTCACCCTCCTCTTGGGCTCTGGTCCCCTGTGCTGGTTCATGCTTCCAAAGGGTCCTCATTATCTCTTTTAGGCTGCAACATCTTTTTTTTTTTTTTTTGGCCATGTCTGTGGCATGCAGATGTTCCAGGGCCAGGGATTGAACCCAAGCCACAGCAGTGACAATGCCAGGTCCTTAACCTGCTGAGCCACCAGGGAACTCCTCGGGTTTCAACATCTTACACGTGCCATTCCCTGTGGAAATGTTCTCAAGGGGCCTAAGTATCTCCAGGCTCTTCCTGTGTGTAAAACAAAGCTCTGAACACACCAGCCCGCTGCTCGAAAAACATGTAGAAGAAAGAACCTCTATTCAAAAACCTCTGGGGGAAAAAAAAAAATCCCTGTGTTCATTTTGACTTTACCAGCTGTCCCTCATCTGAGACCAGTTTGTTAGGTTTACCGCTCTTGATTTTCATGCAGTCCATAGTTCTCTCATACCTATTTAATATTTCTTAAATGTATCTCTTAAAGTTTCTGAAGGGCACCTCTCTCTAGTTTTATTCTGCATCTGGGCTCCCACAGCATGCCTGCTCTGTTGACACTACCCCAAGTTCTTGCACATCCAACTTCTGTCTCCTTTGTAGTCTCAGCTCAAATGCCACCTCTTCTGTGAAGAATTTCTTGATTGCCACCTACTCCAAACCTAGACATAATTTGTTGGGTGTTTCCATGCTCCTCACACAACCTGTAACACTTATATGAGGTAGATAAGCATATGGAAAGGTGGCTAATATTATTAGTCCTCAGGAAAATGCAGACTAAAACCATAGCGAGAT
Source organism: Phacochoerus africanus (assembly GCF_016906955.1). Taxonomy (NCBI): domain Eukaryota; kingdom Metazoa; phylum Chordata; class Mammalia; order Artiodactyla; family Suidae; genus Phacochoerus; species Phacochoerus africanus. The sequence continues at coordinate 36,685,159 of NC_062551.1, read as the reverse complement.
ACCACTACACACTTACTGGAATGGCTAGAGGGATAATAAAGTAATAATAATAATAATAATAATAATAATAGCAAGGGCTGGCAAGGATATGAAACTGCTTCATGCATGTGTGTATGTGTTTATATATATCAGGTTGACTAAAGCATAATTGTATATTGTAAAATTCATCCTTTTTAGTATACAATTCTATGAATTTTGAAAAATGCATTCAATCCTATAACCACCACTATATCATGTCATCGGTAACTCCTTCTCAAACCCAGCCCCAGCAACCACAGACCAGGTTTTCGTCTTATAAACTGAATCATGCGTACAGAGGTCACATATCTTTTGAGTTTGGCTCTTTTCACCCACAAGAGTACATGTAAGATCAATTGTCATTCCTTTTTATTGCTGAATTATTATGTAGATTAGTTGTTCTTTGCTCACTATTCACTAGTTGAAGGCTTCTTGGGTTGTTTGTAGAATCCTTGTTTTTCACGATTATGAATAAAGTCATCATAAACATTTGTGAACATGTTTTTGTGTAAATGTGCATTTTAATTTTGGTAGGGTAAATGCGTAAGAGTAGGTTACTGGGTCATATGGGAGGTAAAATTTAACTTTATAAAGAATCTGTCCAACAATTTTACAAATTGTTGAACTAATTTTTTTTTTTGTCTTTTTGCTATTTCTTTGGGCCGCTTCTGCGGCATATGGAGGTTCCCAGGCTAGGGGTCTAATCGGAGCTGTAGCCACCAGCCTACGCCAGAGCCACAGCAACGAGGGATCCAAGCCGCGTCTGCAAGCTACTCCACAGCTCACGGCAACGCCAGATCGTTAACCCACTGAGCAAGGGCAGGGACCGAACCTGCAACCTCATGGTTCCTAGTCGGATTCGTTAACCACTGCGCCATGACAGGAACTCCTGTTGAACTATTTTGGATTCCCATCATGAATGTCTCAAAGTTCCATATGCTCTTCATCTTTGCCAGCACTTGCTATTATACTATTTTATTTTATTTTATTTTTTTACAATTCTAGCCATTTTAATAGGTAGTAGTATCTCATTAAAGTTTTAGTTTGCATTACCTAATTAATGGTATTGGGAATCTTTTCATGTGTTTGTTTGCCAACAATTTATCTTCTTTGGTGAAGTATATATTCAAATGTTTTGCCATTTATTTAGTTCTATATTTTCTTATTCTTGAGTACTGGAAGTTGTTTATATATATTCTGGAAACAAATCTTTTATCAGATACTTGCTTTACACATGTTTTTCTCCTAGTCCATGGCTTGTCTTTTCTGTTTATTTCTAATTGTTTTATTGGGATAAAATACACATAACATAAAATTTACCATGTTAAATGTCCTTTATTTTTAACAGCATCTTGGAAGAGCAGAATCTTTAAATTTTCATGAAGTCTAATTTATCAAAAAAATTTATGAATCCATTCTTTTTGTATTATACAAACAAATCTTTGTCTAATCCAAAGTCACAAAGATTTTCTCTTATGACTTCCTCTAGAATTTTTAGAGTATTAGGTTTTACAATTTTACTTATAATCCAATTTGCAAAATTGTGTATATGGTGTGAAGGATATTAAAGATTCATTTTGTTGCATATGTATTTTCAGTTATTCTAGACTGTTTAATGAAAAGACTATGACTTCTCCATTGAGTTGCCTTTTTACCCTGTCAAGAAACAATTGGTGGAGTTCCTGTCGTGGCTCAGTGGTTAACGAATCTGACTGGGAACCATGAGGTTGCGGGTTCGATCCCTGGCCTCGATCAGTGGGTTAAGGATCCGGCGTTGCTGTGAACTGTGGTGTAGGTCGTGGAGGCGGCTCGGATCCCGAGTTGGTGTGGCTGTGGTGCAGGCCAGTGGCTACAGCTCTGATTAGACGCCTAGCCTGGGAACCTCCATATGCTATGGGTGTACCCCTAGAAAAGACAAAAAAAAAAAGAAAGAAACAATTGGTGACATCAGTGAGATGGTGGAATAGGAAGCTGCAGGTCCTCATTCCCCCTTATAGACACCAAATTAATAGCAATATATTGACCAGACTACCATTGTGAGTATTCTATAAATCAATTGGGAAGCTTCAGAACCCAGGGAAGTGTATGGCGGGGGGGGGGGGGGGGGGTGGAAACTGAAAACAGTAGAAAAGTTTGTGACATTAAGCAAATTCTAGCCCCTTCCCCTACCCAGTTTGGTGTAGCCTGATTGGGAGGAAACCTCCCCAATTCCTGGCTTCTCCCTTGAAAGAGAAAGAAAAGAGTAGAACTTGTGTTTGATATTCTGCCTTGTCTGGTGGCTGCCTGAGGGACTAGTGTTTGCTTTATGACTTGGAAAACTGATAGCAATAGTGGCATAATTTAGATATCATGGTGGAGGACATGCTAAAAACATAGAAGCATGTGAAAGCAGCAGGGAGTCTGAAGTTCTTAAGACAGGCGTCAGGTGAGCAAGGCAGAGAAACACAATAGAAGCAGAAACTGAAAGCTCCTGAAATGAAGCAGAGTGAGCTTTTAGGGAAATTACAACAGTTAAAAGCAGTTGTATATACTGAAATAAAAGCACACACGCAAGCCCAGAGAATATCTAAGAAAAGGTCTGAGAGATCCTTGAACCTCTAGGAAGGCTGATTAGTGAAAATCTTCCCTTCCATGAAATTAGTCTATAAAGACTGGGAGAAGTTGCTGTTTAGTCAAAAGTCTAAATGTCAGCAAAAGTTCACCACGCATGCAAAAAAACAGGAACACTCAGATCAATCAAAAGAATGAACGAATATCTAGAAATCCACCCTAAAAATACACATATCTCTGAACCACCTGACAAAGCATCAATTCACCAGGTCGATAGAACACTCATAAATCTGTATGCACCAAACAGCAGATTTCCTAAATGTATGAATCAAACTTGGCACAATTGATGTTGAGAAAGAGATAGTCCTACAATAAAGGCAGGCAAATTCGATATTCTTACTCTCAATAATGGATAGAACAACCAGACAGAAGATCTGAACAAAGGTCTTGAACAACCCTATAGATGAACTATATCTAATAGACACGTGCAGAACATTACCCCAAATCATCAGAATACACATTCTTCTCAAGTGTGCATGTAATGTTCTCCAGGACAGATCACCTGTTAGGCCAAAAAACAACTCTTAAAACATTAATCGACGTCTTAATATCCTAAATTCTTTAAAAAGAGTGAAATCATGCCAAGTATCTTTTTCAGTCACAATGGAATGAAATTAGATGTTAATAGTAGAAAAAACTGGAAAGTCCACAAATACATGGAAACTAAACAACATACTCTAAAAAATAGTCCAAAGGTGAAATGATAGAGAAATTAGAAAATATCTCAAGACAAATGAAAATGAAAGCACAATACATCAACACTTATGTCTCCCTGGAGTTCCTGTCGTGGCTCAGTGGTTAACGAATCCAACTAGGAACCATGAGGTTGAGGGTTCGATCCCTGCCCTTGCTCATTGGGTTGGGGATCTGGCGTTGTTGCGAGCTGTGGTGTAGGTTGCAGATGTGGCTCGGATCCTGCATTGCTGTGGCTCAGGTGTAGGCTGGTGGCTACAGCTCCAATTAGATGCCTGGCCTGGGAACCTCCATATACTATGGTAGTGGCCCTAGAAAAGGCAAAAAGACAAAAAACAAAACAAAACAAAAACACTTATGGATGCTGTGAAAGTAGTGTTAGCAGGGAATTTTATAGCTATAAAAGCTTACGTTTAAAAATGGAATTATCTTGGAGTTCCTATCATGGCACAGAGGAAATGAATCCAACTAGGAACCATGACATTGTAGGTTCAATCCCTGGCCTTGCTTAGTGGGTTAAGGATCCAGCATTGCCGTGAGCTGTGGTGTAGGTCACAGATGAGGCTTGGATCTTGCCCTGCTGTGGCTGTAGTATAGGCTGGCAGCTGTAGCTCCGTTTTTAACACTAGCTTGGGAACCTCCATATGCCCCTGGTGCAGCCCTAAAAAGACAAAAAGACAAAAAAAATGGAATTATCTCAAATCAACAACCTCATTTATATCTCAAAGAACCAGAAAAAGAACAAAATAAACTCAAAGTTAGCAGAAAAGGTGTGTGGGAATAAATGAGCAGAGGTAAATGAAATAGAGAATAGAAAAACAAAATAAAAAGCAAATTAATAAAATTAAGAATTAGTTTTTTGAAAAGATCAACAAAATTGAAAAACTCTTAGGTAGTTTAATAAAAATGAGAAAGGAGTTCCCATCGTGGTGCAGTGGTTAACGAATCCGACTAGGAACCATGAGGTTGCAGGTTCGGTCCCTGCCCTTGCTCAGTGGGTTAACGATCCGGCGTTGCCGTGAGCTGTGGTGTAGGTTGCAGATGTGGCTCAGATCCTGCCCGCGTTGCTGTGGCTCTGGCGTAGGCGGGTGGCTACAGCTCCGATTAGACCCCTAGCCTGGGAACCTCCATATGCCACGGGAGCAGCCCAAGAAATAGCAAAAAGACCAAAAAAATAAAATAAAAATAAAATAAAAAAATAAAATAAAAATGAGAAAGAGTCAAATAAATAAAATCATAAATGAAAGAGAGGAAGGACATTACAAGTGATGCCACAGAAATAAAGAGGATTAGTATGAGCAAGTAAATATCAACAAATTGGATAAACAAGAAGAAATGGGTAAATTTCTAGAAAAATATAACCTCCACAACTGAATCAGGAAGAAATAGAAAATTAGCATAGACCTATAATTAGTAAGGAGATTGAAGCAGTAATGAAAAACCTCCCAGCTAAGAAACCCAAGATCACATGACTTCACTGGAGAATTCTTAAGTGAATGGTAAAGATTTAACACCAATCTTCCTCAAACTCTTGACAAAAAATGAAAAAAAGTGAACACTTCCAAACCCTCTTACACTGTTGGTGGGAATGTAAATTGGTACAACCACTATGGAAAACTTTATGGAGATTCCTCAAAAAACTAAAAATAGAATTACCATATGATCCAGCAATCCTATTCCTGGGCATCTATCTGAAGAAAACCATGACTCTAAAAGATACATGTACACCAATGTTCATTGCAGCACTATATACAATTGCCAACAACTTAAGTGGCCATTGACAGAGGAGTGGATAAAGAAGATGTGCTACATATATACAATGAAATATTACTCAGCCATAAAAAGAAGAAATAATGGCATTTGCAGCAGTATAGATCAACCTAGAAATTATCATGCTAAGTGAAGTTAGTCAGACAGTGAGACACAAATATCATATGCTATTGCTTATACATGGAATCTAAAAAAAGGATACAATGAACTTATTTGCAGAAAAACAGACTCACAGACTTTGAAAAACTGATGGTTACCAAAGGAGAGAGGTTTGGGGGTGAAGGGATGGACTGGGGGTTTGGAATGGAAATGTTCTAAAATTAGGTTGTGATAATGGTTGTACAAATATAAATAATAAAATCCCTTGAATTAAAAAAAAAGTGAACACTTTCAAACTCATTCTGTGAGGTTAGCATTACCCTGATACCAAAGCCAAAGATATTTTAAGACAAGACAAACAAACCACTCTTTTCCCCAAAAACCCCCACAAACTCCCCAAACCTCAGAAAATATATCTAATGAATATACATGCAAAAACCCTCAACAAATACTAGCAAACCTAATTCAACAGCACATTAAAAGGATCATAAACCACGACCAAGTAAGACTGATATCTGGAATGCAAGGATGGCTCAATATGTAAAAATCAGCTTACTATAGCTCACTAACAGAATGAAGCAAAAAACCCACATGATCATTTCACATTGATACAAAAAAAGCAACGACAAAATTTAAGACATTTTATGATAGAAGCACTCGACAAATTGGGAGTAAACAGAAAAAGCTTCAACATAAGAAAGGCTATATATGAAAGCCCCACAGTTAATATCATACTCAATGGTGAAAGACTGAAACTTATTCCTTTAAGATCAGGAATAAGACAGGGTGCTTACTCTCACCACTTCTTTTCAACATAGTAGTGGAAGTCCTAGCTGGAGCAATTAGATAAGAAAAATAAATAAAACACATCCAAATTGGAAAGGAAAAAAATAAAATTGTATGTTTGCAGCAACATGGTTTCATATGTAGAAAGTTCTCAAGATTCCACCAAACAATTTTTAGAACTAACAAATGAATTCAGCAAAGTTGCAGGACACAAAACCAACGCAGAAAAAATCCACTGTGTTTCTAAACACTAACAATGAACAATTGAAAAAGGAAATTAAGGAATCAATTCCATTCAAAATAGCATGAAAAAAATACTCAAACTTAACCAAGGAGATAAAAAACATATATACTGGAAACAACAAAGCATTGCTGAAAGAAAATAAAGAACACAAATAAATGGAAAGACGTCTTTTTGTTTATGGCCTGGAAGACATCATATTTTTAAAGATTTCAATACTTCCTGAAGCAGTCTACATATTCGATGCATTCCTATCAAAATCTCAATGGTATTTTTTGTAGAGAGAAAAATCCAAGCTAAAATTTATGTGTAATCTCAAGGGAGCCCAAATAGCCAAAACAATTTTGAAAAATAAGAACAAATTTGAAGATCTTCTGCTTCCTGATTTCTAAATATATTACAAAACTACAGAAATCAAAACAAAGTTGCACTAGCACAAAGACAGACATACAGACCAAAGGAATAGAATAGAGAACCCAGAAACACACTTTTTGTATGTAGTCAAATGATTTCAACAGGAGTGACAAAGTCACTCAATAGGGAAAGGAAATATGGTGTTAGGAAAACCTGGTATTCACATACAATGGAATGAAATTACGCACTGTTGGTGGTAAGATTGCAAAATGGTACAGTCACTTTGGAAAACAGTGTGAAGGTGCCTCAAAAAAATTGAAAGTAGAATTACCACATGATCCAGAAATTCCACTTCTGGATAGATATTCAAAAGAATTGAGAACAGAGTCTTTTTGAGAGCAGAGAGATATTTATGCTCCCATATTCACAGCAGCATTATTCTCAATAGCCAGGAAGTGGAAACAAAACAAATGTCCATTGACAAAAGAATGGATAAACAAAATGTGCCATATGTAGAAATTTGCTAGGACTGCTGTAGCAAAATATTACAAACTGGGTGGCTTAAACAGCAGAAATTTATTTTCTCATGGTTCTGGAGGCTAGATGCTCAAGATCGAGAATGCCAGCAGGGTTGCTTTCTACTGAAGCCTTTCTCTTTCGTTGGCAGAAGGCCACAAGCTTGCTGTGTTCTCATAATGCCTTTTCTCTATGGCTTTGTCTCCCTAGCCTCTCTTTCTCTTCTTATAAGGACATTAATTTTATTTTATTTTAATTTTTTATTATAGCTGAGGTACCATGTTCTGTCAATTTCTGCTGCACAGCAAAGTGACCCCAGTCATATATATACATTCTTTCTGTCACAGAAGGACATTAATTTTAAAGGATCAGGATGCCATCCTTACGACCTCATTTAACCTTAATTACCTCTGTAAAGGCCTTATTTCCAAATACAGTCACATGGAAGTATGAATTTTGGAGAGATCCAGTTCAGTCCCTAACAACATGCAATGGAATATTATTAAGGCTTAAAAAGGAAGAAAACATCCTACAACAGGGATGAACCTTAAGGACCTTACCACTTAATGTCCCAGACAAAAGACCTCTAAGAGTTGACCTTAAAACTTGCCCCCTGTCCTACCACCCAGAACACTCAGCCCTCCTAACCACGTAGAGTCCTGCTGCATGGCCCTGGGCTTTGGTACACGGCTGTTTTCTCTCCTTTCCTTAACTCCTCTCATCACGGGGAGTCTCACCTGTTCTTCCAAGTTCAGCCATAGCGCTCTCCTGTCCCCAAAGGAGGCTTCGTGTCTCCTCTTCTGTGTTTCCCCAGTTCTTTGTAAAACACACTGTGTTACAGCTTTCTTACTTTGGGTCTTCCCCCCACCCTCCACAAATGGTAAACTCCCAAAGGCACAAAGGCTCTCCCTCTCTTGTCGCCCATACTTAGCCCATGTACAGACGTCACTCAATGATACGGGCTGAATGAATTCAGGCACAGGTGTGTAAACAGAGCACTGAGACCCCCATGACCTCATTCAGGCTGGGGGAGGTCACCTCGTCCAGTCTTGGTGAAGTGTGGCATGTGTATCAGTTGTGGCCCATAGGATGACTTTGGTGGCACATAAGTTTTTTAAAGTTACATAGTTATCTTAAAGTAGCCAAAAATACATAACTACATCTTCAACCTGTGCTTTCATCCATCTCCCTGGCTCTCATGAAGCTAAGTAAAAAGTAGTGAGTCGGAGTTCCCGTCATGGCGCAGTGGTTAGCGAATCCGACTAGGAACCATGAGGTTGCGGGTTCAGTCCCTGCCCTTGCTCAGTGGGTTAACGATCCAGTGTTGCCGTGAGCTGTGGTGTAGGTTGCAGACGCAGCTCGGATCCTGCGTTGCTGTGGCTCTGGCGTAGGCCGGTGGCTACAGCTCTGATTCGATCCCTAGCCTGGGAACCTCCATATGCCGTGGGAGCGGCCCAAGAAATAGCAAAAAGACAAAAAAAAAAAAAAAAAAAGCAGTGAGTCAACTGAACAAAAGCTTCTGAGTCAATAATACCACAGGGCATCGTGAAACTCCCAAATGGCTAACGATGGAGACACACTGAATTAGTCTTTGGCCTCACCCTTGGGCAAAATTACCGACTGTATGTTCTCAGTGATCCACGGAGAATGATGTTTTCCATGACTCATTCTGTTTTTCAGTCTTCGCTAGGAGGAAGGGATGGGGTGAGGTGGGAAGGAAGATAAAGTTGTCTTCACTGTCTCCACCAGTCTCCAGAGAGGCTGTCTTTGATTGTGTGCTGAGCGAGGGGTGATGAGCCATTCTCTCAGAGAATATCAGCTGGTTCCTTTCATAACCAAGCTTATCAGCATTTCTGGTGATTGTGCATTGTGGGATCTGCAAACAAGTGGATATATTCCACAGGGCTCCCTATCAGGATGTTTGTAAGATCCATGTTAAAAAGATGGGCCTTGGTTTGTTTCCAAGTCACGAAGACCAAAGTCCTCTTTTGGAAATGTTACTTATGCCTAGAGTTGACCCTACAGAGTGGAGTGGGTGGGGGCAGGTGGCCACCGGGAGGGGTGGGGAGGAAGGGAGAGGGAGAAGGAGAGGGGGGGCGGGTGGGAGTGGTGATTTGATATTACGGAAAGATTCTTTGCCTTACAAAAGGATTAATCACAGGGTTCCTTTTAAAACTGAAAGTTTCATGCATTTTAAAAGAGGATTTGATTTACAAGAAACTTTTCAGGAACACAGCTGCTGGGCAAAGTGAGCTATTTACACCGACTTGAAATCCATTTTATGAGCCAGCAGTCTGGGGTGTCAGGGGGAGTGATAAAACTCCTTGAGTTTTTAATTGACGGGAGATATTGACTAGCACAGTCGGGGGCCCAGGTATTGGGCCTGGGCCAGTGCGTTTCTGTAGTAAATACTTGTGAATGCACTGAGCGCTTGAGTATTGATTCATTTATGTACCTGTTTGGCTTTTGCTATGCAGGGCTTTGTACTTTGCAGCTTTAGAGCCAAGCTGGCTTTTGCAGAAGCCTGTGTCAGAATGTACCGCATTGTACAGCATGAATTATCTGGCTCCATGGCCTCTGGGGAGCGGGCCGGGCCTTGTACAGCAGGCAAGGAGTAGCCGTAGACATATGTGAAGGGGAAGAGCCAGGGGTGGGAGAAGGATGCCCAGGTGGGGAGATGCGATCTTTGCCTTGGAAACAAACCTCAGGGTTTCTTTTAAGCCCCTCCCCTTCCCATGCTGCAGGCTCATAGTTGTCTCCCTCCCCATTGTCCCATGCCACTGAGTTTTTATTATCATCTCTGTCTCTGTCTTGCGGAAATTCCACACAAGCCCTGGGGTCCTTAAAGGATGCCTTCTTTCCTGCTCCCTGATGCAGTGGAATAATAGCAGAGCGTCAGGCTGAGAGCTTCCTGAGTGTCCTACTGCTGAGCCTCAGACGGGAACCAGGCAAAGAAAACCACAAATGGCCTTTGCTCCACAGGTTCTGAGACCTGCCTTGAACACTGTCTCCAGGATTTCATCCTGGAGCTGGCACAATAAGAGAATCATACTTAAGAAGAGCTACTGAAGTTCTTGTTGTGGCTCTGTGGTTAACAAATCTGATTAGCATCCATGAAAATGCAGGTTCGATCCTGGGCCTTGCTCAGTGGGTTAAGGATCCAGTGTTGCCGTGAGCTGTCACATATGTGGGTTGGATCCTGTGTTGGTGCGGCTGTGGCAAAGCCCGGCAGCTATAGCTCCAATTTGACTCCTAGTCTGGGAATCTCCATATGCTGCGGGTGCAGCCCTAAAAAAAAAAGAAAGAAAAGAAAAGAAAAGAAAGAAAGAAAAGAAAAAAAGAGCTACAGTTCTCAGAGGGTAAAAATATTAGAAATTCAGTTATCAAATTGAAATTGATTTAACTTGACCAATTAGGAAGGTGGAAATTGCCTAGGCATTGTAGTTTGCGTACCTAGGAAAAAAACCCCAACATTCTTGAAGACTGACCTCAAGGAGCTTACAATCTAAAAGAAGAGAAAGAGGAGTTCCTTCCTAGCTCAGCAGTTAACGAACCTGGCTAGGACCCATGAGGATGCTGGTTCGATCCCTGGTTTCAATCAGTGGGTTAAAGATCCCGTATTGCCTTGAGCCGTGGTGTAGATCACAGACGACTCAGATCCTGCGTTGTTGTGGCTGTGGCATAGTCTGGCAGCTGTAGCACTAATTCAACCCCTAGCTTGGAAATTTCCATATGCTGTGGGTGGGGCCCTAAAAAGCAAAATAAGTAAATAAATAATAAACGGAAAGAAAGGCCAGAGTAGCTCGTATATTACTCTGAGGACGGTGATGTGTCACGGTTCAGCATACCAGCTTCCCCTCCCTCAGCCCTGTGGCTTGACTTGCTTTAGCAGATGAAATGTGAAGACGCCTCAGAGATATTTGTGCTTTGCTGAACTCTTTCCTTCAGGCAAGTACATTGGCTCTCTGTCAACTGAGCTCTGAGTAAGAACAATAAAGATGACTCTGTAGGTGGGGCTGCTGGATCCAAGCCCCCAGCTAACCTGTGAGGGAAAGAGATGAACTTTGGTCAAGTTGAACCCTGAAATGTTAATGATATTTGCTACTGCAGGGTAAGCTAGCCCCTGACTCACACTCTGGCTCAATTCTAAGTAGCTGCAAAGGTTAAATGGCTCTTTCATGACGAATGTTCACTTACCTGCATATTATCATATCTGATAAAGGCTTACCTAGGAAATCAATATATAAACATAGCATTCGGGAGAACAAATTTTCTCCAACAATTTTGTCCAACGCAGGTATTTCACCATTGACATTCTGCTATATTTGCTTGTTAGCATCTCTCTCCAACTATTGTCCCTCTGTTCATCCATCGATCCACATAGGATTGATGCATTTTAAGTAAGCTCCCACTATAGTGCTTGTAATGGATTATCATTTATGTCGCCGACTTTAGCCTCGGTTGGACAATTGTTCTGTTGACTTCAGGCAGTTGTGAGGATGAAAGGACATAAGGAATAGTCAACAAGTTAAAAGCAGCATTCAAATATGCTTACCTGATGAATATCTATTGAGAATGTTAGCCACAGGCACAGTTCTGTGTGAGGTCTCGGGAATCAAGTCTCCATCACGGTCTCTGCGTTGGAGGAACTTGGGGATGTCACTAAGGGAACAAAGCGTAGGCTTCATTTTATGGTGCTGATAACTGCAATTTTAATATAGTCTCAGAATCACCAATGATCAGCTTTATAATAGGCACATGCAGACACTTGAACTTAATTTACTTCTTAATTTCTTCTCTTAAGACACCAAGGGGTTCAGTATAGATACAAAGATACACACTTTCTAAGAGCAATCTCACACACACACACACACACACACACACACACACTCATGTTAATATTAATGCAGCTAGCTTGATGCACAACAGAGTTTGAAAGAAATCAATGATTGAAAAGAAGACATGGGACAGAATGAGCTTTCCCAGCTATGAGTCTTCAAATGCCTTTTGTTCTCTGAGGAGTTTGGGGGAAGTGGGAAGAAAAATTCTCTCTTCGCCAGCATGAGTCAGGGCTGAAGAGCAAAGCAGTTTTAGGACTAAGGGGCAGAAGCATCACGCTGGGCTGGTGGTATCCATGGCAACTCCAGTGCCTAGTGTAGTTAATAACCCTGTTTTTAGATCTTAGCTGCTCTCCTTTGGTGGGGAGAGAAGGGCTGGGCTTACTCCTTTTAAAATTTTTATGAATTTCCCAGTTGGTGCATCATGTCAGAGGCACCAGACCCCTTCCTGTTACATAACTCAGGAGGGCTGACTCAATGGGGGTGTGACAGGTCTGAATGAGACCTGGAGATTGTGGGGCCCTTGAACAGCCTTTGGGGTTCTCTGTGGGACACAGAGCAGTGTTTGTTGCAAAGACGCAAATCTGGTTCCTTTTTGACCAAAAGTTCCTTTGACCCCAAAGTTTGCTATGGTGCCATGTCATCTCAACCTACCTTTTTCTCCTAGTATCTGGATTCAGATACTAGTATCTCCTAGTATCTGAATGCCCTACAGCAGCTCAGACTCTGGAATTGGACAACTTATGTTCAAATCCCAGCTTGGCCACTCACAACTTACTGATTCTCCCCGTGCCTCAGTTCACCCATCTTTAAAACCCTAAGGATGTTGACTGGGTAGGATGATCTGTGTCCAGTGTTTAGAATAGTATGGGGCATATGTTGTAATGGTATTCCTGTTTTTTTTTTTTTTTTTTGTCTTTTTGCCATTTCTCAGGCTGCTCCCATGGCATATGGAGGTTCCCAGGCTAGGGGTCCAATCAGAGCTGTAGCCACCAGCCTATGCCACAGCCACAGCAACACAGGGATCCAAACCGTGTCTGCAACCTACACCACAGCTCACGGCAACGCTGGATCCTCAACCCACTGAGCAAGGCCAGAGATCAAACCCACAACCTCATGGTTCCTAGTCGGATTCGTTAACCACTGAACCACGATGGGAACTCCTGGTATTCCTATTCTTGCTGCTGAGAAAGTTTGCTGAGGGCTGAGGTACACCTGGGGTAAAGCAGGGTGTGGGTTGCGATTGTAAGTGACACGGTGAGGTGGGTGAGGCTGACACAGGAAGATGAGCTTTTGATTCTATGACTGGAAATAGCTCGAGCTTGTCAATTCCTCCCCACCTCCATCTCCATCCTACAAACCTGCCCATCTTCTAGTCTCCCCATCTTAGTAAATGACACATCTACCTATCCCATTAGCAAAGCCAGCAGTCTGGTGGTCACTTGTAACTCCTCTCTGGGCCTCCCTTTCCCAACCAATCTCCATGTCCTCTTAGTTCTTTGGTTAATTAATTCTTTCATTACATGTGGATTGGGCTTCTATAGGCACGTAGATACATTAACATGAACAGACCAAACTCTTCTATCTTCTTGGAGCTAGAAGAGGATGATGGAAAATAAACAGAACAAAGAAGTAATTTCTATAGTATTTCCCATGTCCTCTAGCCAAAGACCACTAGGAATGCAAGTATAGTTGAGCAAGGTGGGTTTATTGCTCATTGTACCAAAGAGGCTGCTTGGTGGTTTCCCCAGTACATCATCTCTGTCACCGCAGTGGGGGATAAACTGAGCATGACCCACTACAGGTGTCTTCCTGGTGGTCTATGGGCAAAATGATACTTTTTAGAAGATAAGTGCTATAGAAAAAGCGAAGGAAGGCCTAAAAGTAGGAGGGAAGTTCTAAAGGTCCCGTGGGGGGGGGGGAATATTTAGTGTTAAATGGGTGACTGTGGTGAGCCTCACTGGGAAAGTAAGATTTGAGCAAAGAGGTGAAGAAGAGAGGCATTGCAGGCAGAAGCAGCAACCAGACAGGAAGCCCTAAGTCAAAAGTGTGCCCTTCCAGGCATGGGGAGGCTGAGGTGGCTGGAGCCGTGTGGCAGGTGGGTCACCTGAAATGACCAGGAAGGTAAGGGGCCAGGTCTCTTAAGGCCTGTGAGGACTTTGGCTTTTACACAGAGGCAAATGGGGAGTCACTGGAGGAGTCTGAGCAGAGCCAAGATGTGATCTGACTGACTTGTAACAGAATCACTTAGCCTACATTTTATTGAGAAAAACTGTAGGTGTCAAAAGACCTGTTAGAAGGTTATTGCAGAGGATCCCCCCATTTCTTTCCACTCCCTCCCACCATGCTTAACATGATTCACCAGCACCCTTAGAGAGAAATACAACCACCATAACACAAGTTATACAATCCTGCCTGAACTGCCCTCCCTCTAGGCCCATATTCCTCATCATCCTCTGTTTTTTCCTCTTTCCCAGGCATATTTTCGCTCCAGTCACACTGATTTTCTTTGTGGCATAAACCCTATGTTGAAATGACATGAAGTCCCTGAACTCCCAAATCTAGGCTTATCCCCTCGTGGTGTGCTGCCCCCTTTGCAATGCCTCTCACTGGCCAGTCACACACTGTGTGGGAGAAGGTTACTCGCCCTTCCCCCCTCCCCACCCCAACAGATACACACACACACAGACACACACACATGCACACACACACACACATCCTGCCTAAAACTCCCTACAGGCAAGAACCCTATCTTGTTGATACTGTAACTCTGTGCCTAGCATTCTGCCTGGGATATAAGATATTCCCTAATTATTTGAGCAAATGAATGCATACAAGGCTCAGGGCCAGCACTTTACACATCATTTCTAAATTCACAAAAAGCCTGGGAGATTTGTAAATTCTCCTCATTATACAGAAGATGAAATGGAAACTGAAAGGCCATGCCCAGGGTCACAATCATTAACCTCTCCCAGCTGCAATTTCCTCCTTTGTAAAATTGGGATAATCCTGCCAACCTTCAAAGGGGGCTGGAGAAAATCACCAGCTATGCTGGGTACCTTGCACTTGCTTCCTGGCCCTCCCTTCATCAGCCTCACCAGCCCCATCCCCAGACCCTATGATTGCCTCACCAGTCTGTTTATAATGCTCCCATCTTGAGCAACCTGGCCTACTCCTTCTTGCCCCTGCTAGGAATAGTATGTGACCCACTCCTCACCCCTATAGGGACCTTATACACCCCCAACCAAAAAGCAAGTGTAATGTAAGGGCCCCCTCTTTCCCTAACCAATAAACTGGTCATCAGGTGTATCATAAGTCATCTCCTTTCCCTGGGCTATGAAAGAAGACATGACCATGCACCCAGGGTTGGCTTTCCCTGATTATCAAGAAGTCATCCCCCTGTGCTAGCAGAGTCTCTTAACTCAATAAACTCTTCTTTCTCTTCACTTGGCTATGCTGGAAAATTCTTTTTCCAACCTGCATGCATGGATCATGACATTTCAGGAGCAGCCAGGGCCACAGGGAAAGAAGCTGAAAGAAAGAGCAAGAAGCCTGATCCTAGCAGGATATGGGACAAGAAGCCCATCTAGCCTGTTGAAGGTACAGTCACAATGGGGAACAATGTGGTCTGCTGAGTTTGAAGCACAGTAACCCAACCTAAGGCTTCATCTGAGGTCCATAGAGTAGGTTGGTCAGCTAGGCTCTGTTGCATCTCTGGACCCATAAAACTCCAATGAATATTGTGAAGCCCCAGGGATGTTGGATAGGTATCCTGCAGAATTCAGTCCAGCTGGTCCCCACTTTGCTTGAACTCCATTTGACTTCCTAAAATATTGCCTCTGCAGGCAAGCCTCCCAGAATATCAGGTGGACATTCTGCCTGTGTCTTTCCCCATGCCCTTCGCTAATCTTGGTAAAACCCTTCCCCATACTATTCCACGCTAACAATAATAACCCACTTTGCATGGGAAGAGGACTTTTATATTTACTCATCCTAAAAGGCTTAGCTCAAATTTGACCTCTACCTGGAAGCTCTTTTTGGTTTTTCCTCCTTCTCTACTCAGGGGATTCATTGCTTCTTTCTCTGTATGCCCATAGACTCTTATTTACACTCTTTAGCTCACTCAGCAGGTAAAGTCTATGAGTAAAGCTGCCTGGGGGAAGGCAGTATGGAATGAGGGGGACTGTGGCAAACTGGGGAACATGGGCCCTACCTCAGTTCTCTTCTCCGTTCTCAGTGACTGTTGCCACATTGACTCAGTACTGCCACATCTGATATACTTAGAAACTTGGCATTGGGGTTAGCAGATACGCACTACAGTATATAAAATAGATAAACAAAGACCTACTGTCTAGCACAGGAAACTACGTTCAATATCTTGTAATATTCAGGTCCTTAGCCCATCTTTCAATTGAGTTGTTGGCTTTTTTGCTGTTGAATTGTATAAGTTGCTTGTATATTCTAGAGATTAGGCCCTTGTCAATTGCATCATTTGAAACTATTTTCTCCCATTCTGAAAGTTGTCTTTTTGTTTCCTTTTTGGTTTCCTTTGCTGTGCAAAAGCTTGTCAGTTTGATTAGGTCCTATTGTTTTATTTTTGCTTTTTTTCTGTTGCTTTGGGAGACTGACCTGAGAAAACATTTGTAAGGCTGACATCAGAGAATGTTTTGCCTATGTTCTCTTCCAGGAGTTTGATGGTGTCTTGTCTTATATTTAAGTCTTTAAGCCATTTTGTGTTTATTTTTATGCATAGTGTGAGTGTGTGTTCTAGTTTCATTGATTTGCATGCAGCCATCCAGGTTTCCCAGCAATACTTGCTGAAAAGACTATCTTTTTCCCATTTTATGTTCTTGCCTCCTTTGTCAAAGATTAATTGACCAAAGGTGTCTGGGTTTATTTCTGTGTTCTCTATTCTGTTCCATTGGTCTGTCTATTTTGGTACCAGTACCACACTGTCTTGATAACTGTGGCTTTGTAATATTGCCTGAAGTCTGGGAGAGAGATGACTCTAGCTTGGTGTTTGTTCTTCAGAATTGCTTTGGCAATTCTGGATCTTTTGTGGTTCCACACAAGTTTTTGGATTGTTTGTTCTAGTTCTGTGAAAATGTCATGGGTAATTTGACAGGGGTTGCATTGAATCTGTAGATTGCTTTGGGTAGTATGGCCATTTTTACAATGTTAATTTTTCCAACCCAGGATCATGGAATATCTTTCCATTTTGTTATGTCTCCTTTAATTTCCTTGATTAATATTTTATGGTTCTTGGCACATAGTTCCTTTACCTCCTTGGTCAGGTATATTTCCAGGTATTTGATTTTTTTGGAGTGCAATTTTAAAAGATATTATATTTTTGTATTCCTTTTCTAATATTTTATTGTTAGTATACAGAAACGCAACTAATTTCTGAATGTTAATCTTACATCCTGCTACTTTGCTGAATTTGTTGATCAGTTCAAGTAATTTTTGGGTTGAGTCATTAGGGTTTTCTATATATAGTATCATGTCATCTGCATACAGTGACAATTTTACCTCTTCTCTTCCCATTTGGATGCCTTTTATTTCTTTTGTTTGTCTGATTGCAGTGGCTAGGACTTCCAATACTATGTTGAATAACAGTGGTGAGAGTGGGCATCCTTGTCTTGTTCCAGATTTTAGATTGAAAGATGGGCAAAGGACCTGAATAGACATTTCTCCAAGGAAGATACACAGATGGCCAACAAACACTTGAAACAATGCTCAACATCACTGATTATTAGAGAAATGCAAATCAAAACTACCATGAAGTACCACCTCACACCAGTCAGAATAGCCATCATTAATAAGTCCACAAAAAACAAATTCTGGAGGGGGTGTGGAGAAAAGGGAACCCTCCTGCACTGTTGGTGGGAATGTAAGCTGGTACACCACTATGGAGAACAGTATGGAGGTATCTTAGTAAACTATACATAGAACTACCATATGACCTAGCAACCCCACACTTGGGTATATATCCAGACAAAACTCTACTTAAAAAAGACACATGAGGAGTTTCTGTCGTGGCTCAGTGGTTAACGAATCCGACTAGGAACCATGAGATTGCAGGTTTGATCCCTGGCCTTGTTCAGTGGGTTAAGGATCTGGTGTTGCCATGAGCTGTGGTGTGGGTTTCAGACCTGGCTCGGATCCCCCGTTGCTGTGGCTCTGGCATAGGCAGGTGGCTAAAGCTCTGATTTTACCCCTAGCCCGGGAACCTCCATGTGCCATGGGAGCGGCCCAAGAAATGGCAAAAAGACAAAAAGACAAAAAAAAAAAAAGACACATGAACCTGCATGTTCATTGCAGCACTATTCACAATAGCCAAGACATGAAATCAACCCAATCATAGGTGATTGAATCAGGAAGATGTGGTATATATACACAATGGAATACTACTTGGCCACAAAAAAGAACAAAATAATGCCATTCTCAGCAACATGGATGGAACTAGAGACTCTCATCCCGAGTGAAGTTAAGTCAGAAAGAGAAAGACAAATACCATATGATATCACTTATATCTGGAATCTAATATATGGCATAAAGGAATCTTTCCACAGAAAAGAAAATCATGGACTTAGAGGATAGACTTGTGGTTGCCAAGGGGGAAGGGGAGGGAGTGGGAGGGACTGGGAGCTTGGGTATAGATGCAGAATGTTGCCTTTGGGATGAATTAGCAATGGGATCTTGCTGTGTAGCACTGGGAACTGTGTCTAGTCAATTATGATGGAACACGTAATGTGAGAAAAAACAATGTATACATGCATGTGTAACTGGGTCACCATGCTGTGCAGTAGAAAAAATATGTATATAAAAAATGATGAAAAAAAAGAAAAAATGTAATAACATAAAATGGAAAAGAGTCTGAAAAAGAATATGTAAAACTAAATCACTTTACTGTATACCTGAGTCATTATGAACCAACTATGCTTCAGTAAAAAGAAATTTGGCATTGATTTTTGAAATGTCCTACCTCTTTAATATTGGCAACGAATCCAATGGAGGCAAAAATATCATATAGGACAAGCAAAATATGGGGTCAACCTAGTTTGGGACACTTTTGCATTTTTATCTTATCTAAGATGATAAGCAACTTGAGGATGAGTCAAACAGGTAGAGCAATATGGACCACTGTGACTTAGTCCTCTTTGGGGAAGTTCTATTCCCCAGGGCTACCTGATAAGCCATGTCTTATCCTAATACTACCAGTTCACTTTCCAGAAGGAGGCCCATGTGGGCTTAGGGAAGTTAGTTCCTGGAGGGCTGAAATGCCCTTATGACCGTCCAGCTGTAACTGCCAGGTTAGCTCAGCGCTTGGTACACAGTAGGTGCCTAATAAATGTAGAATGGATGCATATTATATGGGCGTTCACTTATTTGAGAGCAGAAGGGAAATTGGTGCTCTGATATGGAGCACAGAACTGGGTCAAAATTTTGGTTTCTCCATTTTTAGGATGTGAAGTTGGGCAAGTTATTTAATGTTTTTAATTGTTTCATTATCTGAAAAGAGATGATGTGGTTAAAGTCTTGGCACAAAATAGACAACCGATAACACCTCTTAAAACAGAGATTGCTGTTACAGTATTTGGTTCATGGGCAAGTGTGACCCAAGCATGGCCAGTCAGTTATGGCAGAATTTTTTCTTGAAATATTGGCAAAGAAAAACTCCTTCCTTGAGAGACAAAACTGGCAAGATGTAGGCTTGTAATTGGAGCTGCCGAGACCCATCCTTGTAGCACAAGAAGCTAGCCCGCCTGGGAACAGAGTGGGCATAGAGAATTCCCATTGTGGCTCAGAGGTAATGAATCCAACTAGTATTCATGAGAAGGCAGGTTCAATCCCTGGCCTCACTCAGTGGGTTAAGCATCCAGGGTTGCTGTGAGCTGTGGGGTAGGCTGGCAGCTGCAACTCTGATTCGACCCCAAGCCTGGGAACTTCCATATTTTGCCGATGCTGCCCTAAAAAGCAAAAAAAAAAGAAGAAGAAGAAGGAAAGAGTGGGCATGGATGCGCCTGAATAGAAAAACCCATATCTGGCAATATTTTTTTGGACACTTGGATGCAGCTGTGTCTGAAGCTGGACTACTACTAAGCTTCTCAGTCAGAGCATCCACCAAGACTCCCTTTTTGCTTAGGCTAAGTTTCGTTGGGTTTCTGTCATTTGCCCTCAAGAGTCCTACCAATACAGCCTCTCTAAGTGAGAAAGCAAACCTGAGCAAGACCATGAGTTATTTCTAAGTTAAGTGTATGGGCTCTCTGGGGATTTGGACAAGTGACTTCTGTGTCAATCAGAGGTCTACATTTATATGGCTGATAATTTATGGGGGGAACATGGTAGTTTCTAAAGGGGTCCAATTCACTCATGTGGAGGGTTTACATATGACAGTCCAGACGTCCTGATCAGAATGACAGGCAGGCAGCATGGAAATGGTGTGTTTGGGTGAGCTTGAGGCAAAATTGTTTTTATCGATTCCTGATTCCAGGAAGGAAGAGGGTTTCTGTTTCTCAAGATTCATATCAAAACCAGAAGTGACAAAGGAGCTATGATGATGCTTCAACAAGGTTTGGCAGCAGGCTGCTGCCCTGGCCTCTCAGATCACCCTGAAAGACCGAATCCAAGGTGGACAGGTCTCTTTGTCTGTCCTTAGCAGCTCTGATTACCGATGGACATGGTGGGTTTCATAAGCCGTGATTCCAAGTCAGCCACGAGGGCACAGCAGCCATAACCCTTGCCTCCAGCGCCCTGGTGTTGTCTGGCAGCATCTCACTGACATTTTTGAACCATGGTCACTTGTCTCTACTCTCAGGCTTTCTCTATACAGCACCTGGCACTCTGCCGGAGGGAGCAAAAACAAACCCTTGTTCTCCCGAGCCCTTCGAGCAAGGCTGACACAGCGTGCTGCTGCAGAATTGGGTTGGTGGGGGTGGGGACAGTTCGAGGAGGGACTGCGTGTAAACCCCTCCCTCCCAAAGAGGACTTGGCAGAAAGCCCGTGTTTCAGGCTTATTTTGACAGTTCCAGGTCAGGAGTCAGAGGACTGTAGCTGGAGAAAGCACAGAAATGCATTTTTTGTTATCCCATCAAAATATTTCAGGGAGCTAGGTTGTTGGGGCAAGTCCTATGTCATCACTGACATCGAAGGAGAAAAAGAAATAACCAGTCTGGCCGAGGTGCTGAAGCTCTCATCCCAGGGAGGAAAATGAACATTTGCTAAGCCCCAGGGATAGCAGCAAAAAATATTTACTGAGTGATTTGCATGTGACAAGCGCTGCATTAAACACCTAATGGGCCTGAACCCAGCGATTCCTCTGCTCATCCTCTGAAGCAGGCTACTCTTTTTTTTTTTTTTAATTTCATGGCTGCACTCACAACATATGGAAGTTCCTGGGTCAGGGTTTGAATCCGAGCCACAGCTGGGACTTACACCACAGCTGTGGCAATGCCAAATCCTTTAACCCACTGAGCCGGGCTGGGGATTGAACCTGCACCTCTGCAGTGACCTGAGCCACTGCACTCGAAGTCTTAACCCACTGCACCGGGGTGGAAATTCCAAGGCAGGCTACTCGTAATATTCCATGTTAAAGATGAGGCAGTGGAGGCTCAGTGGGGCCAGATGCCATGCCCAAGCTTCATCACAGCAAGCGATAGAGGTGGGATTTGAATTGGATGGCTGGTTTCACAGCCCATGCTCTTCCTTGTGAGGTGGAGAGGCTCTGACTCCGAGGAGAGAGGGCCCCCTCCTGCAACTCCCCAGCCTGTGCTGGGTGAGTCACGCTCATTGTCTCATTTAAGCTTCACAACAACCCTGAGGTGCAGGGATTATTAACTCTTATTTAGAGATAAGGAAACAGGCCCAGGAATATGCAAGGTCACATCATCTGTAAACAGCAGGGTCAAGATACCCAGATGGGTCTTTGGCGCCACATGAGGTGACCTTTCCACTGGCTCCTACCAACATGGAAAGTCAAAAGGACCAGGAGTTCCCGTCGTGGCGCAGTGGTTAATGAATCCGACTAGGAACCATGAGGTTGCGGGTTCGGTCCCTGCCCTTGCTCAGTGGGTTAACGATCCGGCGTTGCCGTGAGCTGTGGTGTAGGTTGCAGACATGGCTCGGATCCCGCGTTGCTGTGGCTCTGGCGTAGGCCGGTGGCTACAGCTCCGATTCAACCCCTAGCCTGGGAACCTCCATATGCGGCGGGAGCGGCCCAAGAAATAGCAACAACAACAACAACAACAACAACAAGACAAAAGACAAAAGAAAAAGGGACCAGCTGCTCTGTCAGAGCTGAATGTGATACAGAGACAAGCAGGAAGCCTGTATCTTTTCTGTTTCTTTCTGGTTTTGATCCCTTTCCTTTTTCTTTTTTAATGAAGTTGACTTTCAATATTGTGTTAGTTTCCGATTACAGCAAATTGATTTGGATACACACACACATTCTTTTTTTCTATTCTTTTCTATTATAGTTTACTATATTTTCTATAGTTTCCTGTGCTATACAGGACACCCTTGCTGTTTGACCCCTTTTCTTACATGTAGAAAAA
Source organism: Phacochoerus africanus (assembly GCF_016906955.1). Classification (NCBI taxonomy): domain Eukaryota; kingdom Metazoa; phylum Chordata; class Mammalia; order Artiodactyla; family Suidae; genus Phacochoerus; species Phacochoerus africanus. The sequence goes on along the minus strand of NC_062551.1, from coordinate 36,662,681 downwards.
ATATAACAGGTTTTTCTTTCAGGCCATGGAGCTCAGAGCAGGGCACTCTCTCAATTGGGCTACTTTGCTTGCAAGCAACAGTAATAGACTTGGGCTAGGCTGAATTACAAGAGACTCCTTGGAAGGATATGCACTTTATCACTATTCACTGAAAAGCTATTTATTGAGTACCTAATATGTGCCAGGCATGATTGTAGGTGTTAGGATACTTCATTGAAAAAGCAAAGATCCCTGAGCTTATAGAATTAGTCTCTTGTTGGGAAAGGGCTGGTGGCAGACGGACAGTAAATAATACAGAATCCTAAGTTATAGGATGTATGAGAAATGACAGGATGACAGGAGAGCAAAGCAGAGGGATCAAGAGTGGCCACTTTTAATATGGTGGTCGGGGCAGACCGCATGGAGGCGGAGAGATTTGAGGTAGGTGAGCGGTGAGCCATGCCTGCCAGGGCTCCTAAAGGCAGACACATGCCTGTGTGATTCAGGGAACAAGCAGGGCCATGGGCTGGAGCAAAGTGCCTTCAGGGGAGAGCAGCCACAGAGGAATTTGGAGAGGTAACAAGGGGTACCGGATCACGGTTCTTGTTGGCCAGGGCAGGGCTTTGGATGGTAGTCAGTTACATGGCGAGTCTGGAGAGTCCCCACAGAGAAGTGACAAGCTCTGATTTTCATTCTACAGGATACACTCTGGCTGGTGGGGAAGAAGACTGCGGAAGCAAGGGACCTGAATGTGAGGCAGTTTCATGAATCCTGCAAGAGGTGATGGTGGCCAGGAGGTGGTGCGAAGCTAGATTCGGAGTCTACTTTGAAGGGAGAACCAGCAAGGGGTCCTCACCTGCTGCAGGTGGAATGTAAGAGAAAGACAGGAGATGGAGATGACGCTGAGGTTTGGGGCCAGAGTGACTGGAAGAATAGGGTTTCCATCCAGTGAGATGAGAAAGACTGTGGCTAGTGAAGGATTAAGGGGAAGATCCGGAGTTACTTTGGATTGGGGGGTGTCTGCTAAATCTTTAAGTGGAGGTGGCAAATGTGAGAAGGATTTGAGAGAGAATTCTGGGGGGAGGTATAAATAGTTCACAGAATCCAAGATCATTCTTTTTTTTTTTTTTTTTTTCATTTTAAGTCCGCCCCTGTGGCATATGGAAGTTCCAAGGCTAGGGGTCGAATCGGGGCTGCAGCTGCTGGCCTACACCACAGCCACAGCCATGCAGGATCTGAGCCGCATCTGTGGCCTATGCTGCAGCTTGTGGCAATATCAGATCCTTAACCCACCGAGTAAGGCCAGGGATCGAATCCCCATCCTCATGGACACTATGTTGGTTTCTTAACCTGCTGAACCACAAGGGGGACTCCCCAAGGTAAATCTCAAAGAAAAAGCTTTGGAAAAGACAGGAACCATGGCAATGTCTCAGCAGCAAGAACATCAGGGATTTTCCCGAAGCAAAATCAGGGTATTCTGAACATAAGAAGTGGAAATGAGGAGTCCCCGTCGTGGCGCAGTGGTTAACGAATCCGACTAGGATCCATGAGGTTGCAGGTTTGATCCCTGGCCTCGCTCAGTGGGTTAAGGATCTGGCGTTGCCATGAGCTGTGGTGTAGGTCGCCAGACGTGGCTCGGATCCCGCCTTGCTGTGGGTATGGTGTAGGCCAGGGGCTACAACTCTGATTAGACCCCTAGCCTGGGAACCTCCATATGGTGCGGATGTGGCCCTAGAAAAGACAAAAAAAAAAAAAGAAAAAATGAAGTGGAAACGAGATGGGCAGAGAGTAACCAGGGCATCCACCACAGGGACACATGTGGATGTCTGCGGCCTTTCTTTCCCAGTCTTCTGGGAAGGCCTTTCTTCCCACTACTGTCGAATCAGGGTAAGCGATGTCCCTGACGGTCTGCTTTCCCGGCGGCCCAGAAAAATCTCCATGTCTGGGTAAAGAGCGATGGCATGTTTAGGCTCTCTTATTAAACACTGTTTATCTTCTAAAAGCAGTCAGCAGTGCGTTTACTCAAAGTCAGAGCAGATGCAACTGACAAAAGTCACTTTGCATTCTGCTTTCTCTCCCTTAGAGAAGCAACCCCTCGCTCTCACCCTGTGTCCTGGAGGAAGCCGATGTACTCATAATGGGAGTACCAAGTCATGAGGGATGGACCGGAATAGTCCACCCTGCACCCACCTCCGACAGCTCTCCCGCTTCTCTCGGTCTCTCGGGACTTTGGAAGGGAAACGGAAAACCAAAGAGGAAGCTCAGAAAAGCCCATAGTTATCTTATTCTTACGCCAACGGAAAGGGGGTGAATTTAAATCATGGGGAATCAAACCACGGCTCTTCCCATCTTGGGACTTCCCGCTGGAGATGACCCTGTGTTGGATGGACAGGTCCCATTTCCCTCTTTATTCTTGAAGAAAAGTAGCCAGTGGATTCATTCGGCTCTGCGTCTTTCATTTTTGCCCACGAAGATGTGAGGAAGTAAACTCTGTCCTGTTGTTATAGGCTGCATCGTGTCTCCCACCCTCGTTTATATATTGAAGTCCCAACCCCCAGTCCCTCAGAATGTGACTGTATTTGAAGATAGGGTCTCTAGGAAGTTCCCGTCGTGGCTCAGTGGTTAACGAATCTGACTAGGAACCATGAGGTGGTGGGTTTGATACCTGGCCTTGCTCAGTGGGTTAAGGATCCGGCGTTGCTGTGAGCTGTGGTGTAGGTTGCAGATGCGGCTCGGATCCCACGTTGCTGTGGCTGTGGCTACAGCTCGGATTAGACCCCTAGCTTGGGAACCTCCATATGCCACGGGAGCAGCCCTAGAAAAGGCAAAAAGACAAAAAAAAAAAAAGAAAGAAAGAAAAAAAAGAAGAAGAAGAAGATAGGGTCTTTAAAGAGGTGAAAATTAAAATGAGCTTATTAAGGTGGGTATAGTTCCAATATGCACAGTTCCAATATGCTTCAACTACAGTGGGTACTGTATTTCCTTTTTTTTTTTTTCATTTTCTAGGAGGGCAAAAAAAAAAAAAACAACAACAAAAAACCCAAACAAACAAACAACCCACAATCCCAAACCAAAAAACCTCTGTATCATTTGCACCTTTCCAGTGACTTGACTAAAGACCCAAGTGTGATGGGGTGAGGAAGGCAGCATTTCTGAAGGCAGTACTGTTGTTTACTGTATTTGAGGATAGGGTCTTTAAAGAAGTGACAATTGAAATGAGCTCATTAAGATGGGTACGGTTCCAATATGACTGATGTCCTCATAGCAAGGAGACATTTGCACACAGATAAGCACAGAGAGGAGACACAAGGAAAACACAGCCATCTACAAGCCACGGGGAAAGGTCTCAGAGGAAACCATTCTGACAACACCTTGATCTCAAACTTCTAGCATCCAGAATTGTAAGAAAATGTATTTCTGATGTTGAAGCCACCTGGGCTGTGGTACTTTGTTATGGCAGCCTGAGCAAACAAATATACATGAAATAAGAGTTAAAGACTTTTTTTTTTTTTTTTTTCTGCTTGTTAGGGCTGGACCTGCAGCATATGGAGGCTCCCAGGCTAGGGGTCTAATCAGAGCTGCAGCTGCGGGCCTATGCCAGAGCCACAACAACGCCTGATCAGAGCCGCGACTGTGACCTGCACCACAGCTCATGTCAACGCTGGATCCTCAACCCGCTGAGCGAGGCGAGGGATGGAACCTGCAACCTCATGGTTCCTAGTCAGATTGTTTCCGCTTTGCCATGACAGCAACTCCAGTTAAAGACTCTTTTGATCAAAATTTTTTTTTTTTGGTCTTTTTGCCTTTTCTAGGGCTACTCCTGGGGCTTATGGAGGTTCCCAGGCTAGGGATCTAATTGGAACTGTAGCCGCTGGCCTGCGCCAGAGCCACAGAAATGCAGGATCCGAGCCTCGTCTGTGACCTGCACCACAGCTCATGGCAACGCCAGATCCTTAACCCACTGAGCAAGGCCAGGGATCGAACCCGCAACCTCATGGTTCCTAGTTGGATTCATTAACCACTGAGCCATGATGGGAACTCCCTTGATCAAATTCTAAATGTAACTGTTTTGCTTTTTCTAGAGAGATGATTAGGCAGGCCAAATATTTCCAGTGCTTTCCTAAAATGAAAGACATCCTTCATATCCAGTTGTGTGGGAAAGGAGAGTAAGAAAGGACAATGAATTATTAGGACGTATGTGTGACTTACTGTTTAGACAGTGTTTTCAAGATAATTTTGTCTTAATAGCCTAACTGAGGGAAATATTTATAGGTATTCTCCAAGTAGGCAAACCTGTGGGACATGTTCGGCAGTGTTTGGACATCTTTGCAACTCCATGGTAATGTTTCATTTTCTTTCTCATCTCCTTTTCTTTAGGAAAGATTTGCTGAGGGAGGAAAAAAAACTTCCTCCTGGAAGTAAATGATTTAGCGTTTGGGACACAGGCCAATTAAATATGACTCTAAGAATACGTCTAACCTTGAAAATGCTTTCCTTTCCAACAGAATGCAGCCCTAAGAGTGACTCGCTGTCCCTAGATATGCTGTGCTGGTCTAGACTCTGTTCATTCGTTCAACAAATATTTATTGAATTCCTGAGCATGTGCCAGGCTCTGTGTCAGGTGAGCAATCCTCAATGTCAGCCATGGGGAGGGAAAAAGAGGGGATTAAAAGGACAATGACAGGAGCTCCTGTTGTGGCGCAGTGGAAACAAATCTGACTAGGAACCTTGGGGTTGCGGGATCGATCCCTGGCCTTGCTCAGTGGGTAAGGATCTGGCGTTGCTGTGAGCTGTGGTATAGGCTGGAGGCTACAGCTCTGATTAGACCCCTAGCCTGGGAACCTCCATGTGCCACAAGTGTGGCCAAAAAAAAAAAAAAAAAAAAGAAGAGGGCAATTACAAGCCTGTGTGATGGTGCTACAGTGGAGCTTGTCACAGAGTCTGGACAGTTACAGTAGAATTTTGTAGCAAGTAATGTTGCCATTGACCTTAAGGACATTTAGGAGGTAAAGGGGTACGAGGGACTTGGGATAGCTTAGCAGACAGTTGTGCCAACAAGCAGGCTGGTTCTGAGTGCTCAAGGTGGAGCCCTATGGCCAAGTGTGTGGTGCTCAATAAACTCCATCTCCTTCTGGATGCCCGGTGGGAAGGATCTCTGGGTTCAAGGTCAAGCCTGCGTGTCTAGTAAGAAACGCTATGTATCCAAGCAAATGGCTGAAGCACTTATTTACCTTTCTTCTTATTTTCAAAAGTCTTCCTTCCCTCCAGTCATTTTCTGCATTGAGCCTGAGTTTCCACGCTGCTTTCCCTGAACTTTGTACTTTGGGTACAAATGGTTTTGAGTCACCAAGCAGTATCAATAATTGAGTCGATGTCAGAAAGAAATAATTTTCCAAGATGAATTTGAGCTTCCTTTTCTCATCTTCTGTTCATCCTTCACCTTGTAAGATTCTTAAATAAGGACTTTCCTCACCAAGAAGCAGCCTGTGGTTAAGAATTCTCATCGTTTTTCGTCTTCTTTTCTATGCCTGAGGCAGTTTCCTAGGAAAGTGTGTGCACAAAGAAAAATGGACATTTTCCTGCCTGACTCGGAGGCCTTGGGTTTTATTCCTAACATTCAAAAAGAACCATGCACAGCAGGGTTCCCGAGAGCCAGCCAGCTCCAAAGCATCCGAGGGTAGAGGTACTGTTGTGTTAATATTAATAGGCTGCAGTGGTTCTCTAGAGGAATTTTCAAAGGGCTCATTTTCCTGCCTCCTTTCTCCTCCCTAGCTCTTATTGATTTTTCTTTTTTAAGTTTGGATTGCTTAAATCAAATATAGAAAAAGCTAATCTGTCTCTGGGAGGACCGTTTGCATTTCTCAAATCATGCAAGTCCTCCCAGATTGGTGTTGCTGTCAGGACAAGTTTCAGCATCTCTTCTCTCTGCTTCTTCTCTGTGGGAGGAGTCTGTGTGTGAAAGTGTATGTGGACCCAGAAAGTCAGACTGTGCCTTTGGAGAGGAGGCAAGGCGTCTTCCCATTTCATCCTGCTGTACCGTGGAAGGAGAGGGCTCGCCCCACTCTGCATGCTTAGAGTTGATGTGGAAAGTCTTCCAGAAATAGAAGAGTATTTGCCATTGACGCCCTGGTGTTTGTGAGTAAGGCTGTTTGAATTCTTTACATTCTGACTCTTCTAAATTATTTAAGACCAGAGTCTAGCTTATGGACTGTGGTGAAAGAAATCATGGAGGGACAAAAAACTTAGAAAATTCAGAGTGTATTCAGAAAAGCTAAGAGATTCCTGCAGGCCAAGGTTCTTGAGGGATATCCAAATTGCACAGACTGTCTATACTTCCTGGAAGATAAGCTCAGAAATTCAACAAATCATCACTCAACAAACATTTATTGAGCACTTATTTTGTGCAATAGTTTGAAGATTTTTTTTTTTTTTTTTTGGTTTATAGGGCCACATCTGTGGCATATGGAAGTTCCCAGGCTGGGGTGGAATCAGAGCTGCAGCTGCCAGCCTACATCACAGCCACAGCAATGCCAGATCCTTAACCCACTGAATGAGGCCAGGGGTTGAACCTGTATCCTCATGGATACTAGTTGGGTTCATAACCTGCTGAGCCACCATGGGAACTCATATAGTTTGAGTTAATTGCCTACCTAGAATATTCAAGAGAATAAGTCAAATCAAATCACTCTTAATTCTCAGAAGCATTTAGTAATATGGCCAAATGCAAAAATCACAAAAATGTTAATTATCCTATATATCATTAATAAATGATTAGAAAACGTAAAAGGGAAAGATCCCATTCACAACAGCAAGAACAAACCTAAAAAGAAGCATAAGATTTATATGAAAGGAACACTACATTTTGTGAATGGGCATTAATGTTATAGCATTGGCCTGTTCACTTGTCTCCCCACTAGATTCTTAGTGCTTTTAGGTCAGGACCCTGGCCCTTCTGCTGACCCTTGTTTCCCCAGTTCTGACCCCAGCGCCTGCTCTCATGTGAAATGATGACTTAATGAAACAATTACTGGATACAAAATTGAAGGAAGGGGCCCCAGAGTCCAGGTGGAAGCAGGTTTCAGGAAAGCAGAGTGTGACCAGTACCTGAGAGATATCAAGATGGGGAAGTCCTTTTTTTTTCCTTTGTCTTTTTGCCTTTTTCTAGAGCTGCTCCTGAAGCATATGGAGGTTCCCAGGCTAGGGGTCGAATCGGAGCTGTAGCCACCGGCCTATGCCAGAGACACAGCAACACGGGATCCGAGCTGCATCTGCGACTACACCACAGCTCACAGCAATGCTGGATCCTTAACCCACTGAGCAAGACCAAGGATCGAACCCGCAACCTCGTGGTTCCTAGTCGGATTCGTTAACCACTGCGCCACAACGGGAACTCCCAATGGGGAAGTCCTCTTTAGATGGAATAACTCGAAGCTCATCGCTGACTCTGGAAAGCAGTGTCAGCGGGGGAGGCAGTGGGATGAACAGTGAGTGGATGGGGAGGACGTGTGCATGGTGAGTGAGGAAGGCTTTGGCTCTTGGTAGGGAAAGGTTAGGTGGTGAGTTAGAAGCAGTCTATGAGTAAAGGAGGAATTTTAATGACAGATAGCATCAAACATGTTCACAGGCTCGATGGAAAAGGTATAGCAGAGTGGAAGAGGTTGAATTTAGCTGCAAGAGAGGGGGTGATGAGAGAGGAGGAAATGTTGGGTAGAGGGGCGGGGCGAGATGCAGGGCACAGAGCATCGGCAGGGATATGTGTGTGTTTATGAACATTTGTCACACTTGGGGTGTTCGGCTCCTACCCTATCCTCCCGCGCTGGAGGAAATCTCTGCATGGAGGATGCAGTGCCCTGCCTGGGCTGCAGAAGCTAAGGGCCCTGTTTCTCCTCTTCCCAGCCTCTGGCAACCAGCATGCTGGCTTGTGACTTGGGCTCAGTCAACTCAGCTTGAGAGAGGGACACACATTGGTGTGGTCCATTAGGACTCTCGTGGCAGAGAGGGCTGCCTCCCGCTGGAAACTCCTGTGTCTCCCCTTTTTGGTCCTCAGGGAGTGCCCTCGTTAGAAGATCCTGTGAGTCCTCATTCTCCTTCCAGTAAATTCATTTTCTCTGTCTGTCTTCTGTTGCTGTTGTTGGTTGATTCTGATATGAAATGTCCTTTTTAGGGCCATCCCTGTGGCATATGGAGGTTCCCAGGCGAGGGGCTAATTGGAGCTGTAGCTGCTGGCCTACCCCACAGCCGTAGCAACACCAGATCCAAGCCACATCTGCAACCTATACCACAGCTCATGACAACGCTGGATCCTTAACCCACTGACGCCAGGGAACTACTGAAATGTCTTTCTAAAGTCCACCTATTATAGAGTGAGCTGCTTTCCTTACTGAGTAATTATTAAGTAGCAGTAGGTATTGGACACAGAGATGGCAAAAAGCATGCAGTCTGATTCCCAGCAGCTGGAGACTTGCTGCCCCCAGTGAGCCAGTGGACTCAGCCCAGCACTGCCATGGAACCCACAGCGTGCCCAGTGGGTCATGGACCATGTCACTGTGAAACAGTGACTGCCAGACAAGGATTCAAGGCTGGCACTGCACACCTCTCATCCCAGGGGCAAGCAGAGGTCAAAGAAAAATTCACCCCCAGAGATGGCAAAGTCAGATCCTGCCCACAAAAGGTAGAGTGGGGGAGGCACTCTGGGGCCAGGGAGGAAGGAGGCCACAGCCTCTTTTCTTTTTTTTATTATAAATGCAAAACCAGCACCACTTATTTAAACATGAGATAAATAAATACACTCTAAAATAAATGCATAACTGTTAAACAATGCTTTCTAAGAACAAGGTAAAATCCCTGGCAGTGATATGTTTATCCCACCTTAGTAAAGTATGAGGGTAGATCCTTTTTTTTTTTGCTGGAAAGAGGAGAACCTTAGAACCTCAGAGCCAGAAGGGGACTTAGGAAGTATCTAGGCAATGGTTTGCAAGCATTTCTTTTTTCCCCAACACTAATGCCCTTTGGTTGTCCACTGCCCTTTATATTTTTATAGCTGGAAATGGTACCTAAAGCAGCAGAAAGCAGGGCTGCCCTGGTTGAACTCTCCCTTGTTCCCTGGGGAAACCAAATCTCCCCGGAAACTCAGGCTGGAAACCTCTCCATCGATCCCCGGCCTGCCCCTTCCACGGAGCAGCATTGTGAGTGTCCCTGGCCAGTCCCAACAGCAGATCTGGAGAAGCAGAAGCAGGTCACAGGCCAAGCAGTGGGGTGGGCTGTGGAGAGCCTGCTTTGTGACACCAGTGCACCCCAAGATCGCATAGCACCCCAGGCCCTCATCAAACGTTGAATGCCAAGGGTGAGAAGCCTGCAAATAACACCCCGGGAGCCGCCAGCATCCTTTCAGAGGCACATCTGCCGAATCTGTTCCCTTCCATACCAAGCACCGGGGAGGCTTCACAGCGTGGGCTGCTGCCTTTCTCTGCGTGTGCATCCAGGCCTCGCTCCATCTCGCCCTCCCCTTGGTCTCCCTGACACCGCTTTCCCGATTATCACTTCTTTCCCTTTCTCCAGCACACAAAAGCTTAATGTGGTGTTCATTCTGTGAGCCTGACCTTTTGCCTCCCCACCAGGCTGGCTCAAACGCCACTTGCAAAAATGTAAATCTCAGCCGGGCTGCGTGCAGACTCTGCTGCCCGTCCGGTTCCCAAGCTCCTGCTTGGCTCTGAATCACGGCTCTGTCCAGCCATGTGCGGGGGACTCTGCACGCATGAGACCTTGGAGAATCCACTGGTTGGGCTGATAACGCATCGCCTGGGCCTTTGACTTTAGAGGCAAACCTGGAAGGAAGACTCCAGCGCCACTCTTGCCACCCACTGTGAGACCCCTTGTAATCTCGAGGTGATCTTCCTCATAAAAAAACAATTGCCCTTGTCAAGCTCATAGGATCCTGCTGAGGACCAAAGGCGAAAGGAGCCTTGTCAACTGGAAGTGCTGTAGCAGGGAGGGCCTTCCCGAGGGCACCGAGCACTTTCCTTGGGAAAAGCTTTTAAAAATTGGCTGAATTCTCCCCTCTCTCCAGACCTCCAAACGCCAGCAGGTGATTGTGCGGAGGTGGGGGGCAGAGTCACATTTATGCAAATCACATTTATGTGATTCGATGCACACACAAAAAAGTAATGCTTGTTGACTGCTTTTTGAGGGTTCATTTTCATTTGAGGGTTTTGTTTGCACATTAGATGCACGCGGTGTGATGTACATCGTTGGTCTCACCCTGTCTTATTTGCCTTAATGTAATTGTCTGTTCAGATCCACTGATGGTGAAAATTGCATTTGTCCTTATCAGTGGAGATATTCTAAAAATGAGAAGTTCAAAGAAGGCAGAGGCTTTAATACAGGGAAAGTGTGTTTATTTCCTTGGCTCCTTTGAAATAGTCTGATCCCCTGGAATAGGATAATCTCTTTGTGGTGCACAAAAATGGGTGGCTCACGGTAACCCCTAATCAGGGAAGTTGCTTAAAAAAAAAAAAATAGTGGCCTGATTCAGAGCTTCTCAGTCAGTTCAGCAGTGTCCCTGGGTAACGTTGAAAAATTAGGGAATGTTCTCAGAAATCCACCATGTGTGCTTTGCCTTGAATGCAAAAGTAACCCCAAAGGTTTCCTTTCCCAGGATGCTTGTGGGAGGGAACATCTCCCAGTTGGGGGGACCTGTAGGGAGACATGGAGTTTAGATGCAGGAATGGGGAGTGGAATCAGTTCTCCTTGTTCAGGGTCAAAAATGAAAGTCCATCCTTGTAGGGTCCTTAGCATTTATTTGCTGCCTTAGCACAAAACGCTTGGAGACAGGCTCTCTTCCCAACTTTGTTTACCTCCATTGGGCTACAGGAGTTTGCAAGGAGTTTTAGGCTATTGGACATGTGTAGGTTTGCCAGACTACATAAAATAAAAACAACAGCCAACATGCATCGTGTACCTATGTGCCAGGTACTGTGCTAAGGACTTGATGTGACTCACCTCTTTTAGTCCTCACGACAGCCCTTAGAGGTAGGTTCCATTGTCATTACCCTTGTGGTTCAAAGCAGATCAGTAACGTTACCCCAGCTGGCACAGCTAGTAATTGGGGAGCTGAGATTTGAACCCAGGGGTAGCAGTGAGTGGTCTTACTTGCGATATCAGGGCCTCCCAAGAACATCAGACTCCCCCCTTCCCCTGAGAAATCTTCTGAGATATAGTGAAGTGATGATGATGTGTTATTGGAGGTGGAGCCCGTGGATGTGGGTTCTAAGCGGGTCACACTCCGCGTTGAATAAGAACCATCCCCCAAGCCAGTCAGGCTGGTATTGCACAGCTGGCCTGGCTCCCAGAAGAACTCGAGGGCATTGTTATAAATGCAAGTTCCCAGGCCCCACTCGGAGCTCCTGAATCAGAATCACTCCCAAGGGACCTGGGACGCTTGTTTTAAGAAAGCTCTTATCCTGAGCCCTTACCTGAGGACTGTGTGGAAAGTTGCTTGTGGGCATGTATTGAAGGAGCTGACAGTTCACAGGGAAGGCGGTTTTCAAGGTTTGTCGTGGAGAGTCCCTGGGCCGGATTAGGCAAGCGGTGAATGTGCTTTAACACAAAGGCCCCAGTTTCCTGCCTCCGTCCCCATCCATGGCCTCATCCGACTTTGACCCAACTGTGGAGGATGGGGAGGACAGGGGGCCTTACCCTCCTCTGGTCCACGAGATCCCATGGCTTGTTACCACCCAGCTGGGGCTGCTTTCTCAATGTGTCTAATCTGGGCAGGAGTTTTCTTGAATAGGACATTGCTGCCACAAGAGAGGAGAGCTCACCTGTCTTATTCACCTGGCAGATAGAGCCTGCTGGCACATGACAGGCACCACAATTGTCTTTTTTTTTTCCTATTTTCTGCCACATGTAGAAGTTCCAGGGCCAGGGATTGAACCCATGCCACAGCTGTGACCTGATCCACAGCAGTGATGACTCTAGATCCTTAACCCACTGCGCCACCAGAGAACTCCCACAGTTATCTTCCGGATGAGGGCTAGAGTTTGGTTCTCATTCCCTGGCCATGGCCTTGAAAGATGTTTAAAGAGATGTGAGGTGGTTTGTGAGTGTTTGGAGAACCATTTTTGTCACCACTGTCATTTGATTGTTCACACGACGATGGCTAAACCTTTCTTTTTAGCATGCTGTTGAAAAGCTGTGACAGCAGGAGTGTCCCAGGGTGAAAGCCATTGGAGAGGCACCGACAAAGCGTGGTCACCCACCCTTGAGAAATTCCCATCTCTGTGTGTTGAGGGAAAAAGAGGGGGAAACCTTCACCCTTCCAGGAGCTCCCGATTGAAGGCAGCCACCCCGATGAGGCTCACCTGCACAGGAGGTGGTAGGGTCACAAAACTATTGGTGGAAAGACCATTGAAGGGAGCAGAACTCGGCATCAGCAAAGTTCTTCATCTTGAATTCTGCCGCTCAGGTGGCACAATAGAGATGTGCTCTATGCCTCAGCAAATGGGTTCTTCCCTGGTGTGATAAAGCCCTCATGAGATGACAGAAGGAGAAGCCCCTGGCAGGAAGAAACAGGTGCTTTGCTGATACCAGACAGTGGGATCGTTCTCCATTGTACCAGAAGCTATAAACTGGAACTGGCAGATGAACTTCATTTTGCTTGCAGTGTGTTTAAATTTTTGAATTTGTTACCAACACATTTGAAAATAGGATTGCAACTAAAATTTAGATATGTGGTTCTCTTGAATACTAAATCTACTTTCTTTTTTTTTTTTTTTTTTTTTTTTTTGCTTTTTAGACCCATACCTGAGGCATATGGAGGTTCCCAGGCTAGGGGTTGAATTGGAGCTGCAGCCGCCAGCCTATGCCACAGCCACAGCAACACAGGATCTGAGCTGCGTCTTTGACCTATACCACAGCTCACGGCAGCACTGGATCCTTAACCCACTGAGCGAGGCCAGCGATTGAATTCGTATTCTAATGGATGCTAGTTGGGTTTGTTACCACTGAGGCACAATGGGAATTCCCCCCCCCCCCCGTGCCCCCCTTTATTTTTTTAAGTCTACTTTCTTGCATGGCCAATAATGGAGCTAGTAGCTCTGTATTCTCTCGCTGCATGAAAGTGTTTGCCTTTCTCGGAGCAGAGTGGTTTTCTCCATGTGTAGCAGGCACTGTCGGTGCCCAGCCCATCTGCCCTGGGCTTCTCCAGTCCCCGCATACCCCAGCCAGGTAGCTTCTGACCTCTTTGACCTGTGCTTCTTTCCCTTGGGGCTTCCCTTGGGCACCTGAGCATTCTTAGTCCACCTGGAGGGTGGGAGAAACATCAGGGAGCAGCCCCTGGGAGCATTTCTCAAAAAGCCGTGGTTGGGTGTTAATGGATAAATACCTCCACTGAGGCCCAGTCTGTGTGACCCCTGGGGTCCTCAGCAGGATTGACGCCAGCTGCTCACAAACATGCCCTCACTGGTGACCTTCCTTTCCCTTTCCTCCTGGATTCCTGAGCTCACCTCCCAAATAAGCAACTTGCACTTAAATCATCATCTTAGGATTTGCTTCCAGGGGATCCCAACCTAAGATGGTTTACTTGACTCCATCTCAAAAGGGAAGTGAATGAAAGACCCTGGAGCTGACCTTGACTTACCTGTACTTCCTTGTCCAGGGTCCTCCAAGATCATGTTTCTACTGATGCCCACGAAGGCAGGTGAGGAGTTCCCTGGTGGCTCAACAAGTTAAAGATCTAGTGTTGCCACTGCTCTGTTTTGGGTCACTGCTGTGGTGAGAGTTTGATCCCTGGCCTGGGAACTTCTGCTTGCTGTAGGCTTGGACAGGTGACAATCTACTCTTCTAGGGAAGGCAGGTGACAAACCACTCTTGTAGTGTAGAAGTGACCTTGGACGTCACGGAGTAGCATCAAGCTTGTCTCTGGAGTCTTTGTGCTTTGAGGTGATCCCACTGCCCATGACTGGACTCTCAGGGGGTTGTCGCATCTGGATGGTGTCTTTGGCTATCCTTCAGTCATCTCCGAGCTGGTGGTGACAAGGAAAGCAAACTGCTGAACACACCCGTGCCACATGTAGGTGATGGCTATATCCCCTCTTCTGGTCAAAGAGCCCCTCTCTTTATTTTGAGGAACCGCTTCACCTGACCACATTCTGTGAGTGCTTCCCCCCAAAGGGCCCTAAACACAACTGAGGGGTGGCTGACAATCCAGGTTCTGGAGGGAGGTTTGCCACAGGACATCCCTTGCCAGCTGTGAGGCTGGGTCAGTCCTGGCCACTTTTCTGAGCCCTCATTTCTTCTCTTTCATGGGCTTATTGGGAGAATGTAGATCGTGGGCTTGTTGCGAGAATATAGATGATATAAATCAGAAAGTGCTTAGGTGAGTTCTGGGCTCACTGAAGGTGCTCAACCAATGGAGTTCCCCTTGTGGTGCAGTGGAAATGCATCCAACTAGGAACCATGAGGTTTCGGGTTCGATCCCAGGCCTCACTCAGTGGGTTAGGGATCTGGTGTTGCCATGAGCTGTGGTGGAGACTGGCAGCTGTAGCTCCGATTCGACCCCTAGCCTAGGAACCTCCATATGCTGCAGGGGCGGCCCTAAAAAGACCAAAAAAAAAAAAGACAAAAAAAGAAAGTGCTCAACCAACAATAACTGCTAATATTTACATTGTTAAGATTCTAGATGATGGAAGAAAAGCGACAGGAGCACAGACACAAAACTTGAGCTAAAATCTCTGAGCCACGCTCTGGGCTCTCCTAAAGAACTCAGACTAAGCAGGTTATTTCCTTCTGTTCCCCCGCCCCACCCCCACTCTGTGTGTGTGTGTGTGTGTGTGTGTGTGTGTGTGTGTGTGTGTGTGTGTGTGTGTAGATGCACACCCCATTGAACATGCTTCCTGAAGCTCAGCTAAATGAGTTCCCTGCTGGGAACTTACATGTGGTCAGCCAGGAATTGAGGGATCAAATAATATTTAATTTCACCTCTCCTTAAATATTATTGAATTCCATTCTCAGTAACTTTTCTTTTTGACTTGCTCTTTGTGAAGCAGTTCACGTGGAAAAAGAAATCGCTTAGATGCCAGTAAAAGAAGCTCATTCAATAAAAAAAAAAAAGTCTTCAGCTAAGTTCAAGGGACTGGGCAATTTTTGTTTTTTGTTTTTTTGTTTTTTTCACATAAGTTATTTAGCATAATGATTACCTTATATGTCCTTTTTTTTTAAATTTTAGGGTCTGCTTTTTTCATACCCCCTCGGGAGGGAGTTTTTAGCTCTATGGAGCATGAATTTTTTCACTTATCTAGTGATTATTGGGTATAAAAATCCCCTTTGGTAAGAGATTCCACCTTTAATGGTCTCTTCAATGAGCAGTTTTATGTAAATATTGCATAAATGGAATCAGGGAAAAATAATGCTCTTGTCTCTGGATCCTTTGTAACCCCACGCCAAGGACGGCACCTGCTGAGTCCCAGCTTGTGGATCTACAGAGCTGATGGAGTGCAGTCCTGAGCACCTTTCATCCTTGGAGCCAGACTCTGACATCAGTTCGAATGTATGACTTTGTACAAGTTATTTGTCTCTGGCTTATTTTTCTGATCTGTTAAATGGTGATAATATTAGGCTCTCTTTCACAGGACTGTGGAGAGGATGAGAGGAATTAACACTTGGAAGATTGGAAGAGTACCGAGCACATAGTAAACACTTTTATATGTTAGCTCATCATCATCGTCGCTCAGCTCAGTTCAGCTCGACTCAACTCAACTCAACTCAACTCAATTCTTTCTTTACCCTCAACATACACACAGGCATCAGGTGATAATCCTAAATATAATCCCCTCCCGTGGAACCCCTCTAAGAGACCCAAAGCACGACAGGCAGGGAGTGCTAAGGTGAAGTCTGTTCACCTTAGCTTGTCACACACGTAGTAGGTATTCAAGGAATGCTAACTGGAAGTCTTACTAGAACTCTTGCTTTCAGCTTAGCTCTTTCTTTTTGGTAGTATTAATACTCCTTAAAATTTTTATTTTTATTTTAAAAATTTTTTTTGATCTTTTTTGTCTTTTTAAGGCTGCACCCGCTACATGTGGAGGTTCCCAGGCTAGGGGTCGAATCGGAGCTACAGCAGCTGGCCTATGCCACAGCCACAGCAACGCCAGATCCAAGCCACATCTGTGACCTACACCACAGCTCACGGCAACACCACATCATTAACCCACTGAGCAAGGCCAGGGATCAAATCTGCAACCTCATGGTTCCTGGTCGGATTCGTTTCCACTGCGCCACAACGGGAACTCCTCTTTAAAATTTTTAATTGAAATATATTTGATTTACAATGTTGTGTTAGTTTCAGGCGTATAGTAAAGTGATTCGGTTACACATGTATTCAACTTATCTTTTTAAAAAGTTTAAATATGCAAAGCAAAACCCAATAAATTCATTCCTTAAAGAAATACTACTGAGTGGGAAGGACTGGGAGTTTGGGTTAGTAGATGCAAACTATAACATTTAGAATGAATAAACAATAAGGTCCCACTGACAGCACAGGGAACTATATCCACAGTCCTGGGATAGAACACGATGGAAAAGAATATAAAAAAAGAATGTTTTTTCATACATATATAAATACATAAATCTGAGTCGCTTTGCTATACAGTAGAAATTGGCTCAATATGGAAAATCAACTCTACTTTAATAAAAAAATTTAAAAAAGAACTATTACTTCAGGGCCTTCTATGTGTTGGGCATTCTTCGAACCTCACACAAAGAACCATCTATGTTCATGGGAGATGACTGACAAGGAACACACAAATATCTCTGTCATGTGGTGGTAAGTGCATGGAAGAAATAAGAACGTATAAGGGGAGGGAGAGTGAAGAAAGTCAGGATAGGAGAGGGCGTGTGAGAAGAGATAGGATGAACTTGCAAAGCCCCTCTGCAGGGGTGACATTTGAGCAGGGGCAGAGGGAAGTGAGGAAGCAAGGGATGCCCTCTAGATGGAGGGAAGAGTAAATACAAAGCTGGGAGGCAGGCAAGATTTCTTGATGATAACGTTCTTTCCTTTCTCTCCATTATTTTCTCAATTTTCTCTCCAGCTACAGTTATTTTGTCTTTAAATTGTACAGGCCCTAGCACAGTATTTTGCACACATTAGGATGCAATATGGAGTGAACGAATGAATTGAACCAATAAATGAAGGGTTATACCCAAAGTCCCTGCCCAGACTATGGTCCCTCCTTGAGATTTCTGCATAATAGAAAGTTCACCTACACCCTGGTATATGGGTTATACCTGGTATAGTCGGATTATACCAGGTATAATCCATATACCTAGAAGTCGGAGTTCCCAAAGGCACAGCACTTAGAGGATAGTTGGACTTCAGGGAATCCAGGAGTCAACTGCTTGAGAAGAAATGAAATCATTACCAAGCTTCCCATGTCACTCACTGCCCAGGACCTGTGAAGGCAGCTGCCATGTCCCAATCAAACATCCTGTTTAGTTCAGAAAGTAGCTGAGTAGCCCATCTAAATTGCTGCTACCACACATTGGTTAATTAAATTACTGCACATGGTTGGTTGCGAAGCTAAAGTCAGTGGACTGGTTTGTTATTATCCTCTTGAAGAACAATCCATGGGCAAAATAGCATTAGATTTGATTTTTCTTTTTTCTTTTTTTTTTTGGTCTTTTTGCTATTTCTTTGGGCCGCTTCCGTGGCATATGGAGGTTCCCAGGCTAGGGGTCAAATCGGAGCTGTAGCCACTGGCCTACGCCAGAGCCACAGCAACGCAGGATCCGAGCCGCGTCTGCAACCTACACCACAGCTCACGGCAACGCCGGATCCTTAACCCACTGAGCAAGGGCAGGGACCAAACCCGCAACCTCATGGTTCCTAGTCGGATTCGTTAACCACTGCGCCACGACGGGAACTCCCTGATTTTTCTAAAAAGCCAGGAGTGAAGTTATTTAATTACGGTTGTGTCAAAGCATGGCTCCATTTTTTCCCCTTTGGCTCTTTTGTTTTCATTTCAAATATGAAAAGATTCCTCTTGGACAAAAAGGTAAAGAAACTGATTCGTCTCCATTATTGCTAAAGAACAAGTTTTATTTAATCAACCTATTCCCAATCCATATTGTAAACTTGCTATCAAAGGCTCTTCTATGCAGGAAAAGTCTATTCAAACATAATCTATACCAGGGTGTAATTGAACTTCCTATTATGCAAAAATCTCAAGGAGGGACCATAGTCTGGGCAGGGACTTTGGGTATAACTCTTCATTTATCCGTTCAATTCATTCGTTCACTCCATATTGCATCCTAATGTGTGCAAAATACTGTGTTGGGGCTGTACAATTTAAAGACAAATGAAGTTATACTTTTTCTTGCTAAAGACCCCTGAGCAGTTGTTTTGTTTGTTGGTTGGTTGGTTTGTTTTGTTTTTTCTTTTTAGGGCCGCACCTGTGGCTTATGGAAATTCCTAGGTTAGGGGTTTTTTGTTTTGTTTTGCTTTGCTTTTTAGGGCTGCACCCATGACATATGTAAGTTCCCAGGCTAGGGGTCAAATTGGAACTGCAGCTGTCAGCCTACATCACAGCTCATGGCAATACCAGATCCCCGACCCACTGAGCAAGGCTGGGGTTTGAAACCGCATCCTCATGGACATTAGTCAGATTCGTTTCCCCTGCACCATAGCGAGAACTCCTAGACTAGGGGTTGAAGTGGAGCTACAGCTGCCAGTCTACACCACAGCTGCAAAACGAGAGACTCGAGCCAAGTCTGTGACCTCCGCCACAGCTCACATCAGCTCTGGATCCTTAACCCACTGTTTGGGGCCAGGGATCGAACCCAAGTCCTCATGGATGATAGTCAGGTTTGTTACCACTGAACCACAATGGGAACTCCAATCCTTGAATAGTTTTGTCTTAAAACATCCACCACCTTTACCTCTTGCACAGAGAAGGAACTCATCTAATTGGAATAAACAAACCTAATTTTCCTCAGATGATCTGATTTGACTACAAAGTTCTTACATCCAGCACTCATTCTCCTATCCATCTTCAACCATCTATCTACCTACCATCCATCTATCCACCCACTATTTATTCTTCTATCTATTTGCCATCCATTCATCCTTCATTCACTTTTCCATCCACCATCCATCTATCTAATTAACCATTACCATCCATGCATTCGTCCATTCCCCAAGAAACATGTATTACAAGTTAGTTCAACCATGGTAACATTTTTGGCTTTAAAATCCTCTTACCTTATGACTAATATTAATTGCTATATCAAAAATGTCCAGAGAGGGAGAGTTCCCATCCTGGCACAGCAGAAACGAATCTGAGTAGTATCCATGAGGATGCGAGCTCGATCCCTGGCCCCGCTCAGTGGATTAAGGATACAGTGCTGCCGTGAGCTGTGGTGTAGGTCACAGCTGCAGCTCCGATCCTGCGTTGCTGTGGCTGTGGGGTAGGAGGGCAGCTGTAGCTCTGATTTGGCCCCTAGCCTGGGAACTTCCATATGCCACCAGTGCGGCCCTTAAAAAAAAAAAAAAAAAAAAAAAAAAAAAAAAGCAAAAATGTGCAGAGAAAGAATCAGCACAAAAAGCAGGGATCAGAAAAGGGAGCACATGCAGATGACTGGCCTCCATGCCATTTGCTATTTCCTCCTACCCAGATATTCTATTGTTCTTAGAAAGCCCAGGGAGTAGTCTTAGAAGCATGCAGGCAACAGAAATAGCACTGCGTTTTTTTTCTTTTTAGGGCCACACCTGCAGCATAAGGAAGTTCCCAGGCTAGGAGTCAATCAGAGCTGCACCTGCCAGCCTACACCACAGCCACACCAATGCCAGATCCAAGCCACGTCTGTGACCTCTGCCACAGCTTGTGGCAAAGCTGGATCCTTAGCCCACTGAGTGAGGCCAGGGGTCAAACCCACATTCTCAAAGACACTGTGTTGGGTTCTTAACCTGCTGAGCCTCAATGGGAACGCCTAGCACCACATTTTACACTGAGAATCACTCGCCTACTTTCTCATGGTTTAGTAGTCAGTGGACATCTATACTTTAAGCCTTTTAACTTGCTTTCACATGTTTTGTTTCAGAAGCAAACAATTTATGCTGATATAATTGTTATATTAAAAATGGTACTAACGTAGGCTAAGACTATAAATGTACAGCTCATAACTGTTCTGTTATCATTAGTCACACACAAGAGAACATGACACAAAGTAGGTATTTTGTCACTTGGAAACAAAAACAGCTTGAAAGAACAAAAAGATTGCATATCAATTCCCTGGGGGAAAATGCCAGCCAAATGGAGTGTATCCTGCAAAACACTAGTGACAAAAGGAAGACGGGAGAGAAGGAGACAGAGACAGAGGAGGTAGGAGAGGGCGAGAAAGAGGAGGAGGGAGTGAAGGGGAAGCTTTTCCAAACAGTTAAGGAAACAAAAGCAGAAGAGAAAGAAAGACCCTGCCTGCACGCAGGCGAGTGAGCCATGATCTCACATGGGAGGCGCTGAGATGCTGGCCCAGAGAAGGAAACTTACCGAGCCAAGTGGGCCCTCTCTGGCAGGCCTGTCTTCTCCATGACCTGTTCTAGTCACACCTGGGCCTCTTGGGCCATGGGCTCTCTTTCAGGATCGTCCCCATAAAACCATCTAAGCCTCTTGGCCCCCTGTCTGAGACCCTTTCCCCACAGCCAAGCTTACAATCCTCTGCTGGCTCGCAGAACACAAGGCCAGCAGCATCCAAACATGATTAATTGACTTAATGCCCTCGTCCACTGCCAACGCAGGTCTGGCTAACAAGCCATAGAGAAAGCCATGTGGCTATACCGCACACAGCAAAGAAGATGCTGGCTTATCCTGGTGGAAGCTGCTGCTTCGAATTGGATCAAAAAAATCACTCCAGACCTTCCTACGGAAATAAAAAAGAAAATGGCCCATTTGTTATTTGGAAAGAGAATGCTATTTGTGTACGTATGTGAGAGGGAAAAGACGAGTGGTGGTATAGACCCCAAGCCCAAAAGAAAAAAATAATCTATTTTATTCTTGAAGGTTTTGATTACGAGGCTTTGTGACTCTGAGGACAATGTTTCAGGAGACACTGATAATTTGCCGAAAGGAGCATGACATGAGCTTGAGAGGCATTGGTGCAGCCTTTCTAACAGAGAGAAGAAATAAAGAGGATGATTTGTGATTCTGAGACACAGAAGCGCAGAAGAAGTCAGAGGATCTTGAATAGGAAGAAATGGTTTTGGCTTTTTGATGTGTAATTATTTAAAAATTTTTCAAACCATTGCTTTGCTGAATCTCCTTTCTATATGAGCTTGAGAAAGACATGTAAAAGCCACACTATTCCCTCTTGCTCCTCAATTTCTATTTATTTGACTAAATATCACCGTGCTTAAGGGAAAACCCAGGATTCTCTTTGAAGTTGCAGCCAGAAGCTTGAAGCCTCTGAAATGGCATCGAGGGGAAAGGAAACAGCTTTACTGATGGCCATACCCACCTCAAGGCTATCTTGTCTTGGCATTTCATTCTCTTCCCTGAAAAAATTTGCTCCAGTAAAGCTATCCAGCTATTTCTTTCTTGTTCTTACGGGATCATCAGCTAGTCCCCCCAAATTCCTTCTCTTCAGCCAAAAGGGTAGACAATTATGAAAAGTGGCATCAGATAGCAACCACCTGGGATGCAGACCGAAATCCCAGCTCTGATTTGCTGTGTGATCTTGGAGAAGATAGCTAACGTCTCTGTGCCAATCCCCTCATCAACAAAATGGGGATACTCATCTTCATACTTCACAGAGCTTGTTGAATGTTCACAAAAACCACTCGTTCACACATACACACAAAACCAAAAACACACAACTGTACCTGGTACATAGTTAACACCCAATAAATGCTAGCAATTACTGTCTCCCTCACCCCTAAGTGCAGGGCCTCTTCCAAGATACAGATTTTGTACTAAACTCTCTGTAAATTTCCAAAGTTGTTTTCTTTACTATTCAGATCACAAATGTTTTCTTTATAATTCATGTCACAATTTTTTTTGCAGCCATTGCTTAAGTGAATCAATTTATTCTTGATAATCTTATTTGATGTAATTCTTATCAGTAGTCCCTGACAAAATCAAATTGTAAAAAAAAAAAAAAAAAAAGCTTCGACATCTACAGCTGCCTTATGTTAGAATGACTTGCATGAGCTCATTCTTTCCAGCTCACATTTGGCACCTTTCGCTTAACTCTTTTTCATCCCAAGAGACTGACATCTTTGCATCCCTCTCTCAGGGCTTTGAGTCTTGTTTTTCACACGGATGCCTACCCCCAGAGTCAGTGAGATATTGATTCTTCTTCTTGTCATTTAACATTCTCATGGAGACCCTGGCAGACCAATTTGCAAATGATTGCAAAAGTGCTTTGGCAAATCAAGAGTGGCTTTGACCAAGGAAGAAAAATACAGACTATAAAATTTCACACCTTTCAATTGGGCTCACTTATTGCCACCCAGGCTCCCTCTTAACGAGCATTTTCAATCACTCCTAAAAATCTTTGCTTCCTTTGATCCTGTGAGTCACCGAGCTCCCTCATTTGGGGAGGGTGTCCCGTCTGGGCAGCTCGTGGATGGGGGCCAATTCTTTCCTGCTTAGGAGGCCTTGCCTCCTCTCTTTTAAAGGTTAGTCTTTCCCTAAGCAAGCACTACCATGGGGTTAATTTGCAGGTCCTCAACCCACTGGGCAGACACCGATTTTCTGACCCATCTGTCAGGCCCTACAATTCATGGTCCTCCCTAGGGCAGAAGCCATGAGCCACAGAGCAAAGCCGCAGTCAGATTGTATATTTCAGGGTTATTTATTAGTCCTGGGCTTGGAAGTCTAGCCAGGAGGCTTTCACTGCAGGTCTGTTTGCCTTACACAGCCTGTCTCCGAAGTGCAATTTGGAGATATAGAGATGTCAGGGTAATTTTCCGTCCTCTGGCGACAGTGTTATTGTGGGGAAGGAAGGATGAGGGCGGCTTGCTGTGCTAATGACTGCTTCTCATTTCTTCCAGGAGCCCCAGAATGTAAACATGTAGTGGCTGTTCGAGGCCAGGTTCTCTGATAGCCTCACCTGGAGTTCCTCTCCCTGGAGAGGGGATGGTAATAGCTTTCTTGGAAAATCCCTCTCCACCCTTGTCTCCTCGCAGGATTGTAGAACCCCTAAGTCCAGGGGCCCCTGGGAGCTTCTAGGATTTCCTGAGCCTGTTTTTGCCTGTTTATTATGCTGTCTCATCTGGAGGCTGCAACAACACTCGGTATGGTGAGTGCTGGGGGCAAGGGAGATGCCGAGATCAGACCCCTGCCAGACCCTCCCTCCTCGGCTCCCACACTCTCTCTGGACCCCAGTCACACCAGCCCTTTCTAGGTCCTCCACCATCCCTTGCTTCTGCCCTCCTCAGAGCCCAGGAAACCCTAAGCCTAGACCGCTCCTCCTCTCTCCACTTCATCTTCTTAATGCCCATCTGCTCGTCATATGTCATATGTCAATCATCCGAGAACCCCCTACACCTCTGCCCTGCTGGAAGCTCTAAGAACTTCTGGTTGGTTTCCTGCCGTGCCTTTCTGCATTTTCGTGAGAATGTGCTTGGTCACATTCCCTGGACCAGCCTGCAGGCTCCCGCAAGCAAGGGCAGCCTGGTTTTGTTCACAAGTATTATGGCACCAAGGCCAGTTCCTCACCCTGGGGGTTATCGACCTCTGATGCATGAAGAACTATGAAGGATGAGCCGTGGGGTATTCAGGGAGGGATTTTGAGACAGAGGTGGGGTATATCACGCGTACTTAGCTGAAAACACTCTTTTCCCTTTCAGTTCCCTCCTGGGAAAATGATGGGAAGAGGAGCTTCTCCATGGTGGCGTATAGGGGTGTAGAAAGGAGAAAGGGAACAACAGCCAAGGCATAGGTTTCTCTCGTCCTGACATGATGTATGTGTATGAATCGCCACCAGGAGTAAACTCAGAACTCAGCTAGTTAGACCTTTGGCTTGACCAGCAAGTGGATTATCCACTTCAAAGTTGATGTGTATGTGGGCAAATAATTGTATGTAGAAGATGGAATTTTAAGTACCCAAATAGGTAAATATTGTAGCACTATAAAAAATTTGTGTTTTTCAAAAAAAAAAAAAAAAAAAGGAGTTCCTGTCATGGCGCAGTGGTTAACGAATCCGACTAGGAACCATGAGGTTGCGGGTTCGGTCCCTGCCCTTGCTCAGTGGGTTAAGGATCTGGCATTGCCGTGAGCTGTGGTGTAGGTTGCAGATGCAGCTCAGATCCCGCGTTGCTGTGGCTCTGGCGTAGGCCGGTGGCTACAGCTCTGATTTGACCCCTAGCCTGGGAACCTCCATATGCCGTGGGAGTGGCCCAAAGAAATAGCAAAAAGACAAAAAAAAAATTGTGTTTTTCCATGGAAGGGTATTGCCCGAAATAGAGTGTAGATCAAAACATCTTAATTTTTTGGCTCTCTTTTTGATTATAAAAATCCTTTACTCTCCATATTTATCTCTTCGGTGCCATAAACACCCAAGCATCCCAGGGATTTGGCAGAGCTTGAGTCTTAGCATTCCATTTAGAAAATACCCACCAGGCAGCAGCCACATGCTGGGGAATGTGACTGTAGTTCAGAATCATGCAGGACACTGATCCTGTCCTCAGAAGGGATGGGAGGCTGTGAAGAGCCTCAGGTTGGGAACCACACTGTCCTGAGTTGGGACTGCAAATCTAAAGTTTTACAAGGAGCATCCATTTGAGCAACATATTTAATCTCCCCTACCTCCAATTTCTACGTCTATAAAGTGAGGTTGATGCTATGTCTCTTTCAAGGTTATTTTGAGGATTAAATGAGGCATAACCATTTGCAAAGTAAGTCAGATTATGGCATGCTCTCATTCAAAAGCCCTCAAAGGGTGGGAATGTAAATTGGTACAACCACTATGGAAAACAGTATGGAGGTTCCGCAAAAAATTAAAAATAGAATGACCATATGATGCAGCAATCTCACCCCTGGGCATATATCGGGAGAAAACCATAATTTGAAAAGATACATGCTTCCCTATGTTCACTGCAGCACTGTTGCAATAGCCAAGACATGGAGGCAATGGAAATGCTCATCAACAGATGAATAGATAAAGAAGATGTGATACATTATACAGAGGAATACCACTCAGCCATAAAAAAGAATGAAATAAGGCCATTTGCAGCAACGTGGATGGACCTAGAGACTATCATACTAAGTGAAGTAAGTCAGACAGAAAGAAAAATGTCATATGACCTCACTTAAATGTGGAATCTAAAAAAGGGATACAAACAAACTTACTTACAAGACAGAAACAGACTCATAGACTTTGACATCAAACCTACCGCTACCAAAGAGGAAGAGTGGGGCAGGGGAGGGGTGGATCTGGGGTCTGGGACTGGCATCTTTGCACTGGATGGTCTACGGAATGGATGGTCAATGGGAACCTGCTGTATAGCCCAGGGAACGCTACTCAATATTCTGTGACAACCTATACAGGAGTGGATGTGTGTATACGTATCACTGAATCGCTTTGCTGTACAGCAGAAATGAACACAACATTGTATATCAACTGGACTTCAATACAGTTTTTCTAAAATTTTGGAATGGCGTTCACAGTCTTTAGCATGGATCCACTGCCCTGTCCCCACCTCCTGATCTCTATTGCCTCACCCCTTGTGCTTCTGATGGGCTGGTCTTCCTGCTCCACCAGCAGCTCCCACACGTTCCCATCTCAAGACTTCTGTGCTGGCTGCTTCCTCTGGCTGGAACCTTCTTCCTCTCAACAGTTGCATCATTCACGGCTCTGTTCCAGGGTCACATCCTCGGGGAGTCATTTTTTGACCCCCAACCTAACATATTGCCCCTATTTCTTTAACATGCTTCATTTCTCTTCGAGACCATAATTCCTGTAGGATGGTATGTGGTCTTTTTCCTTGCTTACTCTCTGTCTCTGCTCACTGGAATGGAAGCTCCATGCCAGCGGGGACTTCCGTTTCTTCCCTGCTGCCTCCTCAGTTCCTAGAACAGTGCCCAGTACTCAACTATTTGCTGAGTGGATAAACGACCGAAGTTGTCTCACTCAGTGTTTGGTATATAGTAGAAACTCAATAAATGTCACTTCTCTTCCTCTGCCTTTCCCAGCAAGGAGTTTAAACTTTACAGCAGAAGATAAGACAGTAGGAGATGGATTTTTTTTTCTTTTGGATTTAGTTAAGCCACTTGAATCTTTTTACATCCCTATAACTACACACTGCAGAGCCTAACAGAATGAATCCTCGTTTTATGTTTTAATCAATTTGTTCCACATAAAGTATGTCTGGGGCGATAAGAGCAAGTGTTAGGAAAAAAATAAAAAATAAAGCACGAGAACAATTGATGGAATTTGCTTATTAGCTCTTGTCCTCTCTAGCCCTGCTGGCTTTGAAAGAAGGAGCAGGCTGGAGAGCAATAGCCTCGCTGAGTTTGTGGGAGGGACCATCCCAATTAACAAAGTTTCCTTTAATGAAGCCTATCTAAGCCTTGCTGTGGAAAGATGCATCAGTATCAGTGGAAACAGTTTCTGTTTGTGGCTTTATGAATGAATTGTGTGGACATGGTTCTTTGGGGAAGTAAAAAGCATCCCACATGGAACACATGCTCTGTGTTTCCTGCTCCCTGGCTGACTTGCGTTTTTGGAGGGCAGATTGGGAGTCCTGGGTGGTAGGTGAAGAACGGGTAGGTAGGGAAGAAAGAAACACACTGGCAGGTGCCATGAGAATGTGTGAGGGGGGGCTTGGATCAAGTGGTGATGGTGGTGGTGGAGGGGTCTGAGAAGACTTGCCAGAGGAAGGGGAATTGGAACTGAGATTTCCAAATGAATAGGCATTAACCAGGAGAGAGGGCAGTACGTGGAGGGTGGTGCAGAACGAAAAGCATTCTAAGCAGAGGGAAGGGCATTTTGAAAAACTAGATCCTGGGTTCTTACCCCCACCACCATGGAGACCCATCCTTTTTGGTGCTCCAGTTTCCCCCCAGTGTAATGTCAGGGGTTTGATTCATTGATTTCTCAAATTCTACCCAGAAAAGAATTCTGTTTGCTCCTGCAGCCCCCTCTTTTTCTTTCCCTTTCAATCCTGTGCCCTTCTTTTCCTACAAAATGCATTTCCCTTCCCCCTTTTCTTCGTATGGAGTCAAGCCACCCAGGGCAACAGAGAACATTTTTTAAAGTCACCAAGAACATGTGGGGCAAAAGGAAAGGCAGACTGCTGCTCTAGCATTTATTCTCAAATTTTACAGACACAATATTGAGTGGGAACACTAAATCCTGTGATGGTAAAAAGAAAAATTGAGTTCTGTAGTAGCAACATTTGAGTAAAGAGATTTTTTTTTTTAATTTTTATGAAAGAGGTAGTCCCTCTACATTTATTATTAATTGCTAACACAAGTTGGGCTTTTTCTATATTACTATATTATCCCACAGAGTTCCCCCAGTGATTACATCTCAATTATGACCCCCAATTTATGGGTGAGAAAACCGAGGCTCCTAGAGAACATTCGGCTAGCAAAGTGGTCGAAGCAGGCTTGGATCTCTGGTAGCCAAGCCACAGAGTTCATGCATCTCTACGCCGTGTTGGCTGATCGGCCCCAGATCATAAGGATCATGTGACCCTGGCTCAGTCACTTTCTTTCTGGGCATCAGCTAATCTCCACCAAGCCTCCCATCTCTAACTTTCTGCTTGGGTCGCAAACCCCTGTTCTTTCCTTGTGTCTCACGTCACCATGAGACAGAGGAGGAAAAAACAGCAGGAGCCTTGCTAGCTCTGTGGGAAATGCTCTGAACTGTTTCAGTGACTGTGGATGTATTTAACTCAAGGGCAAAGTGAAGGGCGGTTTGCATTTTGGTATCGTGGAGTAAATAGGGTAAATTCAGAGCGATGACAATTTCTAAGACTGCAAAGAGAACAATAACAATCAGATCATGCAGGGGGGAAAAGAAACCTTTCATTCCATCTGGGCCAGATTTATACCCAGGGAGAAGTTTTGGCAAGGGGAGAGCCTTGGTTTTTTAAAGATTAAACAAAAAAAAATATTAATAATCTGGCTCATTCTTCATGTCTGTCTCCGGTGGTACAACAACCCCTAATTCACTTTTCCTCTTCATTCTCTCTTCGTCAAGCTGCGACAGGCGGGGACGTGGGACCTGGAACCTTTGCTACAGTGACTGTGGTGCTTGTACCTGGACAAACTACAAGGGACTAAAAATAACAGTGGATATATGCAGTTGGGGCAATTTATGGGCAAGAAGATACAAAGAAAACTAAAAGTCCAACAGCTACTTCTGAAGAGCAGAGAGCAAAACCACGGTACTACACAGAGCACTGCACATGTACTGCATAGATACCACGAAACGAGTGGGTAGACCACCTAAGCCCGAATCCTGGGCCCACCCCCATCTTCGCCCCATGTAAGGAACCAGCTCCCCTGACCCCCACTGTCAGGTGAGCAGCAAGCAAGGGAACCTGTTGTTTATTATTGCTCCCCCTTGCTGCAGCAGGGCCCCAATAAAGTCCTGCCTGAATTTTCCTGTCTGGCCTCTCATCAATTTCCAATTGATTAAGGAAAGTCAAGATCCCAGATCAGTAGCAAAGCTGATATTTGATTCTAAGAGAATTTATTTTGTTTGTTTGTTTGTTTTGTTTTCTTTTGTTTTTGCTTTTTAGGGCCACACTTGTGGCACATGGAGGTTCCCGGCCTAGGGATCTAATCAAAGCTATAGCTGCTGGCCTGCATCACAGCCATAACAATGTCAGATCCAAGCCATGTCTGCAGTCTACACCACAGCTCACAGCAACATCAGATCCTTAACCCACTGAGTGGGACCAGGGATCAAACCCGCCACTTCATGGTTCCTAGTTGGATTTGTTTCCCCTGCACCAGGATGAGAACTCCAAGGAGAATTTATTTTACAGCTACTTGTCAGCCTTCCAAATGTTGGCAAAAGGTAAACTCTTGAGAACCCATTTCCTTGGGACTGCAGGAGCTGGGGGTGGGAAGATACTAGGTCCCTTAAACCTGGCTTGGCATAAGAGCCTAAAAAACATACAGCCCCTCTCTCTTCTTGGCACTGGGCTTCTCTCCTGAAAAGGGACATCCTCTCAGAAGGCGTGCAGGTGGGCTGGATCAAAATGGTTTAGGGCTGGCTCTTCAGAGGAAGGAGAAATAGGCTCCATTACCTTCAAGTCCTGCACGATCAAAGTGATGGAGTGAAGGAGGTAATGGGAAGTGTCAGAATCTGCCTGGAGAAACAAAGGGAAAAGAAAGATCACTAGGAGAACAGACATGAAAGCGAATGAAATTTCCCTTGAATTATGGCACAAGAATGTGGATAAAAGTTTTGGAAAGCCTGAGATAAGGGCATGATAAATAATATATAAAGATATTAGTGCCTGTCTTATTTCCCATCCATATTTAAAATATACCAACCACCTCCATTATTTGATATAGTCCAGTGTATAAATTGGGTAGAGCTCACACCGAGAGTTCAGAGCCCCTCCAGATTTACTTTTCCTGAATTCGCAGCCATATTTTGCTTTGCATTTTTTGCGAGACATGCTTGAGAAGTATCCCTAAACAAAGAAACATTTAACCAATATTTTAAAGCACAAACTACGTGCCAAATAAAATAGCAGGATGTTAAGAGCCCTTTAATAAATGCATGCACTTTAAAGGCTTAAATGTACACACTCGTTTCAAGTACATTTTATAAAATAATTTACTCTCAGTCTGTTTTGAATAATTGTACGAAAATAGTTCATAAGCATAATAAATCTTGAACATACCCTCTTCTTGCATGCTGTTCCTGAAAGTCTCAATTTGAAGATTATACTTAATGGAATTGTCTGTCAATTTCAATCATTAGCATCTGGGGCAGATGGCTCTTTGATTGTACATTAAATATGCAGAAAAATCCCGTACCTCTTCTGTTTTTGAGTTAGCCTCCTGACAACTAACCCTGTGATGGGTCGCTTCCCTTTTAGAGAATGGTTTCCCTCAAAGAGCAGACTTTATGTCTCATTCTAAATAAATATATGCAGATGCATTTTTTTATCTCCTTTAATTTGTTCACTTCACATATTAGCATTTGAAATGGCATTCACTGGGGTTTGTTACAAGAGGCTCAATTAGAGAGGAATATGTGCAGAACTCCCATCAAAGCTAGAGCTACAGAGGCAGCTGCACGGCCCCTGGAAGCAAGATTTGTCCAAAGCAGGGACAAATGCATGCATAGGACCTGAGTTCAAGAAGTCATTTCATTTCTCTTGCCTTGCTCTTGGGACACTGGATTCTCTCTGGGAAGCCACTGTCTCCAGTGGGTCAAAGTTTTGGTATATACCCCTGGCTCACATGGATTGCGCTTTTCTTTTCACAGCTGCAGGTGCGGCACATGCAAACTCCTGGCTTGAGCCACAGCCATAACAACACCAGGTCAGAGCAGCCTCTTAGACTGGTGCCATAGGATCTTTAACCCATTGAGCGAGGTCAGGGATTGAACCCGCATCCTCACCGACACTATGTTAGGGTCCTTAATCCTTTAAGCCACAACAGCAACTCCTGGATTGGGCTTTTCCCCAGAATTCTGCCTCTTCTATTATTTTTTTCTCAGCATGTCCCCAGGGCAAGTGGAACAAAAGTTCTCACTCATAACGGGCACTAGACCTGATAGAACAAAACAATTTTGAGAACCATGGCTACAACTTTTCTATGTCTTATGTGTCTACTATTGCAGCTATAACTGTGTGTATCAGCAGAAGCAGATCTAAATGCATAGTATTACTTGTGCATCTTACATTGCAGTGTGACATAGTAGCAAAGACATAGACTTCTTAATCATAGAACTCAGGTTTGAATTTTAATGTTTCTCCTTGGGAGGGATTTATAGAGTTAAGGCAAAGAAGGTGGCTCTGGGGTCTATGCGGTTCCATTTGATTGTAGATCCTTAGCTACTAACTGTGTGACTTGGCATGTGAACTTCACCTCTGGACCGCTCTGTTTCCTCATCTATAAGTGGGGGATGAGAACACAGTTATTGTGAGAATTAAAGGAGATGAGGCATATAGCAAAGTGGCCTGCTAAAGAATGCCAGTCAAAGGTGACAATTATATATCAGGCCATATGCAGTACCTGGCCTTTCATTGTGGTTCAAGAAATATTTAGGGAGTTCCCGTCGTGGCTCAGTGGTTAACAAATCAGACTAGGAACCATGAGGTTGTGGGTTTGATCCCTGGCCTCGCTCAGTGGGTTAAGGATCTGGTGTTGCGGTGAGCTGTGGTATAGGTTGCAGACGCGGCTGGGATCTGCTGTGGCTGTGGTGTAGGCTGGCGGCGACAGTGCCAATTAGATCCCTAGCCTGGGAACCTCCATATGTTGTGGGTGTGGCCCTAGAAAAGACAAAAAAAAAGGATCTTAAAAAAAAGAGAAATATTTAGTAAATGAATTAATGCATATGAACTCTAAGATAAACGCACAAGCTCCTTGCGTGCTGCGTGTGTGCTTAACTGTGAACTGGAGTGAACCTGCACCACGCGTGTGTGGTCTGTGTGCTGATCTCAGCTGGTAACGTACTTTGCCTCTTCGCCTTCGGTATCCCATTTACACAAATGACAGTAATAAGGTACCTACCTCATAGGTCTGTTGTGATATTGTGTACTACTTGTAAAGCACTTAGCATGTTTTTGATCATTATTAAAGGTAATAATTATCTGCATATTGCTGAAAATTCTTGTTTGCCCAAAGCCCCCTCCATGCGGCTCTCTGCCAGGCTCTCTCCTGTGTGTACGTTTTTTCCTTATGGGCTGTCAGCTCCCTGGCAGTGAGGGGAGGTGGGTACCCGGGAAGCTTCTGCAGAGGCCCTGCCAACTAGAAGCCATGATTCTTAATCAGGTGAATCCGAGGAGAGCAATATCTGATTCACAAAAATTTAATTTGCATCCAACGTTTCGTTATTGCGTGGAGCCGTCTGCGCGCTCTCCACCGGAGCGGGGACGCCCTGTGTGTGAACCACACATTATGTCACAGATGCATCTTCATTAGCGACCAGAGCGGTATTAAAAATGGGCAACTGGATCATTTAATATCATTGCTCTTACCTCTAGAAAAAAATAATGGAGGTATTTTGCCCCATTACGGTTAAGAATATTTGAAAGGCTAAATTTTCATTAGGAAGGCAAAAGCATTCTTATAAATTCTGCACCTACGAAGAAGGGCTGAAGTCAGAAAAGTATGAACCCTGCCAGCCATGGTCACCATTTTCCCAGGTTGAAACCTGGCGGTCCCTGTGGATTCTCCCTCTGCTCTTTGCTGCCAAGTCTTTGGGAGTTGAAGTCCTGAAGCTCCAAAGGTCTGGAGTTGCCAATCCACATTCATTTCCTCTAAAATTAAACGGGGAGCGCACTTTCTCCAGGAAGCCTTCTCTGCTTATCTACCCCAGCCTGGTAATGCTCTGTGCGCCCATCCTCCCATCCAAGCCACTTTCGGGATCAGGTGATTCCTCCAAAGCAGAGCCGGAGGCAAGGACTTGGAGGCGGGGCTTCCTTTGGCAGGTGATCCCGGGGAGCAGAGGTAAGGGTGGGGAAAACAGGAGATGAAGAAAAGCCAGTGTGAGGACGTGTAACCGAGGTCACTGCCACATGCCCTGGGACAGGATTCCACCAGGACTTCCCAAGAAGCCTGCAGAACACTGACCAGGGCTGTCAGCCTGAGCCGTGGGCGGCGGGAGACGTGGGCGGAGGGAGCCACGGCGGCTTTAGCATCTTTGGGCTGTAGGTTGCCCCTGGGAGCATGGCCTTCACGCTCAGGGGCAGCACTGGAGTTTCTGACTCCGTGGACTCCCAGGGAATCAGAGAAGACTCTGGGGAGGAAAGAACATCTGTGAGTGCTAGAGATGAGAGCTAGTCAGAGGCCAGTCAGGGCTGCCTTGGCATCCTGTGCCCAGCTGTGGCTGCAGCCTGAGGGGCAGTGGGCGACCCCTGCAGTAGTAAAAGAGGAAACTAACACTGGCTGAGTTAGTACATTCACTCATTCACTATTATTGGGAGCCTAGTATTGGCCAGATATTTTTCTAGGCTCTGAGGCTCTTATAGTGAATGGTACTAAATACTTAAATGATAAAATATCAGGTGGGATATTCTATCAAAAAAGATAAAGCAGGGTAAGGGGATAGAGTGGCAGGGATGCTACATTTTCATTTTAGATAAAATGAGGAAGGGAGTTCCCATCGTGGCTCCGCAGCAATGAATCTGACTAGTATCCATAAGGACGCAGGTTCAATCCCTGACCTTGCTCAGCGGCTCAGTGGGTTAAGGATCTGGCATTGCTGTGAGCTGTGGTGTAGGTTGCAGACGAGGCTTGGATCCCACGTTGCTGTGGCTGCAGTGTAGTCTGGCAGCTCCAGCTCTAGTTCAACCCCTAGGCTGGGAACTTTCATATATTGTGGGTGTGGCCCTAAAAAGATTGGGGTGGGGGGAGAACAGAATGAGGAAGGAAAGGTACACTGAAGAAAAAGAGGGTGGGGTAGGCTGGGATGGTGAGATTACTTTAGAAGAACAGCTAAGTAGGGGCCTGAGGTGGGAGCACGTTCTCTGCTTTTGAACTAGAAGGGCCAGGGCCCCTGGGGCTGAGTGAGCAAGAGGGAGAGTGGGGGAAGCTAAGGCTCATACAGGGAGACACGGTGAGGTTGTGTGGGCCCTGCAGGAGTGAGATGTGTTTGGCTCTTGCTCCCAACAAGAAGCTGTTGGGGGCAGTGCTGTGAGATGATTAAGCTTTTCAGTAAGAGTTTTCGAATTAAGCATGTGCCAAATATAGTACATGTTCTAATTTTGAGTCCTCCTAACAACCCCATGAGGTTTTCGGGATGGAGGTCACACAATTATCACGCAGAGACAAGGTCCAAACCCAGAGAGTCTGGCTCCAGAGCCCTACATATTATGCTGTTTTGTCTTCTGTGTCCACAAGTCATTTCTCTAGGCCTGTGCCCTGGATCCCCACCTGACCACACAATCTTCTGGATCAGAAGTATTCTTTTATTTTCTTTCTCCTGATGCCCAAACAGCCTCTGTGCACTGGCACCGAATGGAATCATGGAGACAGGGTTTGGGGTGAAATAGAAAAGAATAGCTTTATAGCTTTTCCAGGCAAATGGGGCCACAGCCGGCTAATGCCCTCAAAACTGTGTCCCAACTGGAGGTGGGGGTGGGGGTTGTGAGGAGTTTCAAAATCAAGGGGATGGGGTTGCTGATAAGGATCCGGGTGCGTGCAGGGCCTGCATTTCTTAAATCTAGAGATCATCTAACGTCGGGTGGTCTGTCATGGGCAAACGATGACCTTCTCTCTGGAATGAAGAATGCTTCATCAAGTGGTTAACATATTCCATTTATGGGGGGGGTGGTTAGTTCTACTGAAGAGCTCTACCAGTGCTAGGGATGGAGCAGGATAGTTACACAGGTAGTCCTAGAAGCCCCAGTAAGAGATCATAAACAGAGAGGGAAACCTAGACCCCTTTGGGAGACCACTGGAAGCTGATTTCTCAAGAAAGCCACCCAAATAAAGCAGGTTTGCTTAATTACAAAACCATAAGATATGCCTCAGGCCATTAAGTCAAAGATAAAATGAGGTCTGCTCAAGTTCAGCAAGACAATGACCCCTATTAGGACCTAGGGTAGGAGTTTAAGGACCACCCTTCTGCTGATTTGAATAAGCACGTGACCGTCCTACCTTGACCTCAGAGGGTCAAAATACTCTCTTCCCAGATACGAAGGAGGAGCTAATGAGGTAAGTCTACTCAAAGAAAGAGGAAGAGGCCATCTTTTCCCCTCCCCACTCCCCTTGGGTTATAAAACTGTAGCCCACCTAATCCTCAGGGCAGAGCCTCCTCACCTGCCTGCTTGCATCTCTCACAAGTGTCTTATCTTAATAAATCTATGTCTTCCATATCATTTTGTCTCTCACTGAATTCTTTCTGCACTGAAGCACAAAGAACCCGAGCCTCAGTAAGTCCAAACACTGGGTGAGTGGTTCTAATTTAAAAACTGTGGGCCAAGTCCCCATCTGGCTTTTGGCTGGGTTCGAGTCCTGGCATGTGGTTCAAGTCATAAGTGTTGTCACTTTCACCAGGATCCTGCCCCAAGGCTGTACTATTTTTCTTTCTTTTTGTTTAAATAAAAAAAAATTTTTAAAGCATAGGTGATTTACAATGTTGTGCCAATTTCTGCTGAACAGCAAAATGACTCAGTTTTATGTATATGTATAAAATATATTCTACGTAAATAAATATATATATATTATTTTAAAATATTCTTATCAGAATTCCCGTTGTGGCGCAGTGGTTAATGAATCCAACTAGGAACCATGAGGTTGTGGGTTTGGTTGCTGGCCTTGCTCAGTGGGTTAAGGATCCAGCATTGCTGTGAGCTGTGGTGTAGGTTGCAGATGGCTCGGATCCCATGTTGCTGTGGCTCTGGTGTAGGCCAGTGGCTACAGCTCCAATTCAACCCCTAGCCTGGGAACCTCTATATGCTGGGGGAGTGGCCCTAGAAAAGGCAAAAAGACAAATATATATATATATATATATATATATATATATATATATATATATATATATATATTCTTATTCATCATGGTCTATCCCATCCCCTGTCTCTGAACTGCTCCTCCCTTGTCTCTGTATCCCTTGCCTTCCCTGAGTGGTGACTGTTTGAACCTGCCCTTTGGAACTCAGGGAAGGTCATGAAAGCTGAATGAAGCTTATTCCCTACAAACAAGAAGTGGGAGACGCAGAAATAGTTTTGTGCCCAGGACCCCCACAGGATCCTTCTTGGTTTCACTACCACCTAATGCTCCTCAGACCAGCTGTTACCTGAGCAATGGGGCAATGTGAGTGCATGGTCTGAGGGCAGAGGGGCACAGCGCTGGTGGAAGTGACTATGACATTTTGTTCTGACTTAGTCACTGTTCCTCACCCTCCCTGGAAATGACATTTCTCTAGGCATATGGCTTTTCTGGAGCAGTGTGGCCAGACCATGCCTGCTTGGAGGCTAAGGACAGTTCATCCTGGAGGATTCTGAGACAACCAATGCACGGCCACTTGATGGATGAGTGAGAGACCCAGGCAGAGGGGGGAGGTAGAAGGCACTGACGTTTTGCAATTTTTCTATCTATAAAAATAAACCCAAGCTCCTTCACCAATTAGCTTTGAGCCAATGTTCTGACCTATGCATGGCCTCTTTCATCCAGTGTCTGAAAAGGAAGGTGTTAATTTTTCCTTTGCATTTGGAAGAAGCTTCTTGGACCAGCAAGGACATTGGGTCAGCTCACCCTTTAAAGGTGGCAACTCCAATTTAGAAGATTTAAGTCTGGGAAAATGTGCTGTCTCTTAAAAGCCCAGGAGCAGAGTCATAAAAAGCTCCCTCACCAGTCTCGCTGGCAGTGGTTTATGTGGGTTCGTTCTGGAAGCTCTCAATGGGTATAATAAAGGTGGGACTGACTCTGCTGTTCTCTGACTGGCCTCATGGTTCAGCGGGCAGCTAGCTTGCTGTGGCCCCTGCTTTGAGGGAAAACAGCACCTGGTTAGAGAGAGGTCTTGCTGAAGGCAAGAGAGGTAGCAAAGAAGAGTTCCAGAAAGCTCGTTAATCATCAGCAATGTCTGGCTGCCTCAGTTTGGTGTCTTCAGAGGTCAGTGGTAAGGGACCCAGAGTCAATTAGAAATAAAGGCCAGAGGCCTGGTCAGCTTCCCTGCCATCTAGGTCCTAGCTTTGTGAAGAGAGGGGGCAGATCTTACTTGATTTTTTTTAGAAAACAAACCATAGGCTTTCTTGACCCATGCTTCAAGCTTGAAAACAAGAAGAAAAGGAAGACCTGTTTCATCAGTGTTCTCAGCCCAAGGATTGCAATGCCCCAAGAAGGAGGTTCTGACCCAAACTGTAAATGACATCCAGGAAGGTTGAAGTAAGAAAGTGGAGAGGAACATCCTTTGTGACTTGAATTCCAGGAGGAGACTCACGATGTCACCAGCATCTCCTCAGTAACCTTCTCAGAGGGACAGCTCCTCAGATGAATGGATTATGGAACCAACTCCAGAGAGAAATGCTGGTCTCTTTAATGTTTGGTGTAAGTTGCAGTAGTTTTCATTATAGGTTGGCTTACCAAATCTTTGGATGCAGGAGTATCAGGCAAGAGTTGGGATCAAATTCTGGAGCCCTGAAGTTTCCCTGCATAGCAGCTGTGTCACAGTGGTTGCCTAGTTGTGACAGCCAGTATTTATCTAGCACTGATGTGCCAGGCACTGTGCTGAGTGCTTTTCTTACTTTCTTACATCTAATCTTCACCATAACTCTGTAAAGAAAGTTGGAATCATTAATCCTATTTCATAGGTGAGGAGACAGAAGCATAAACTAACTTGACCAGGTTCACCCTAGTGGTTAGGGAAAGAACTGGCATTTGGCTGCAGGAGTTTTGAAACAGAGTCCTCCTAAAACTGAGTTCCCTTGCTATGTTTATGATTAACCTTTCTATCCAAAATTTATTCCCTTTCTTGTCCTGCCCCTGTTCCTCTCAGAATTGAGGAGTATCAAAGAAAAGGAGGGACTGAAGTTGAATAGGACCTTATGGGGCCCTCCCAGATACAAAAGCCCCTCTGCATACCCCATTTCTTGTTTATAAGAAAAGGCTTTAGTTTAGGCCTTCCCTCAGTTACAAAGAGCAGACTTAAGCAGTTACTAATTAGGGAAGTGAGGGAATGCAGAAACAAAGGAAAAGCAAATTGCTCAGTGATAAAACAAAGTCCTAGTTTCCCCTGAAAGTCCTAGTTTCCCCTGAAAGGATGCATACTTTGAGTTGTTCTGCAGAAACTAACACCCTCCCACTCAGGTGGAGGATGGTGACTACATGCTGACCACACGCACTAGATCCCAGATTGGTTGGAACCAGAAGGTTGGTGATTAAAATTCCTGAAACATCACCGTGTTACCTCACCCCAGCCAATCAGAAGAGAGTCCATGAGTTGCAAACTTCACCTTAAATGTCCCCTTAAAAAAAAAACCTTCCCCGAAAAGCTGTGGAGAGTTAAGGTCTTTTGAGCATGAACTGCCTGTTTTCCTTGCTTGTCATCCTGCAAATAAAGGCTGTACTTTCCTTCAGCACACCCTGGTGTCAGTAGATTGGCTTTGCAGAACACTGGGGGAGAGGACCCAAATTCAGTTCAGTAAGAGTTTGGTTCCAGGAATGGTATTTTAGTCCCTAGCCTGGACTCTCTCTCTCAGGCAGGCATGCTTCATCCAAAGGTATGTTTGAAAAATACCAATGAGGTCTGGAAAATGTTTGACTCCCCAGTTCAGAGCAGTTGGTGGCAATGCCACATGTACAATCGTCCTTGGTGGGGAAGAGAAGTGTGAGAAATCTTAAACTATTTGAACATGGACTTGAGTATGGGAGTGCTTGGGTTTGTCTCTATCCTTCTAACACTGTTTTACAGTCTGTTCATCTGTCTTTACTGTCTCTGAAGTTTAGACTTTTCTTGAGAGACTTTCTGTACCCATCAAATTTGTTTTGGGGAAAAAATGCATTGGCTGAGGGAAGAGGGAATGGGAAAAGTAGTGTTTTGTCTAACAGTGAGCTGAGTAAGGTCCAGATGAAACTGTAGTCCTCAGACTGGTGCTTGAACCCATGGGCTGGGACTCAACCCCAGCCAAAACCTACTTTGGGACTTAAACCCACCATTTTCTTAATTAAAAATCACACATCTAGTCTGAGGACTCACTGAAGTTCAGGTTCGTTATGTCTCAGCACAGAAGGACTCAGCGAGAGGCAAAGTGATAGGTAAGAAGTAGATTTATTGGGAGATAGACAAAGTGTGGGTCTTTTCAAAAGGCAAGAGAGTGACCCTGGGA
Organism: Phacochoerus africanus; assembly: GCF_016906955.1. Lineage (NCBI taxonomy): Eukaryota > Metazoa > Chordata > Mammalia > Artiodactyla > Suidae > Phacochoerus > Phacochoerus africanus. Next base: position 36,623,746 of record NC_062551.1, on the reverse strand, counting down.
GAAACACACTTTACAGATGCCTTTTAGAAGGTGAGAGATGCCAAAATATGGGGTGGGCCATTTCATATACTAATGAGTGGAGGATTATTCCAACTATTTCTGGGAAGGGGTGGGATTTCTAGGAATTGGGCCACTGCCCACTTTTTAGCCTTTTATGGTCAGCCTGGGAACCATCATGGTGCCTGTGAGTATATCATACAGCTGATGTGTTATAATGAGCTATAGTGAAACTCAAGGTCCACTGAAGTCAAATCATCTGCCATCTTGGACCTAGTTGGTTCTAACCAGTTTGTGTCATATCCTCAAGGACTATGGCATTCTTTTAAAGGTTGTGCCCTGACCCCTTCCCTCCCATTTCAAAGACACATGAAATCCAAGGAAAATGACTCATCCCTTTGGACCTCTTCCCAAAAAATCCAAGTCAAGAGTTGGTACCAGGCCTCTGAAGAATCTGCCCTTAAGTCAGTAAGACCTGTTTGGGGAACAGAAGGGCCTGGAGAACTCCTTAACATTTGAGGAAGAAATTATAATTTGGTTAAGATATTTCATAGGCCTGGTAGTGGTGTTTCATCTGTAGAAATGATTTCAGGTCTGGGGAAAATAGCTACATTGAAAGAGTTTCTGAGCAGTTGAAAAGGACAATGCGAACAAAACTTAATTAGGAGTACAAGCTAATGGAATTGAGAGGGAGGCGAGATGAATTCATTACATTAATAATAACCTGAATTTAGGGAAGAGGAAGCAGATGGAAAGAAAGAAACGCGTAATGCGTTATGTTGTGTTTCTTCTGAATAAAGTGTCGTGTGCTGAAATGGAACGAGATTACCCATCCTCTCCATCTGCTTTTGTCTAAATAAATTCAGGTTTTTCACAAATGTAATGAATTTTCAGCTTGTAATTTGCTGTCTCCCGTGTGTGCAGTGCTAGGGAGCCCATTTACTGAGTGCCCCGGGCCTGGGACCTCTGTTGAGCACCAGGACCTCACAGAGCAGTAGCAAAGAGGATCAAAGTCATCCTGCTCTGAGCACGGGTGGGATGTTCCATCTCAGCAGCTGCCTGGGGGGTTGCATGGAACAAACTGGCAGAGGAGGATAGTGGTCTGGATTTGGGAGGCAGGTAGAGTGGCAGGAGGGGTTTCTTCATCCGCAAACTTTGGGAGTGAGATGCAAATTCATGAGGTTTTGCTCCCTTTTCAATTATCACACATTTACTTCCAGGTCTTTATTCATGATGTTTTCAGCACCAGGATTACATGTCTCCCATACCCCTATTCTTCAAATCTATTTCTTAAAAATATATATATATATTATTTATGTTCTCATTTTAGGGCCGCACCCATGACATATGGAAGTTCCCAGGCTAGGGGTCCAATTGGAACGGCAGCTGCCAACCTACACCACAGCCACAGAAATTCCAGATCCTTAACCCACTGAGTGAGGCCAGGGATAGAACCTGCAACCTCATGGATTCAAGTTGGATTCATAACCTGCTGAGCCACAACAGGGACGCCCTACCAAGTGTTTTTTAAATGGATCATAGACTTAAACATAAGAGCTAAAACTATAAAAATTCTAGAAGAAAACATAGGAGAAAATCTTCATGACCTTGGAATCGGCAAAGATTTCTTGGGCATGTTTTGCTTTTATATAAAATATTTTTTAAAAATCTTGTAGATTGGAGTTCATCAAAAGTAAAAATGTCTGCTCCTCAAAAACAAGAACAAAAATCTTAGGAATTAAAAAAGAGGAGTTCCCGTCGTGGTGCAGTGGTTAATGAATCCGACTAGGAACCATGAGGTTGCGGGTTCGGTCCCTGCCCTTGCTCAGTGGGTTAACGATCCGGCGTTGCCGTGAGCTGTGGTGTAGGTTGTAGATGTGTCTCAGATCCTGTGTTGCTGTGGCTCTGGCGTAGGCCGGTGGCTACAGCTCCGATTGGACCCCTAGCCTGGGAACCTCCATATGCCGCGGGAGCGGCCCAACAAATAGCAACAACAACAACAACAAAAGACAAAAAAAAAAAAAAAAAAAGACAGTTCACACAGGAGAAAATACATGCACAATAGGTTTAGTAAAGTCATTGCATTCAGAATGTGTATCTTAAAACTTGGATAATGAGATACAACTAAAAATAAAGGCGAAATATTTGAATGAACACTACATAGGAATGACCAAAAAGCACGTGAAAATATGCTCAGTACCATTAGCCTTTAGGGAAATGCATATTAAAACTATAGTGATATATGTCTTCACAACCCCTAGCAGTTGAAAAAAAAAAAGAAAATCCCCAGGATTAGTGAGGAGATGGAACAACAGAGTAGTGCAAACACATTGACAAGCAATTGGGCCATATTTTGTCAAGTTAACCATGCACTTGTAACATGACCCAGGAATTTCACTCTCAGATAACTGCCCAAGAGAAGTAAAAATCTAATGTTCCCCCCAAAGTGTGGTGCACAATTGCTCATAGCAGGTTTATTTATAATAGCCCAAATGGGAAACAATCTAAATGTTCACCGCCCATTGAACGGATAAACAAATTGTGATACATCCACGTTATGGCAATAAAAAGGAGTAAACTTCATAGGCATTAGGCCGAGTGAAAAAGACAGATGCAAAAGAGTATGTGTGAGATATGAAACTATGAAAAAGGGAAATCTGACTTGTAGCAGCAGAAAAAGTCCATGATTTTTGGGGGCTGTGGCTTGCAGAGGGGGTTAACTGCCAAGAGGTAAAAGGGAACATTCTGGGGGTGACACTGATGTTCTATATTCTGGTTGTGGGGTTACATGTATATTTGACAAATATACATTCGTCAAAGTTATGGACCTCAGCACTTGAAATGAAGGCAATCTTTTGAATGTACACTACATCTCCATAGTGTGGATCAAAACAAACAGGCATGGACTTGCTGGTGACCGCTCTCCATAAGTGACACTGCACTTTCCCTCTCCATCTTCCCAGGTAGAAAATGGACTCAGTCAGCTCAGCCTGCATCCTTTTGTCGGGGCTCTGTTCATCCTGTGGGAGCATGTGAGAGGTCTGCTGGGGAGCTGCTGATGTAGTACTACATTATGCTGCAGAAAATGAAACAATAAGTGGATTCCGTGTGACACTTGCATTTATTAGCAGAGAAACAATGGATCTGCTACGAAGAGTGACACTCTATTGTGTAGATGTCACTTCTGATTGTCAAGTTGCAGAAAACATTCAGCTAAGTCTTCAGCTTGTTAAACCTGAAAGAGCAGTTTACGGGTTTTGTATTTTCCTCATGTGAACTATTAAGTATTCCATTTAATTTGCAAAGGCAAGAGCAGGTTTTCTTGATGGCGTGGCTCCTTTGGGATGAATGCTGAGAACCATGCCTGATACGAGTACCTTCGGACCTGGGCCTCTCAATGAAGACAGTTTGAGTCTTAAACTGGAGTGAGGGGAGGGGGTTCCGGGGTGGGGGGAGCAGAGAACTAGGAGCTGCAGCACGTCTAAGTTACGGTGATACGTCCCTTCACAGAGTCACAACGGGATGGATGGACCCTCATCATAGCCAGTCATTTCTCCTCTAAAAGGGATTGTAAGTGAGCTCAAGAGGCTGCCCTTTCTCTGTACCAGATACTGGACTGTGAGAAAAACTCTGTTCCCATGCTTTATGCCCCCAAGATCAGCAGTTTGGACATGGGTTGGCAGGGAGAGAGGGGAAGAAACTTCAGAGGGCTGCAGCCACTGCTGGTGACTAAAACTTGTATAATATCATTTGTGCAGAGAAAGGGGAAGCTGAATAACCCTCACTGGGTTTCTTAGAGACCAGCAATTTCCATCTCATAGTTAATTTTAGTGAACAAAACATAGGTAGCCTACAGAAGGGTCCACTCCTTGATTCTGGAAGGAGGCCAACCTCCTTAATGCTTAGAGAGAACTCAAAGGGTCCTGCACTCTAACTGGGGTCCAGATACATTGAATGAGGTCAGAAAAACCACTTAGCTCTTCTGATGAAGTTTCCTCACCTATGGATTAAGTTAAAATCCGATGCTGATAACCAGTGGCATCTATTTCCTCCCTCATCTCCCCCATTTGGAGATGTCTCTGTCGCTGCTGACTGCCAAAGTAGAAAAAAACCTAAGTGTCCCCAAAAGAACCCACTCACCTGAAGAGGATAAATGAGCGATGCCAGCTTCACTGAAGATCTGGCGTGAAGGAGAAAGGGGCTTCATCGTCCCTCCCACACCTAAGGAACATTCCAAAGGGATTGTGCGTGTTTGGGTGAATTTGTGTGTATATGCATGTGCTTATATGTATTTGCGTTTATAAGTTCTTGCTGCCATACCCAGAATCCTCACTTCTCCTCCTCCTCCTGGTGTTCCTCCCAGAATTCCATGCTTCTCTGTCCTCCAACAAGCATAACGATTCTGCCTATACCCCAACTTGTTCACCCCGGCTCATGTAGGAGCTCAGCAAACCAAATAACCTCCATAGGACTTTCTCCTCTAGAAGGCGGCTTGGTGATCTTTTGTGGTTGCACATGATTTGGTGTTTCCCTCCTTTCATGTCAAATAGCAGATACAAATCTCCATACTTCATCCACTCTAGAACCGAGATGTTCTCATGGCCTAACATTCTGAAACTGGGGTGCTACTAACAATAGAAGACATCTTACAATGAATTATAAATGACAATATTTTTCTTTCTTGGCATTTTAGATTTGATTAACTATGGCATTTCCTCCAGCTGGAAACAGGACTATTTCTCTCCAAGAGCACTTATTATGCAAAATTTTCTCCATCGCGACCAAAAAAAAAAAAAAAAACCCTCAAAGTCCATAGGGTTCCAAGACCTGGTTAACAAATTATGTGCACAGACGTGCCCATCCCTGGTCCTGACTCATTCACTCTTTGTTTCTGGAAAGGATTGGGGACAGACAGCTAGGAATAAGGACAGGAAGTAGTCTATTTATCTCTATTAAGTGAGAGTCTGTTCTGCAGGAAGGGGCCCTCAGTGGAAATGGGACTTACTTAGTAAAGAGGTGATTCTCAAAGTGTGGTTCAAAGATGAACTACACTAAAACCTCCTGGCAGGCTTGCTAAAAAGGGGGAGAACATGTTTTTTGGGGACATGTTTCAGGTCATCCCAGTCATCTCTAGGTGTGGTGCCCTCAAATCTGTATTGCCAACAAACTCCCCAGAGGGAATTTACTCAAAATGAGATTATTATTATTATTTTGTCTTTTCTAGGGCCACTCCCATGGCATATGGAGGTTCCCAGGCTAGGGGTCCAATCGGAGCCATAGCCACAGGCCTATGCCAGAGCCAAAGCAACGCAGGATCCGAGCTGCGTCTACAACCTACACCACAACTCACAGCAACGCTGGATCCTTAACCCACTGAGCAAGGCCAGGGATCGAACCCGCAACCTCATGGTTCCTAGTCGGATTCGTTAACCACTACGCCACAATGGGAACTCCTGAGATTATTATTTTTGGGGAAAACTACTTACCTGTCACAGACCAGGAATTTCCATTTCAATTCACTATGATTTAAAGCTCTCAACAATCTTTTAAAGATGTGCATTGGTCTTATGTTATCAGTGCATAAACTGAGGCAAAAGGAGCTTGAATAACTTCCCAAGTTACCACTCAGGAAATGGTGGATGCTGGATGTGAACCCTGCCTTTTTGACTTCAGGGCTTTCTGAGCCTCATCTTATCTGCACTGAGCACAGAACCTAATTTATACGATCTTTTTGTAACACAATTTGAGAAGATCTATTGAATTTAATATTTCTATTCCCTGTACCCAGAATTTCCATTAAAGGATTTAGACTACAGAAATACTCAGGCATTAATGTACACACACACACACACAGAGAGAGAGAGAGAGGAATGTTCATTGTAGCATTACTGGTGATAGTAAAAAAAAATCAGAAATAATCTATAGGCCCATCAGTAGGGAGAAGGTCAAATTACGATACTTCCTTTCGATGAAATACTATGTAGCAATAAAAAATGTACTTCTACATATAACAGTATGGAAAGATCTCTCGGACATATGATTAACGTAAAGAGTGAATTTAAGTACAAAAATGTAAAGGAGAATGCTATTTCTATAAACAAGGAAGACCTTTATGTTTATATTATAAATGTGAAGGCAAAAAAATACTTTGAAAGTTATATACTAAATCACCAATAGTGGTTATCTCTTAGGAAGCGAGTGGCATTTGAAGTGGATGGGCTGGAATATAGGGGCGAAGGTCACCTTCAATATTTATTCTTACTTCTACATTGTATTAATTTTTACCATGAGAATTCAGGTATTAACCAAAAAATTTAAATTTAAAAAAGGCAAAACATATCATAAACTGCTCACTCACTTCTTTTCAACCCTGAGGTTAGGTACAGACCTAACCTTGCTGAGACTATAGCTTCTGCAGAATAGCTAATATAAAGGATCTTTGTTGTTGTTATGAATTATGTACTCGGCCTAATGGGTAGCTTTTTTTTTTTTTTAAATCTCAAATTAGAACTGTGAAGTGTAAAAATATAACTCAGCAAAATCTACAAGTGCAACCTGTGTTAGTGAAATACTCCTATTAATGGGAATGTTGGGCTTGTTGGAAACTTGTCATATTTCATTTTATGCATAGTTGCTCCCAAGTTTTAATAAAGAGCCCATAATCTCTGCTATTTACCAAGGGAATTTAAGAAAGCTCATCAAAATATATACAAAAGAACAAAGATGAATTGCATGCAATGAACTGCCACATTCTTCTTGGTGTATTAATGCAAAATGACAATTTTACTGAAAATTGTGTTCTTTTTTCTGTTTTGAAAAACCCAAATTGGCTCATAGCAGAGTGTTTCAATACCTGTGCCATTAGCCTTGAAGAGGTCTTTAAAAGATGCCTACAATTACAGGCTTTGTACTGTAAATCATTTAATTCTCAGTAAAGAATAGGCTCACTGAGGGAATGCTGTGGCAATGTGGCTTGAAGTGTAGGCTGGGCAGTTGTTCATGACTTAGGGCAAGCAGATGAACCAGACATTTTCATTATTTTCAGCACGAATGACACATCTTGTCCTCCTCTATAGGTTGTCTCATTGGTTTTATTCTTTACCGTATTGTCCAGTTGGATCTGCTCACTATAGGGAATGGGATATATTCACTAACAAGCTGTGTGACACTGAGTTAGTCACTTATCCATTTTGGAAGTCATTCCCACATTTATAAAGTTACCCAAGTTACCCAAGAGAATCATGCTTGTCTTCATTCTAAAACTTAGAATCCATAGCTGCTTCTACTAAAAGGTCAATGGTCAAGGTCTTTCCCATTTCTTTGGGTCCAATTGGAGTTGGGTCTTGCTTTAACAAATAGAATGTGATGAAATTGACATTGTGTTAGTACTAAACCTGAGTCTCAAGAGATCTTGCATGCTTCAACTCTCTCTAACTTCCATGAGAATAAGTCCAAGCTAGTCTCCAGGAGGATGAGGGACCATGTGGAGCAGAGATGAGCCAACCTAGCATGACCTACATGAGTGAACTCACTCAGGACAGAAGAACCCTGGGTATAGCTGAGCCCAGATTACACAGCCAGTTTGCATAAGTAAGAGTGAAATAAAGGGTTGTTGTTTTCAGCTATTAAGTTAGAAGTGACTTGTTACACAGCAAAAGCTAATTAGGACAATGGTAAATAGTGTGAAGACGCTGAGTGAAGGTCATATTCTATGATTTTCAGTGCAAAGAGTAGCAATCTAACATTTACCATTAAGTAGAAAAATGTCAGAATGAGAAGAAGCCTCCCTAAATATCCATGAGAAATATAATAGATTAATGAGAAATATATTTATTTATTAACTATAGTTGATTTACAATGTTCTGTCAATTTCTCCTGTACAGAAAAATCCAGCCATATATATATATATATATATATATATATATATATATATATATACACACATATATACACACATTATTTTTCTCACTATGTTCTCCATCATGTTCCATCACAAGTGACTAGGTATAGTTCCCTGTGCTAAACAGCAGGATCTCATTGCTTATCCACTCCGAAGGCAATAGTTTGCATCTACCAACTCCAAACTTCCGGTCCAAGTGAAGGTCATGTTTTATGATTTTTTATGAAATATTTTTGGTGAAAAAACATACATTTTTGTGGGGATTATCAATTGGTACACCTTCAGAGGATAATTTGGTGATATCCATCAGTTTCCATGTATATACCAAATTTGCCAACAATTATTATGAATATATCCTATGGATATACTTCAATATTATCCACAAAAGTGATATATGTGAAAGCATGTTTATTGAGGAATAAAACTGGAAACAATGTAAATTTAAGAAGGACCTGCTTAAATAAATCACGAGCTATTTATATAAATAGTATCCAAATGTTAGTATAGATATATGCTAATATAAAATTATTTATCTGTGTTAATGTTCTGAATTCTTTGAGTCTCTCCAGAATACATATGTTGATGTCTAATCCCTGCTGTGATGGTTTGAAGGTGAGGCTTTTGGGAGGTAAATAGGTCATGGGCTCATGATGAAGATCAATGCCCTTATAAGAAGAAATTCAAGAGAGATTGCCTCATCTTGTATCTATGAGGATACAAGAAGGCAGCTATCTTCGAACCAGGAAGTGGGCTCTCACCAGCCACTGAATCTTCTGGTACCTTAATCTTGAACTTCCCGATCTCCAGAAATGTGAGAAATAAATCTTGCATAAGCCACCTTGTCTATGGTATGTTTGTTATAGCAGATGAAAGTGACTAAGACAATCCATTTGTAAGGTACACAGTCGGATGAAAAAACAAGTTGAACATGGCAATTTGCCCCCAGATAAGTCAACATTCATATATGCACGCACAAGCAGAAATAGGAATTCGTCCATGAAACAGTGGAGTAGAATCCTGGAGCTGAAATTTTATCCTGGAATTTTCTTTAACATCTAACTCACCATCTGGTACAGACGTTAACACCATGACTTCCTGCCATTCACCCTGGGCTTATTGATCATCTTAGTGATGAAGAGCTCTGTACTCAGTGTACCTCAAAAGAGCTGTTCCAGAGTCCTCTCTTAAAACTTAAGAACTCCTGACATGAGGAAAATGTTAAGTGGTCTTCAGCTAAGGCTTGACATCTACCTAAGAGCTAGGACCTGCAGGAATGGGCTAAGGATGGCTACCTAAGAAAAACAGGGTGTCCTGACACTGCCGATAGCCAGTCCTAAAAATAAGATGATAGAGCACAAAGAGAATGGGTTTTGAAGGAGGGCAGTTCATTCACTCTAACAGTATTACTTCCACTCAGCTCATCTTTGATTTTAGCTGTAAGTCTGGTAGAAAGGTTTATACACTCAGACATTTTGCTCAGAGGCCAGCTGAATCAGTCTATCAGTTTTCCTGCCTCGAGGGTCTCCTCCAAAGCTAGGGACCCTCTTTCAACTCACAAGCAGGGACAGCCCAGAAGTGCAGAGGATTAATGCACATTCTTGGAGGGGACAATTCTGAGGCACATCCTACACAGTTTCTCAAAAATTCTCCAGTGGGATTGAGATCAGTTGTCTGCAGTGGTAACCAGCTCAACAACGTAGGTTGTTTTTTTAATTTATTTTTATTCTCATTAAAATTTTTTTATTGGAATATAGTAGACTTACAATGTTTTGTTAGTTTCAGAGGTACAGCAAAGTGAGTCAGTTTTACATATTACCATTCTTTTCTAGATTCTTTTCCCATATAGATTATTACAGAATATTGAGTAGATTTCCCTGTACTATACAGTAGATCCCCATTAGTTACTACTTTATATATGGTAGTATGTATATGTTAATCCCTACCTCCTAATTTATACCTCCCATGTTTCCCTTTTGGTACCCATAAGTTGATTCTAAAATCTATGAGTCTGTTCCTATTTTGTAAATACATTCTTTTGTATTATTTTATTAGATTCCACATATAAGTGATATTATATGATATTTGTTTCCCTCTGTCTGACTTACTTCTTTTAATGTAAGAATCTCTAGGTCCATACATATTGCTACAAATGGCATTATTTTGTTCTTTTTTATGGCTTAGTAATATTCCATTGCACATATTCTAACATGAATTGTGTTAGCTCTACCTTCCTTCCTTGAATCTCTCTGTCCTCTCTCTCACTCCTGTTTACTAGGATCACCTTGAATTAAATTACTTGCATTCAAGTCTCTGCTCCAAGTTCTAATTTGGGAACAAAATCAATACATTTACTAAACTTCGTTGAGCTTCGATTTTTCTCATCAGTTATGGAAATGTATACATATATATATACACACACACACACTATGTACATAGATATGTATACACATTACAGTGTGAAATTAAACATATATCTATCATCTGTCTATCTATCTGGCAACAGATAAATAAATATTCAGCACATAGTGACTAGTTCTCAGGCAGGGAGCATCTTTCCCTCAATCCTGACCCAAATTCTTCAGCCCCTCCGAGTTTGTGAGTCTCTGCTTTTTACTCCTGGAGCTTTGCCTCATTTAAGCAGAGGCACAGTGGGACATAGAAGTTTAGTTAGTAAAGCATGTCTTAGCACTTGGAATTTATCACTTGACCTTCAGCCTTCTGTCTGCTGTGCCTTGCAAGTTTAATTTATGTGAAGAAGAGCACACATTCCAAAAGGATGCTTGAGGAGAGAGGCAATGTGCCCAGTTTCATCACATCATCCTGACTTTTAGGGAAAAACCTGCTCAGCTCTTCAATTAGCAGCCCTGCTGGTAGCTCCGGCAATGTTTTTCACAAATCAGCAGCAGGAAATCCAATGAGAAGTCACTGTTTATGTAGCAGAATAAAGGATCCTAGTTGTCTGTCTATAAACTGTGACCCTGGCAGGTAGAATTGAATTCATGTGGACCACACTATGCCTAATTTAGAATAACTTATTCCTTTCGAATGATTCATACATCCTAATATATTTCTTTTGAGAAAAATGGTTAGATTTCTTCAATAAGGCAGCCATTCCCTAGGTTGTAATGTACTGTGAGAATAACCTGATGGGTCTGTATGTGTGGGTGTGTGAGAGAGAGAAAGAGAAAGAAATGGACTGAGAGAGGAGAGATTTTTTTTTTTTTTTTACCTCTAGACACACAAACCTTTTGGCCATAATGCCCAAACCACATTTTTGGAATTTTAATACTTATTTTTTGCTATACCTGCAGCATATAGAAGTTCCCGGGCTAGGGATTGGATCTGAGCTGCAACTGCGCCCTACACCACAGACTGCAGCCACGCTGGATCCTTAACCCTCTGTGTGGTGCTGGGGATCAAATCTGTGCTGCCACGGAGACCATGCCAGATCCTTAACCTGCTGTGCCAGAGATTCCAGAACTTTAATGATTTCAAAGGGCTTGGCATCAAAATTATTTGCAAACTGAATGAGATCTCCGTAGAGAAGTTATTCTGATGTTTATTTCCCCATGTGCCAGTCACTCCTTTCCCAGCCCCGATGCTTGACTCAATTTGCCCAGAAGAAGGAGCAAAAGAAAGAAATGTCCTTTCTTTGGCTATTCTCTGCCTCTACGTGTGAGACCAGGTAAACTGCAGTCATCCCATTGGATAGACACAGTGATAGGAAAGGGACAATTTCTTGCCTTGGGCCCTGCATTTGGTCAGAGTTTTGAGGAGGTAGAGGACTAAATATGTCATTCACTCAATATGTCATAATGTTCACTAAATGGGGTCCTATGCCTTCGCTCATTTGGAATGGAAACAATTAATCCTGGAATATGAGAGGGAGGTCTTGCTGACTCAGGACATGATGTAGGTGTGTGGTTTAAAAATGGAGCGCCTCTGACTTTCTGATTTGCTCCAAAGCAAGATTCAAATGTCAGGCCTTCTGGGTGGGTGTGGATCGAAGCTTTCCTCTGACATCCTGACGACAGCATCATAGTCAGATATATCTTGCCTGTCACTCCTGAAGGGGCAAACTTGGGTTTCGGAGGCAAGAAAGAAACATTATGCAAAATCAGCTGTAACCCTTTATTAGCTGGAGCTGTTGCAGTGCTGCCCCAAGGGGCCTCTGGATTACCAGTACGAATACCTGAGTTCAAGTTCTCTGTGCAAAATCTTGCTTCTGCAAATGTGAAGGTTTTTGCTAGGAACTAGGACTGCTGTGTGCTCTCCAGCTCTTATGAAACTAAGGGGCAGGGGGTGGGGTGGGGCCTGTCTCCCATCCTTCTCCAGCTATGGGTTGGGAATTGTTACAAGAGAAATAGCTTGTTTCAGTTGTCAGTCTGCGTGGTAATGGCTCCAATTAGTGTGCATACTTGTGTGCAGCTCTCTCTAGGGCAACATCAACTTTCCCTTTTACTCAGCGAATGATCCAGATTATGGATGTTTCAGCTATTAGATTTCCCTCCTTTTTTCCCTTTTCTTCTCAAAATTTGAAGGACATTTTAATTTTATTTTGTTAATTTTTTTGTCTTTTTGTGGCCCGACCTGCAGTATATGAAGGTTCCCGCTAGGGGTCGCATTGGCCAGATCTGATCTGTGTCTGTAACCTACACCACAGCTCAGGGCCATACCAGATCCTTAACCCAATGAGCCAGGCCAGGGGATTGAACCTGCGTCCTCATGGATGCTAGTCGGATTTGTTTCTGCTGAGCCATGACAGGAACTCCTGAAGGATATTTTAAAGCCAAGCATTCATGGTGTCCTCACAGCAGAAACATGAAGGGGGAAAAAAGTTGATGGTCTGCGAGTTACATTTGCTGTGCAATTAACCTCTGTAGTAAGCTAGTTAGTTTCAAATTTGCCAGTAGGAAAAACCAGCCTTCCGGACAGAGAGTTACACAATTATAACCAGGCGAAGCAATGTGTCCGAAGAGGTCTGCCAGCATGACTTCAGACATTAGGCAGAGAAGGTGTATGGGGACACATTCACTGATGAGGAACTGATATTGGATTTTGAAGCCCCAAAGACCAGAGAAAGTGGCTTTTCTTGGATTGTCTCAGTAGGGAAGTTTTGTCCTGAATACAAGAACCCATGGTTATGAAATGATAAGGGAGGAAGATGAGTAGAACTTTGTGTTCTCCTGGTTTCTGCTACCCATTCTCTAGCCATACTAACTCCCAAAGTGACCTGTAGATTTGTAATGGGTCACATGGCTATAAAAATCACTCTTTTTTTCTTTCAGCCAATAATCTTTGAGTGGATTTTCTGTGCCAGGTGCTGTGCTAACCAACGGAAAGAGAGTGGTGAACAGAAAACAATAGGGTGTCTTTCCCGACAGAGTTAGGGAGATCGGTATTAAGTAAATACAGAAATAAACATATCGACATTGTGAATATGGTAAATGCTATGAGAGAGGAAGAGCACTATATGTCCAGAGACTTTGGAGGATAGTTTGGCCATGTCTTATAAAACTAAATGTACTCTTTGCACATGACCCAGTAATTATGCTCCTGGGCATTTACCCCAAGGATTTGAAAACTAATGTCCATCAAAAACCTGCACATGGTTGATTATAGATGTTTTATTCATAGTAACCAAAAACTTGGAAGCAACCAAGATGTCCTTCAGTGGATAAGTGGATAAATGAACTGTAGTACATTCAGAAAATTGAATGCTAAAAAGAAATGAGCTGTCAAGTCATGAAAAGACATGGAGGAAACTTAAATGCATATCACTAAGTGAAGGACGCCAAACTGAAGAGGCTATATACTGTATGATTTCAACTATATTACACTCTAGGAAAGGCGACACTATGAAGACAGTAAAAAAGATCAATGCTAGGGTCGGAGGAGGAGGGAGTCAGATGACTAGGAGGGAAACAAGGATTTTTAGGGCAGTGAAAATACACTGTATGATATTTGTTCAAACCCATAGACTGGAGTTCCCGTCGTGGCTCAGTGGTTAACGATTCTGGCTAGGAACCATGAGGTTGCGGGTTCGATCCCTGGCCTTACTCAGTGGGTTAAGCATCTGGTATTGCTGTGAGCTGTGGTGTAGGTCACAGACTCAGCTCAGATCCCAAGTTGCTGTGGCTGTGGCATAGGCCAGCAGTTACAGCTCTGATTAGACCCCTAGTCTGGGAACCTCCGTATGCCTCGGGAGTGGGCCTAGAAAAGGCAAAAAAAAAAAAAAAACCAAAAAACAAAAAAACAAAAACAAAACCCATAGACCGTATACCACCAAGAGTGAACCCCTAAAGTGAACTATGGACTTTGGGTGATTCTGTGTCAATGTAAGTTCATTATTGGTAAAAATTTATATAGAATAAAATTTATTTTTTAAAATAGATTTCAATTGTAGAACAGTTTTTGATTCAGAGGAAAATTAAGCGGATGGTAAACCGAGTCCCCATACACAGCCTGCCCCCACATACCTATAACAGAATGGTGTATTTGTTACAATTGATGAACCTACATTGACACATTATCAGCAAAAGACCATAGTTTACATTAGGGTTCAGTCTTTTTGTAAAAAAAAAAAAATTTAATTGAAGTACAGCTGATTTACAATTTTGTGCCAATTTATGCTATACAGAAAGTGTACAAAGTGATGCATAGATCAGTTATACATATATACATATACATATGTGTGTGTATATATATACACTTTTTTTTTTGTCTTTTTGCCATTTCTTGGGCTGCTCCCACGGCATATGGAGGTTCCCAGGATAGGGGTCCAATTGGAGCTGTAGCCGCCAGCCTACGCCAAAGCCACAGCAACGTGAGATCTGAGCCATATCTGCAACCTACACCACTTTTTTTTTGTCTTTTTGCCTTTTCTAGGACCACGCCTGCGGCATATAGAGGTTCCCAGGTTAGGGGTCCGGAGCTGTAGTCACCGGCCTACGCCACAGCCACAGCAAAGTGGGATCCAAGCCACGTCTGGGACCTACAACACAGCTCATGGCAACGCTGGATCCTTAACCCACTGAGCGAGGCCAGGGATCAAACCTGCAACCTCATGGTTCCTAGTTGGATTCGTTAACCACTGAGCCACAACGGGAACTCCACTGTCTTTATAGTTTTGCCTTTTTCAGATGATCGTATAGTTATAATCAGATTTTTCAGCTTCTGATTCTGAATGTACCTCAGTTTATTTATCCACTCACTTTCTGAAGGACATCTTAGTTACTTTCAAGTTTTGGCAGTTATGAATGAAACTGCTATAAACATCCTTTTGCAAGCTGCTGTGTAGACATAAGTTTTCTAGTCATTGTGGTAAATACCGAGAGGCTTGATTGCTATATTATATGGTAAGAGTATGTTTAGTGGCATAAGAAACTTCCAAAATGCCCACCAAAGTGGCTTTACCATTTTGCATTTCTGTTGTTCCACATCCTTATCAGTGTTTGGCATTGTCAGTTTTCTGGATTTTGGCTATTCTAAGCGTTGTGTAGTAGAATTTCATTGTTTTAATGACGTATGGTATGGAGCATCTTTTCATATGTTTATTTACCATCTGCTGATCTTCTTTGGTGAAGTGTTCAGCATCTTTTGCCCATTTTCAAATTGAGTTGTTCATATTCCTTTTTTTTTTCCCCCTCTTTTTAGGGCTCTACCTGGAAGTTGTTTATGTAAGTTCCCAGGCTAGGGGTCGACTTGGAGCTGCAGCTGCCAGCCTACGTCACAGCCACAGAAATGCTGCATCAGAGATGCATCTGTGATCCACACAGCAGCTTGCAGCAACACCAGATCCTTAACCCACTGAGTGAGGCCACGGATTGGACTGACATCCTCATGGATACTAGTTGGATTCTTAACCCACTGAACCACATCAGGAACTCCAAGTTGTTCATATTCTTATTATTGGGCTTAAAGAGTTCTTTATGGTTTGGATAATACCACTTTATCAGATGTGTCTTTTGCAAATATTTTCTCCCAATCTGTGGCTTGTCTTCTCATTTTCTTAATTTTTTTTTTTTTTTTTGCAGATTAAACGTTCTAAATTATAGTGAAGTCCAATTTAGCAATTATTTGTTTCACAGATCATGCCTTTGGTGTTTTATTCTAAAAGTCACTACCAAACTCAAGATCATTTAGACGTTCTCTTACTACTCTAGGAATTTCATACATTTGCATTTTACATTTAGGTCTGTAATCTACTTTGGGTTCATTTTTGTAGAAGGTTGTAAATTGTCTAGATTTGTTTATTTATTTACTTAGCATGAAGATGTTCATTTATTCCAGCACCATTTGTTGAGAAAACAATCTTTTCTTCAATGCCTTTACGCCCTTGTCAAAGGTCAGTTGAATGTAGTTCTATTTTGGGTCTCTCCATTCTGTTCCATTGATCTATTCGTCTGTTCTTTTACAAATACTGCCTTCTTTTGGTTACGTAACTTTATAGTAAGTCTCGAAGTCAGGTAGTGTCAATTCTCTGACTTTGTTCTTCTCCTTCAAAATTGTATTGGCTATTCCGGGTTTTCTACCTTTCCATATAAACTTTACAATTAGTTTGTTGATATTCATAAAACCTGATGGGATTTGATTGTGATTACAGTGACTCTATAGATCAAGAAGGGAAGAACTGATATTTTGATGATGTTGAGTCTTCCTATTCACGAACATGGACTATCTCTCCATTTATTTAGTTGTTCTTTGATTTCTTCCATCAAAATTTATAGTTTTTCTTGTATAGCTATTGTACATATTTTGTTAGATTTATCTTTAAATATTTAATTTGGGGGAGAGTTAGTATGAATTGTAATGTATTTTAAAATTCAAATTCCTCTTACTCAACGCTACTATATTGGAAAGTGATTGGTTTTACACATAAACCTTTTGTCCTACAACTTTGCTGTACTTGCTTATTAGATTCAGGACGTGGTTTTTGGTGGTCAATTATCTATGTTAACAATCATAGACAATCATGTCATCTGTGAGTGAAGAGTTTTATTTCTTCCTTCCCAATCAGTGTATGTTTTATCTCCTTTTTTTGTCTGATTGTATTAGCTAGGACTTCCAGTATGACATTGAAAAGGAATAGTGAGATGTGACAGGCTTGCTTTTTATTTCAGTGGGAAGGCTTCTAGTTTCTCACCATTAAGTACAATGTTACCTGTAGGTTTCTGTAGTTCTTTATCAAGTTGAAGAATTTCTTCCCTATTCCTAGATTACTGAGAATTTTCATTAAAAAATGGCTTTGAATTTTGTCAAATATTTTTTTCTGCATCTATCAATATAATCATGTAATATTTTCTCTTTAAACTATTGATGTGATGGATTACATTATTGGTTTTCAATGTTGAACCAGCCTTTCACACTTGGGATAAATCCCACTTGGTTGTGGTGTATAATTCTTTTTATGAATTGTTGGATTCAATTTGCCAATATTTTGTTGAGGATTTTTGCTCTGTGTTCATGAGATATACTTGTTTGTAGTTTTTTCCTATAATATTTGTCTGGTTTTGGTATTAGGGTAACACTGGCTTCATAGGTTGAATGAGGAAGTATTCTTTTCTGTTTCAATCTTCTTGAAGAAATTATAGAAAATTGGTGTAATTTCTTCCCTAAGTATTTTCTAGAATTCACTAGTGAATTAATCTAGGCCTGGTGCATTCTGTGTGGGAAGTTTATTGATTATTGATTCAATCTCTTAAATATATAGAGGCCTATTCAGATTGTCTTTTTCTTCTTGTGTGAATTTTTTACAGTTTGTGCCTTTCAAGGAATTGGTCTACTTCATCTAAGTTATCAAATTTAAGGGCATAGAATTGTTCATAATATTCCTTTGTTCTCTTTTGTCCATAGTATCTGTAGTAATGTCTCTTCTTTCATTTCTGATATCACTAAACTTGCATGTTTTCTCTCTCTCTTTCAGTTAGCCTAGATAGAGGCTTATTTGTTTTGTTAAACTTTTCAAAGAACCAACTTTTGTTTTTTATTGATTTTCTCTATCAATTTCTTATTTACAATTTCTTTGATTTCTGCTCTATTTTTTATTTCATTTACTACTACTACTTTGAATTTAATTTGCTCTTCTTTAGCTTCCTAAGGAGAAAGCTCAATATTATTGATTTTTTCTTATTTAAAGTATGCATTATATACTCTAAATTTTATTTTTAGCACTGAATCCTAAAATTTTTATGTTTTATTTTCATTTTTGGTAATTAAAAATATGTTTAAATTTCTTTTGAGATTTTTTTGACACACACACATGTGATATTTAGAAGTATATTGTTTAAGCTCCAAGTACTTTTAGACTTTCCAGCTATCATTCTGTTTGTTATTTCTAGTTTAAGTATATTGAGGTCTGAAAACAGACATTGTATTTTTTTTTCCATTTTTGGCCACACCTACGTTGTATGGAAGTTCCCCAGCTAGGGATCAAATCTGAGCCGCATCTTAGAACTAAACCACCACTGCAGCAACACCAGATCTTTAGGCCACTGTGCTGGGCCAAGGATCAAACTGGCAATACCACAGGGACAAGCTGGATCATTAACCCACTGTGCCACAGGGAGAAAGAACTCCTACATTGTATAATTCTTATTCTTTTTAATTTGCTAAGTTCTGCTTTATGGCTAGAGTGTGATCTACCTTTGTGAACGTTCCGTGTGAACTTGGGAATATGTATTCTGCTGTTATTGGATTAAGTGGTCTATAGATCACAATTATATCTAGCTGCTTGTTGGTGCTATTAAGTTCAACTGTGTTCTTACTGATTTTCTACTTGCTGGATCTGTCCATTTCTGATAAAGGGGTGTTAAAATCTCTACCAATAATAATGGTCTAACTCTTCTTGCATGTCTATTAGTTTTGTTTTTTTTTCTTTTTAAGGCTGCACCTGTGGCATATGGAAGTTCCCAGGCTAGGGGTCTAATCAGAGCTGAAGCTTCCAACCTATGCCATAACCACAGCAACACCAGATCTGAGCTGCATCAGGCTATGCCACAGCATGTGGCAATGCCAGATCCTTAACTCATTGAGCAAGGCCAGGGATAGAACCTGCATCCTCATGGATACTAATTGGGTTCTTAACCTGCTAAGCTACAGTGGGAACTCCCTGCTCTGTGTATTTTAATGCTGTTTTTAGGTGCAAACACACTAAGGAATATTGTCTTCTTGGAGAATTGACTCCTTTATCATTATGTAATGCCCCTCTTTATCCCTAATAAAGGGCTAATTTAACGGGAAATTCTCAGTCATTATTGTTTCAAATGTTTCCTTCTCTCTTTCTTCTCCCTCTGGTATTTCTATTGTGCATATGTTACATTTGCTGTAGTTTTTCCATAGTGTTTGGATAGTCTGTTCCATTTTCTTTAGTCTTTTTCTCTCTTTGCTTTTCAACTTTGGAAGTTTCCATTGACATATCCTCAAACTCAGAGATTCCTTCCTCAGCCAAGCCCAGTCTACTTATGTGCCCATAAAAGCATTTTTCATTTCTGTTACAATGTTTGGATTGCTAGCATTTTGAAAATCCTTTCTTAGAATTTCCATCTCTCTGCTTGTGTTGCCTATCTGTTCTTGCATGTTGTCTGCTTTTCCGTTAGAGCCTTTAGCATTTTAACCTCAGTTGCTTCAAGTTCCTGGTCTGTTAATTTCAACATCCCTGATATTTACTATGAAAATTTAGTCAAGTTCCTAGAGGTAAAGCTCACAAAATTGTGGACCCATAACTAGGTCCCCTGGAGTTTTTAACTTTCATACTTGTCCACTCTGAACCTCTAGCAATTTGTCAGTTGAAGTTCTTCTACCTAGGTACTGGTTTCCAAAGAGGTTTCTTCATTAAGCTGTGCTCCCCTGTATTCTCTTGTCTGCCTCTCCTATTCTGGGGGCTTCCATTTGCCCTGTGACCTCACTTGTCTGATAGACCTAAGAAGAAAAAAATTTTTTTCCAGTTTTTTCAGCTTTCTATTTGTCATTAGAATGCAGTGACAACTTTAAAGATCCTTACATGCTGGACCAGAAATAAAACATCTAAAATTTCTTTTAAGAATATATATTTCTTTGCACTAGAAAGTGAGTTTGAATGTAAGTGAACATTATTTAAAATAGTACAACTGAGGAGTTCCCACTGTGGCACAGCGGGAACAAATCCAACTAGGAACTATGAAGTTGCGGGTTCAATCCTTGGCCTAGCTCAGGGTGTTAAGGATCCTGCGTTGCCGTGAGCTATGGTGTAGGTTGCAGACATGGCTTGGAATTGGCATTGTCATGGCTCTGGCGTAGGCTAGCAACTGTAGCTTTGATTAGACGCCTAGCATGGGAACCTCCAATATGCCCCGAGTGCGGCCCTAAAAAGCAGAGAAAAAAAAAAGTACAATTGATATTATAATTGTTGAATTTGGGAAATAACCTCTGAGGCCCGTGGCAGGTGGAGACGGAAACTATCTTTTTCTTTGTTTATTTCAGGTCTTTGGCCTAATAACCCTTCCAAGATACCTATGTGGTTCTCTAACCACACAAAATCCACATGCGTGCTCCAGTGGCCATCTGTCTTTGAAACAAAAAGGTGTGCACAGCAGGGAGCCTCTGCCCTGTCAGCTGTGATTTATGAGCTCTTGCGTTTGGAGGAGCTGCTGGTTCAGTCAGTGCTGACTCAGCATCCCGAGGGGAGGCTGTCCTGATGTTCTAGCCTCTCCTGGGGGAATACATGACCATGTAGTCATTGTCCAGACGTGGAACTCTGGGAGTGTTCTGCTTCTTACTCCTTGTCCTCTTCACCTTCAATATTTCCCCTTTGCCCTCCTTTCTCCCCTTTCAGCCCATCCCACATAGTCTTCCTACCTTTTCTCAGCTGGGCTGGTCTGACCTGCCTTTGGTCTCCCTCTCCACAATTGTGAGGCTCATCTGAGCATCCTATTCCATATTCATGTCCCTTTTGGTGCCTATGCCAACCACGCCACTTCTCACTTTGCAGGTACTCTATCGTGGAAGGGTGGAAGAAAAAGAGGACCCAGGGTCAAAAGACTCAGGTCAAGTTATCATTCTCACTCTCCAAAAGTGTGTGTGTGTGTGTGTGTGTGTGTGTGTGTGTGGTGTGTGTGTGTGTGTGTGTGTAGAAGAGAGAGAGAGGGAACAAGCTTGAGTAAGTAATTAAACATCTCCAAATCTATTTCCCTCGAGTGATCTACTGGATTAGTAGACTATCCTGAATCAAATGCTCTTTATCCTACTAACGACCTCATCTCCTTTTGTGAACTTCTCCATTGTATACTTTTGAAGGTCAGTTCCTTTGAAGAAGGTCAGTTCCCACCTCTTACCAGGAAAGCTGAGGCAC
The DNA here is from genome assembly GCF_016906955.1 of Phacochoerus africanus. Lineage (NCBI taxonomy): Eukaryota > Metazoa > Chordata > Mammalia > Artiodactyla > Suidae > Phacochoerus > Phacochoerus africanus. The sequence continues at coordinate 36,602,522 of NC_062551.1, read as the reverse complement.
ACAACTCCTTTCTCCACCTTCCATCTATCCCCCATCTCAGCCAAGGTACAGGTAGCTGATGTCAGCTCAGTCAGTCAGCTTCTCCCTCCTATGACCTTGCTCATTGGTAAAAGCTGGAGTGACCATCTGGAGGTGCATCCTTGCCCATGCTGCTAGGGCATGCGGGCCAGACAGGTCCTGCACATGACCTTGCTTCCCATCCATCCCCAACCTGGTCCTCCAACCTCCCAGTCATTCACTGAATCTCTGATATCCTTTCATCGATTTCCCTTTCTCCGATGAGAGCCAATCTGTTTCTTTTTTTTTTTTTTCAAGCAAACATTCTGACTTGCAGAGCCCCTGCCTGTGAAACAAGAATAATAATGGCTACCCAGTAGGGATACACCAACACTCCTAGGTTGGCGCCTGGGGTATGAAAATTAAATTTACAGAAAGCTTCCTACGTGACATACAACCTTAGCTTGTGGGACACTCACAATGACCCCATTAAATATTACCATCGGCTGAGGCAGAAACTGAGGCATGAGGATGTTGTTGGAAACCTTGATCAACGCTCGGAGTTCCCATCGCAGCGCAGTGGTTAACGAATCCGACTAGGAACCATGAGGTTGCGGGTTCGGTCCCTGCCCTTGCTCAGTGGGTTAACGATCCAGGGTTGCGGTGAGCTGTGGTGTAGGTTGCAGACGCGGCTCGGATCCCGTGTTGCTGTGGCTCTGGCGTAGGCTGGTGGCTGCAGTTCCGATTCGACCCCTAGCCTGGGAACCTCCATATGCCGCGGGAGTGGCCCAAGAAATAGCAAAAAAAGACCAAAAAAAAAAAGGAAAAAAAGAAATCTTGATCAACACTCCTCTTTCCTCATTTCTCTGTTCCCCTGACCAACTCAGCTTTGAGGGCTATCAATGTGATTTGGAAATAAAACGAAGGCAGTGGTAGGGACCATGGGTCCAGGGCAAAGCCCTCAGAGTGGGCCCTAGGCCCCACCCCTAGTGACTCTGTGAGTAACACCTCTGATGTGCTGAGTGAAGATAGGCCCTCCCTGCTCGCCTGCCCTGAAATAGCTCCTGAACACCAGGCCATGTGCCAGGGCAGAACGCAGCCCAGGGAGGCAGCTGGTGTTCTTTTGGGAGATCACAGGTTCTGAGCCTCTTGAAAATGTGAGTCAGGTCAGAGAACAAAGGCCCAAATGATTCACAAAGTATGAATCAACCAGAGCAAGGTCCCCGTGGCAGTTTTGAGGGTGGATGGATTATTTCCATGGGAGAGAGGTGAGGAGGAGGAGGAGAGGGTGGCTGGGGAGGGATCCAGGAAGGGGTGGCAGGCTTTGCTCAGACCTCAGTCACCTGGCCTTCGAGAGCCCCCAGCTCAGTTTTATAACATCCTGGGGTCTGTGGAAGCTCCTCCAGCAGTACCAGGGCCCTGGAAATTCAGGTTGTTTTGTGGCATCTGTCTTGGTAACAGCCAGTACTTCTTCAGCTGTGACAGTCAGCCTGAAATGGCCTCTCAATGAGTTCTCATGTAGCTCAGAGGGTTAAGGATCCAGCACTGTGCCACTGCAGTGGCTTGGGCCACTGCTGAGGCACGAGTTCGATCCCTGGCCTGAGAACATACACATGCCATGGGTGCAGCCAAAAGAAAAAACAAAAAACCCAGAAACAAACAAACTGCTTTTCAAAAGATGGATTCACAAGCCTGGCAGCTGCACAGGCCAGAGGGTGCACTATCAGGCACAACAGATCTAGATGCTCAAACTGTGTCCCCAGGATTCCTGGTCTTTCCCCATAGCCTGGCTTTGCTAACCTCTGTTGGCTTCCCTCCCCTTGGCCCCACGATGCACACACAGCCCCCAGCAGCTCCAGGCCTGCTTTCTCTAGCTTGGGAGTCACAGCTGAAGGAGAGCCCATCTCTGACGGGTCCCAGAGCAAGGCCTGGGTCTGGTTCTTGCTGGTGTGGCGATTTGGCTTGTTCACAGGCACAGCCAGGTGCCAGTCACCAAGATCTGAGGCACGGATGGTCCTGTCGCTCCGCCCAGGAAAGAGAGGGAGCAGGAGGCAAACTCCACCCAAACAAGGGACTCAGCCTTCTCTGCTCTACCTCTGCTTCCTGTCTCCACCAACTACCTGTGTCCAGCTGGGCTCAGCTGGAACCTGGAGAAAGGGAAAAGGAAGGCAGAAGACCCATATTAGACTTTTCAGGATGGCCTATTTTACTCTGGAAGCCTCTCTGTGCATTCTGAAGAACAAGGCCGACTCAGAGCTTCTGTTGTGGTTCAGTAGGTAACCAATCTGACTAGTATCCATGAGGTTGCAGGTTCGATCCCTGGCCTTGTCAGTGGGTTAAGGACCCGGCATTGTCATGAGCTGTGGTGTAGGTCACAGACATGGCTCGGATCTCGCATTTCTGTGGCTGTGGTGTAGGCCAGCATCTACAGCTCCGATTCGACCCCTAGCCTGGGAACCTCCATATGCCTCGGGTGTAGCCCTAAAAAAAAAAAAAAAAAAAAAGGCTGTTTCTGTTCTCTTTGTACCTCTTCCCCTCCCCCCAGTGATTTGCACGTAGTGGATGCTCAGAAAAGATGAAATTGATGGCAAAATTTTGAGAGGAAAAAAAAGCAAAGGAGACAGTCCCTGTCAGCCAAGTTCCAGCTTCTTCTAGTCAAAGCAGGGTGGACATTCATTTCTCAGTGCCAGAGCCCTGCTTTCTCAGGGCCACTTTCCCTGCCCGACCCATGTGGTTGGACACTCTGGGATGGAGGGGGCCAGAAGATGAAGGAGATCCGATGTTGTTCCGTCCTGGTCCTGAGGATCTGAGAGCAGAGGGGCTGTACCATTCGGGGATGGGTCAAGTTCAAGTGTTCCATGCCCTCCTCCTTGGTGAGGCTTTGGGCTCTGGGGTGGGCTGCAAAAGTTAATTGGGCACAACTTAGCTTTCTGTGACTCATTAGTGCTGCCGTAATAATCCATAGCATAGAATGGGCATCTGATGCAAGTTCATTGTGTAAAAGCTCTATCTTACTCATATTAATTGAAGTTTCAGAGCAAATGTAATAAATTGCGGCTTCCTTTGCAAGCCACAATTTATTACATCTCATTAACACCCTGTTAATGGCAGCACAATAGTGGAAACTCTGGACATTAAAACAATTTTTCTGATGGCTCAACTACATTTTCTGTGCTGTTAACTCGAACGCTAGCCTGTTTAGTCAGGATTTCTCTGCTGGTTGAAATGAGCCTTCTCTCTTTGTGTCTGCAGAAATTCCTGAAGCAGCAGACAAACTCAAGTTACAACATTTAGCTACCAAGCTAATCGTTTTCCTGGCTTCCAAAGAACCTTGGTCTAGAAGCATGGCTGGTCCTCAGCCCAGAATTGTGTCTGCCTCACACTGCCTTTCTTCTTTCCTTTCCTGATGATTCCAAAATGGATTTGAAGTGGCTTGTAAAATATAGATAACAGGGTGAAAATAAATAAGACTGGTGTTAAGGGATGCTTGTATTAAAACACTAACTTTATTTTTTAATTTTTTTTAGGGCCACTCCTGAGGCATACGGAGGTTTCCAGGCTCGGGGTCGAATTGGAGCTGTAGCTGATGGCCTACACCACAGCCACAGCAACACCAGATCCGACCCGCGTCTATGACCTACACCACAGCTCACAGCAACACTGAATCCTTAACCCACTGCATGAGGCCAGGGCTTGAACCTGTGTCCTCAGGGATGCTAATCAGATTCATTTCCACTGAGCCATGACAGGAACTCCAAACACTACCTTTATCACTTCCTAACTATGTGACCTAGGGTGTGACTTTCTGCCTGAGCCAGTTTCCTCCCTGTAAAATGATACCAGCGTCTGCTCCTGAGGGCTGCTGTGAAGGTTAAACGAGAGGGGTGTCAGTGGCCTGTGCAGCTGGGGGAGAGAAGGTGTTGGGGGAGCTCAGCTTGGGCAAGTCCGTGAGGTCCACAGTAGGACCCGACTTTATCTTTGGAGAGGTAGAGGACCCTGGGGGGCTGTGAGCAGAATAGGGAGGGCCCTGGTCTGACTTATGCTGCGAGACATGCCTCTGGGTGTTGGGTGAAGAGCAGACGAAAGGGGGCAGAAGGGGAGGCAGGATGAGGGAGGAGCCTGTCGTAACAGATGGCAGCGCCTTGGACTAGTAAAGTGGCCATGGGTGGGATCCGTTTTGGAGGGGAAGCCAACAGGGTTTGGTGAGGGATGGAGATTCCAGAGACAGGGGCCGCTGAGGGTGGGTTAAGGGGTGGATGAGCAAGTCAGTGAGTTGCTTACCCTGCCAGGTCCCAGCGGAGCCCTGTGGCCAGCCTTTCCGGCCTCTGGTCCCATGTCACCCCCTCTCAGTCTCAGCTTCTGATGAGCAGGTCGGAATCACACCAGAAGTGTCAGAGGACAGGATACAGCGGCAAAATCTCAAATGGAGTCAGGGGATCCAGCTGACCACAGTCTTGAGCTTGTTTGCTGTTTTTCATAAGCTTTAAAGTGCTTTCAGGAGTTCCCGTCGTAGCTCAGTGGTTAACGAACGAGGTTGTGGGTTCGACCCCTGGCCTTGCTCCGTGGGTTAAGGATCCAGTGTTGCTGTGAGCTGTGGTGTAGGTCACACAGACACGGCTCGGATCCCGCCTTGCTGTGGCTGTGGCGTAGGCGGGCAGCTACAGCTCTGATTAGACCCCTAGCCTGGGAACCTCCATATGCTGCGGGTGCGGCCTCAGAAAAGACAAAAAATAAAATAAAATAAATAAAGTGCTTTCACATACATTCCATGCTTTTCTTCCTATGCCAATCCTGTACATTAGAAAGAGCATTCAGGAGTTCCCATCGTGGCTTGGCGGTAACGAACCTGGCTAGTATCCATCAGGATGAGGGTTCGATCCCTCGATCAGAGGGTTAAGGATCTGGTGTTGCCGTAAGCTGTGGTGTGGGTCAGAGATGTGGCTCTGATCTTGAGTTGCTCTGGCTGTGGGTAGGCCAGTAGCTGTGGGTCGGATTCGACTTCCATATGCTGCAGGTGCAATCCTAAAAAGAAGCAAAAAAGAAAGAAAAAAAGAACAGGCATTTGATTATCCTATTTCACACAGAAGCAAACTGAAATGCCACACCCAAGGGCACATGCTCAGTCGTTACCAAGTGAGGACCAGTGAAATCACCATGTGAAAAACTTTGGATCCCTAGTGAGGAAAGGTCTCAGATAAATCCAAGACATTCTGATTTAAGGAACATACATTTTTTGTAAAATCTCATAATAAAGTTTAAAATGCTGAAGTTTAAAATGCAATAACTATCATCACTCCCTCACCCTTTGTCTAATGATTTGGGGATACAATTTGCTAGGTAGGAAGTGGAAATGGAAGCAACATTGATCTCCTCTTGTAAAAACCATATATTATACATAGGTTTTCTCAGTTAATTGCAGTAAGGACCCCCAAATAAGCATCATGATCCCTGTTTTACTGTTCCAGTCACGGAGGTGCTTTTGGCCCTCACATAGCTCAGATTCTCTAGATGCCTGAGTCTTGTACTCCGTGGAATAGTTGTCATAAAAGACAGCTGGGGAGCAGTTTGTGCCATCCATTCAGAGGGACAACACGGCAGGGCAATTTCTCCAGGAGCCTTCTAATGTCAGCCCTAAATACGGATGTCAAAACACATTACCCTCCGGGGAGGCTGTAGCCGTCCTGAGATTGCATGTGTAAATGACTGAAAACAGAACAATACAGCTTTCAGATTTATGACAGAAAGCCACAAGTTTTCATCTCGGGCAGAGCTGTGTATCAGGTAACCTGCAGGGGCGGAAGGAGGCAGCTAGCGCTCCCCTGGGGTCCCTGGAGGACCCTGCAGGTAGCAGAGGGCCCGGCCTGTGGCTGGGCTCCATCCTGATTGTCAAGTCCCTGTCTTGTCATTTGTCAGGCACACAGCCCATGTCACAGTAGATTATGCTGGTGTCAAAGAGAACATCCCAGCTGAAAATACATCTGAGGTTGAAAAATATTTCTTCGCAAAAGAAAATGGACTGATTTTGAGGAACAAATGTTCTGGAGCGGTATTGGTGGACAGGTGTGGATGTCAATTTTCCTCCATTAGCAACACAAGGGCAGGTGGCTTTCAGCAGTCACTGTGAGGTTGGCCAAGGGAGGAACACGCAAGGCCTAGGCGGTAAAGCAAAAGAGATTTATGAGGGCATCAGAGGGCATGGGCTGAGCTCAAGATGGTGCCAGCCCTGACTGTGAGGGGGTTCTAGGCTTATCAAAGCTCTGTGGCAGGAAAGATGATGACCGAGGAAGAGGGGAAGGTCAAGGGGGGAGGGGGAGGTGGTTGAGTCCTGTGACAGAGGGCAGTGCATCCTTGTAGGTGGTTAATCTATGCTCCTCCTTCTGGGAAAGGGTGTAGATCTTGTGCCGGCCGTACCCATGTCCACAGCAGGTCTCCAAGGTCAACAGCCACATTCAGCGGGTGGGGGTCTGTCTCCCTCCTGGGAACCTGTCAGTCACAAGACAGGGCTTCTGGAAGGAAACCCTGACTCTGAGCTAGCAAAATAGTCTGGAGGCACCCCCCCCAACTCCCACAGCGAGTGAAAGAGTAGCCCAAGGACAAAATGTGTAGATTAGAGGTCAATAGCCAGTTGCTCCTGGGTCAAATGTGACCCATGGTGGTGTTTTTTGGTTGACCAGCTTAGTGTTTAAAAAAAACATATTTAAATTGTGAATTAAAAAGACATAGCAAATAAAAATCTAAAATTTTGTTTTTTCTGGAAAGATTAGGAGATCTGGCAATTCTGGGCCCACTTTCCAACATGGGGAGTTGGCTGAGCTGAGCAGCAGCCGCCTCAATTTAGATGGGAACAGACTCTCCAGCTGCTTCATTCTTCACTTGTTTATTTAAATTACCTGCCCAGCCCTGCCGGTATTCACATTCACAGTTTGATATAATGTGGGGGGATCTGATTCCAAGTTCTGTAAAGGAGCCCCTTCCTTTGGCAGTTTCTTCCTCCTGCCCCCACTACCACCAGGGCAAACCATGGAGGGCCAGCTTTGCAACTCAACAGAAAAAGGTCCCCCCACCTTTATAAATAACAATAAACTCTCCTTAAAAAACTAACTATAGAACTACCATCTGATCCAGCAATCCCACTCCTGGGCATATATCTGGAAAAGACAACAATTCAAAAAGATACATGTACCCCAATGTTCACTGCAGCACTATCTAAATAACTAAGACATGGAAGCAACCTAGATGTCCATCAATAGAGGAATGGATAAAGGAGATGTGGTTCATGTATACAATGGAATATTACTCAGCCATAAAAAGGAGTGAAATAATGCCATTCGAAGCACTACGGATGGACCTAGAGATTATCATACTAAGTGGGTTAAGTCGGACAAAGACATATCATATGATATCACTTATATGTGGAATCTAATAAAAGCGTTACAAGAGAACTTATTCACAAAATAGAGATAGATGCAAAGATTTTGAAACCAAACCTATGGTTACTGAAGAGGAAACACTGGGAGGGGGGGATACACTGGGAGTTTGGGGGTGGCATATACACACTACTAGACACAAAATCAATCTGTAACAAGGACCTGCTGTATGGCACAGGGAAACCTACTCAGTACTCTGTGGGGGCCTATGAGGGAACAGAATGGAAAAAGAATGGATATATGTATATGCATAACTGAGTCATTTTGCTGTACATCTGAAGCTAACACCACAGTGTAAGTCAACTATATGCCGATAAAATTTTTTAAAAATGTTGGAGTTCCCGTTGCGGCGCAGTGGTTAACGAATCTGACTAGGAACCATGAGGTTGCGGGTTCGGTTAATGATCCGGCGTTGCCGTGAGCTGTGGTGTAGGTTGCAGACGCATCTCGGATCCCGCGTTGCTGTGGCTCTGGCGTAGGCCGGTGGCTACAGCTCCGATTCGACCCCTAGCCTGGGAACCTCCATATGCCGGGGGAGCGGCCCAAGAAATAGCAACAACAACAACAACAACAACAACAACAAAGACAAAAAGACAAAAAAAAAATGTTAAGGGTCCTTATGACTAGATCAGAGATTTCCTGTTTCTTTCCCTTGGTCCTGAGTGAGAAGAGAAGCCATTTCACATTTATTTTGAAGATGCAGATGTGGGCGAAAACTCCCCCCACCCCCCTGTTCTTTCTGCCTATTTTGTTCTTCTAATAGCAAGAAAGGGTAGAATTTTAATATCATCTCCCTGGAATGACTTTCTTCATGCATGAATTATTTCTCATTTACAAAGGTTTGGGAGATGCTTTTCTTCCCCTTTCTTTTTTTCTTTTTTTTTTCCTGTGGAAAATGATGACTGTTTTCATTGCTAGACACATTACTGTCAAAACTCATGAAGCTGATGGTCAGGACTGTTTTCCCACGGAGTCCCTCTCCAGCAGCCAGCTCAGCTTGCTGCGTCCCTGACATCGCGGCTCTTGTCAAGGCGTGTATGGGAATGTCACAGTCACGGTGGCTAATGGCAGGTGACTGCCGTGGTACACTGCTGGCATAGAATAAAGGCAGATGAAAGGCTGTGGAGGGCTGGCTCACTCTCCTTTGATCCTCACAAAAACCTTTTATGAGGAAGTATTATCACCATTTTTACAGATGAAGAAACAGAAGCTCAGAGAAGGTAAGCCACATTCTCAAGGTCCCTCCGCCAAAGAAATGGTCAAATTGGTATTTAAATCTGACCCCGCCAGCTCCCCATACTTTAACCCACCAGGCTGGGCTTCCATTCTGGTGTCCTCAAGAGGGAATTTCATCCAGGAGTGTGGTTCATAGTGAGAGGTGGAGGATGTTTCCTGAGGTGTGTGGGCACGAGAAGTCAGCAGTGGCCATCTTTCAGGAGTCCTGCCCACCCAGTGGCACAGAGTTCCCGTTGCGGGTCAGCAGGTGAAGAACCCAACATGGTGTTTGTGAGGATGCAGCTTTGATCCCTGATCAAAAGTTTGATCAGTGAGTTAAGGATCTGGTGCTGCATGGCTGTGGAACGAATCAGCTGCAGCTCTGATTTGACCCCTAGCCCAGGAACTTCCATATGCTGCAGGTGCAGCCCTAAAAAGAAAAAAAAAAAAAGTGTCAGTGGATCTGTGTCCCTGCAACACCCACAGGCTGCAGGGCACATCCTAAACTTCACCCCGCCTAAGCCTCCCGCTTTGGAGGTGGGTATTGTTCACATCCACTTTACAAATGTGAAAACTATAATCACCATGCTTTGCCTTAGCTCCCCAGAATGTATTCATTTTCCAATTCCAAGCTTGTGCCCCTTTAACAAAAGCTCCCCGATTTCCCCCGCCCCCACCCCAGTAAACACCATGATCTCTGTGCTCACTAGTTTGGCTTTTTCAGATTCCACATGTGAGTGAAATCATACTTTCTTTGTCTTCCTCTGTTTGGCTTATTTAGAATTTAAGCTACTCACTGCATACATAAAAGCATGATTATGTGATGTGATGAAGGGGTCAACTAATGCCACAGTGATGATCACATGTCAATGGGTAAATGTACCAAGATCAACATGTACCTCTCAGGCTTACACAGTGTCAAATGTCAGTTATATCTTAATGAAAATAATCGTTAAAAATAATTATTTTAAAAAAATGTAAAAACTGAGGCTCACCGAGGATTCGGTGGCTAAGAAAGAAAATTTGAACTCAGGCCTGACTGGCTCCAAGAATCTCTGTCCTTTGCTTTCTCTTTACTGAGATCTTCTGAGGGTGGTTGTCCCCAGGTGAGTGTCACTGGGGGTACATGAAATCATTTCAGGAATTCATGGACAAACTTTTTACTTTAACAGAGTGCACTTACTACAACCTGCACTAGAAAAATATTTTAAAAACAGGAAAACCTACAATTTTATGCATAGTATTGCTTAAGTCAAGGTCAACACTTACCAAAGAAAAAAAAAAAAAAAGAGTTAATTTAAAAAAATTGTGTAGATACAAGAGTGGTTGTACTCAGAGGTGGCAAGAAGTGTCAAGATGGTTTGTGGGTGACTGAGGCTTGGAAACACAGAGTAATCATTTTGTGACATCAGAGAATGAGATTTTGTGGTTCTACATGGTGAGGCCATGGAGGACATGCTTGAGGGTATCTCCCAGCTCGCTGCATAATTTCCCCTTCTCTGATAACTGTCCCCTCCCTGTCCTGAACAATTTACAGGGAGAGAAGGGAGGTTCATATAGCATGGCCACAATGCACAGGCCACAGTTGGTGGCTGGGCCACTGTGGCCAGTGCCAGCTGGGCCATCTCTTGCTTCTCAACAAACACAGGCTGGAATAAGAGATGGCAGGCTTAGCGGGCTTGCTCTGTTGAAAGGAGGCCATATGAATTCAGGAGCTGTTGGTGACCACCATTCTGCCTTGTGGACAAGAAAGTAGAGTTGGCCACTTGGTTGGGTGAAAAAAGAGTGAAGAAGGTAGACTGAGAAGAGCAGAGATGAGGTGCAGAGATGAGGTTCAGAGAGAGGAACCCCTACACCCCTCCCCCCAATAGGGCTCTGGCCACTGGCTCTGGTGACAGGTCTGCTCTATTTCTCAGCACAGCAATAAGGCCAGTCAGCACATCCCCTTGTGAAGGCCGGGGCATCCCCACATGCACCTGCCATGCAGCTGGGATGTGCAGAGGTCTCTGTTCCTCTGGGAGTGAGGAAGAGCAGCCTCTTTAATGAGAGGAGGCAGCTGATGAAATTGCTCACAACTGCACTTCTTTGCATAGAAAATGGCTATGGAGCCGAGCCCCTGATTGCTTGAGCTAGCTCTCTCTGGTCCTCTTCCAAGGGAAGGCATTTTTGAAGAGGTGCAGAGGGATTCTGGAGCCCACTCTTAAAGTATTTCACTAGCACAGGTTTCTCTTGCCTAAAGATACTGTACATAACGCTGCAGCTCCTCTAGTAGCTCAAGCTCTATAATCCAATTCTGTCCCCAATTCTTTGCCCATAAATCCTTTTTCCTGGTCTGGCTGATTTTCTTAGGATGCCCTGTAGTTGACATACCTGTGGAGTTCCTGGGCTTCCTTCCCTGAGATCTTTTTCCATCTCCCTGGGAGTAGGTCCCTGCAGCCCTAGATGCCCACTTTCTTACACCACAGCTGACTGGATCTGTGGTCTCACAGAGGCTCTAGTTAGTTGCAGAGCTAGACTGGAAGTTCTATGGACTTGGGGGGCTGTGAGGTGAGTGGGGGTTTCCAGGCTGAACCATATAGAGGTGGAATAAATGAAGCTGGTCCAAGAGAAGTCAGGCAAAGGAAAGATGCTCTTTGTCTGAGATCTTGCTAGCATTCTAGGTCCTTGTTCCTATTTGTCTTTTTGTCTTGACAACAAGGCTTTTTTTTTTTTTTTTTGCCACATGCATGGCATATGGAAATTTCCAGGCCAAGGACTGAGCCAGAGCCACAGCAGTGACAATGCCAAGTCCTTAATCACTAGGCTACCAGGGAACTCCCCAGGCATGTTTGTTTAACTTGAATATCAGGAAATAATATTATAGTAAGTCTACTTTTTTTTTTTTTTGGCCACACCTGCAGCATGTGGATGTTCATGGGCCAGGGATCAAACTCATGCTATAGCAGCAACCTGGGCCAGTGCAGTGACAACACCAGGTCCATAATCTGCTGTACCACAAGGGAACTCTGTAATAAGTCTACTTTTAAGTTATAATAAGTATATGGTAAAATGGCTCAAGTACTGAGTGGGTTGTGGTTTCTAGATCCCAAATGGTCTGTGATAAGCCCACATGTTGACTGTTTCATTGTCCCCATTTATGCTGCCCCCACTTCAGTGGTGTCTTCCTCTCTGCCCTCTGCTTACTTGAGCCCTCCCCATCCTCCATAAGCCTCCCTGACTTCCCTAGCCCAGAAAGGGCTCCCTGTGCTTTGAGCCTGTCTTAGTCAGTCTGGGATGCTCTTAACAGAAATATCATAGGCCATATGACTTAAGCAATAGAAATTGATTCCTCACAGTTCTGAAGCCTGGGAAGACCAAGATCAAGGTGCTGGCCAATCTGGCTCCTAGTGAGGACTCTCCTGGTTTACAGATGGCTGCCTTCTTGCTGTGTCCTTATGTCTCTTGTGTTTCTTCTTAGAAAGACTCTAATCCCATTCCTAAGGGCTCCACCCTCATGACCTAATTATCTCCTGAAGGCCCCACCTCCAAATACCATCACCCTGGGGATTAGGTTTCAAAATAAGAATATGGGGCAGGGGGTAGGGGGGAAGCACACAGATATTCAGTCCATAGCAAGCCTAAGGATTTGACTCCACAGAAGCAGTCTAGTTAACAGTCTCCATGTGAGCTTCCTCTATGGGCCAGGCCTGTGCTGGGCACTGGGAACACAGAGACACAGAGACGCCAGCTGCCCTGTAGGCATTCACAGCAGAGGAGACAGGCCTGTGAAAAGACAACCATAATGCCAAGTGACAAGTGCCATGAGAGCCTTTCTTTTTGTGTGGGGAGGCATGGGGTCCTCAGGGAAAGATAGAAAGCAAGGTGACCTTGAAATTGAAGGACGAATGAAGTTTTGCCAGGTATGCAAGAGATGCAGAGCCTTCCAGATTCTTAAGTTATAGTTGAGAAAAAAATGATTCTGATATTTGTTAAAACAGTAAGGAATATTTTACGCAAGACTGTTGCAGTACCAGAGATTCTTATACTAAGTGAAGTAAGTCAGAAAGAGAAAGACAAATACCATACGGTATCACTTATATGTGGAATCTAAAATATGGCACAGGGAGTTCTCTTCGTGGCACAGTGGAAACAAATCTGACTAGAATCCATGAGGATGCAGGTTTGATCCCTGGCCTTGCTCAGTGTGTCAGGGATCCGGCACTGCCATGAGCTGTGGTGTAGGTTGCAGACACTGCTTGGATCTGGCATTCCTATGGCTGTGGTGTAGGCCAGTGGCTACAGCTCCGATTCAACCCCTAGTCTGGGAACTTCCATATGCTGTGGGTGGGGCCCTAAAAAGCAAAAAAATTAGAAATAAAATAAAATAAAATTTGGCACAAATGAATCTATCTACCAAACTGAAATAGACTCACAGACATAGAGAAGAGACTTGTGGTTGCCAAGGGGAGGGGGGAAGGAAAGGTTTAGACTGGGAGTTTGGGGTTAATAGATACAAACTACTACATTTAGGATGGATAAGCAATGAGGTCCTTCTGTGGCAGCACAGGGAACTATATTCATGACAGAATATGATGGAAGATATGGGAAAAAGAATATATATATATGCATATATATATGTATGTATATATATACATATATATATATATGTATGTGACAGGGTCACTATACTGTACAGTAAGATATGGGAAAAAGAATATATATATGCATATATATATGTATGAATATATATATATACATATATATATGTATGTGACAGGGTCACTATACTGTACAGCATAAATTGGCACATCATTGTAAATCAACTATATTTAATAAAAATTTTTAAAAATTTAAAAGAAGATCATTGCAATCAAGAGAGATCAGCAAGGTCAGTGGGGTTTACAGCCAAGGCACAGGGCGAGGGGGTCAGTGGATAAAAAACTGCCAAGAGGAGACATCAAGCAGAGGGATACTCTTGCTAAATTGACCTAAAAAAATTCTTGGTGAAAGGCGGCCAAGGGGTCATACAGCAAAGGTGGGGGGGATGAAGAATTTGGTCAGATTTCTAAGGGTAGAGGGATGACTCTGCAGGACTCTTTGCTTAGACCCGTCCGAGGAGGCCAAAGACAGGATGTGGGCTCAGGCAGAGGCCTCGTGGAAGAGAGGGCTCAAGGAACCTGTCTCAACCTTGGTCAAGGAGAGTCTGTCATAGTCCAGGTCCTGAAATATTATCCGATTATTATGTGTGAGATAGACTTGACTTCTGGTCAGTCTCAGTCATTGACTGGCTAGGAAGAAGGACTGGTCAGCTCTCTGACATGGGGCATCCCTTTTCTCTCCTCCCTCCTTCCCCATCCCCAACTTCACCTTCTTTGTCTCAACTACTTTGACTTCCAGTTTTCTTGTAGAGACCTAGGAATTTCAGCATCTAGAAATCACACACACACACACACACACACACACACACACACACACACACACTCTCACACACAATGGTAAAGAAACCATCTTGGAAGTGTATTAAGATATAGATAAGAAAGGGTTAAAAAACAATCCTTATTTCCTACAAGTTCAAAAGGGAGCTAGGAATGGAAGCTAGCATCAACGGAGGCAGCAGACAAAGGCCAGTAAGTAAAGAAACTCATAGGTGGGAATGGCCCCACTTTAGGGTGAAGGTGTTGAGGCAAAGTTGGGCTTCTCTAACTTGGCAGAAAAGAGGAGGTAGGCCTGAGTTATTTCTCTGAGACACTATAACATTGGCTCCATTCCTATCTCAGCATCTCTATGGCCCCTGGGTGCTTTGTGCAGACTACTGCCTCCATCAGCATTTGTATCAAATGAAACATAATTAGAAGCCACTGCTTGGTGACCCTCGTCACAAATGGTAGCAGATTTACCATCAGGACCCAAAGTAAAGTGAGGGATGGACAAAAAATATATTGAGAGTATTAAAAGGAATTCAGAACAGCATGCTCTTCTTTTCAAATATCTTTTCTTCCATTCTTCTTTCTTGACAAGGGTTTTGAAATAATGAGGCTAGTAGGTGATATATGAGGGCCCTTTATTTCTTACAGCTATGAAAAATGTAAGGAGCTTGGCTGAAGAATCTCATCTCATTGTCATCTACTCTTAGTTAGATACCTGCGTTGGTACAGCCTTCAGAGGGGAGATTTGATAGTATCTATCAAAGTTGTATAGCATTTTTTCTTGCACCCAGCAGCCATAATTCTGAGCGTTCTGTTCTGGTTATCTGTTGCTGCATAACAGACCACCCCAGGACTTAGTGTCTTAAAATGACCATTTCTTATTACTGCTCAGCTTGTGCAAGTTGACCAGAAGTAGCTCACTTAGGGTGTCTCAGGTGGCTGTGGGCAGATGGAGGTGGGGGCCAAAGTCCTCTGAAGGTTCACCTGGGCTAGACACCCAGGATGGGGCACCCCTGAGGTTGGGAATTGGTGCTGGCTGGCAGTGAGAGCCCCACCCCTAGGGCTGCCTGGATTACTTCACATGGCGTCTTCATGTGCATTGGCTTTTCCTAGCATAGCAGCTGGATCTCAAGAAGAAATGTGTCATGAGTAAGTGTTCCAATAGGCAAAAAAATGGAAGATTCCAAACCAGTTAAGGGCAATGTCCAGACCTGGCCCAGTGTCATTTCAGCCTGATTCTACTGGTCACAGCAGTCCCTGGGTCCACCCTCTCACCGAGGGCCCATACACCCCTCACTCCCTTAATATGTTCTTTGAAAGGTTTTCACACCAGTCTCTTTCTTGTTTAAAAATATCAGAACTCTTTTTATGTGCTAAGTTTTTTCACTTTAGGGTTCTTTGACTCTAAGCAAGAGAAACTGATTGCAAGCAGTAGAGAAGCTTCTGGATGAGGAGTGGCTGAGGGATGGGGCTTGGAGCAGGAAGTAAGTGCTGAGCAGTGTCTCCTGGGTTCTGCTGCTGGAATGAATGAACGCTGTGCTTGATTCCACTCTTGCTCCTCAGCTCAGGAGTCAGTGTCCCAGGAGACAGACCCTGGTTGGCCAAGCTTAGGGTAGGAGCCCTGTCTTTGGGGAGCCGCGGGAGTTGCTTCTGGAAACTCCTATAGCTTCCATGGTGCAGGCAGTTGCCAAGATTTCCATTCCAGCTGATTTAACTCAAAGGCAGAGAGGCGATAGCCCAAGGACAATGATGCTGATGCTGGATTGACAGACAATGATGGATATCCTGCCCAATGGATTTACTTTCTAATGCCTTCTTCTGATGTCACAGGTTGCACTCATGACCAGATATGAATCTTGGCTGTGGTCCAAGAAGGATGGACTTTGAATCCAGACATGGGCCATCACTTAATCTTTCCTAGTCACATTTTCCTGATCTATAGAGTGGAGGTAAATAGTGCCAAATTTTCAGGGTACAGGTAAGGATTAGAGATGACCTGTATAATGTGCTTTGCCTGATCTCGGGCCCACAGTAGACCCTTGGTAAGTGGCAGCCATTGCATCATTCTTCCTGATGGAGCAGTCATGGAACCAGCTCCTCTCTTTCCCACCACTGCTGGGGGACATCTGTTCTTCCTTTACGACTGATGATGAACATACTATCTGATGTGTGAACTGGGTATGAACTGTGGGACCTCAGAACACCCTGGGAGGGAAGGGCAGCTGACAGAGAGCCCCCTGCCTGCCCCCGAGGAGAGTGGTACCTGCCTGCGTGCCCACTGTTGGAAGGAGGGGCTCAAGCTTCACATCATTTGACAGAGTGTTTGAGCACACACCCTCTCACGGCTTTTGCTCCTTCCCAGAAAGCCAGGCACACTATGTGCTATTTAAAGCTGCCATTCCATGGGCAGTCACATCCCTCCTCTTTCATTCCTGGGTCTTTCTGTTCTTTCAACAGACCTTTGTTCTGTTTTTTGAGATCCCTCTAAGAGTAATAGGATGGGTTCATGACTCCTGTCACCCTCAGAATTGCCTGGCTTTGAGATTGTATTCAGAATCCTTTAATGGTGCTTTAATGTCAGGTATAAAATGAAGCCTTTCCTGAGTCTTTATAACATGCTTGAAGGGACAAAGTGGTCTTGTCATAGGCTGCTGTGATGCTCTCAGAGCCTTGCCACAATTCATCTTGTAACAGATGGACTCTTCATCAGATGTGCGCATTGCATCCACCCGGGAACGCATTACCTTTGGTGGAGATTTGATTCCAGCTGCAGATAATTACTCCCTTTCTTGTTTTGACCCTTAGATCAAAGAGGATCAACAAATTCAAATTCTTTTGTCTCTTCTGCTGGGTTGGAATGCTAGAAATAGGTTGGATGAAACCAGCTTTCTTTCAAACAGCTTGGCTTGGATTCAAATACAAAGACCCAGGTTATTAGTGTTTGGCAGGAAGTGCAACACAGAGCTTCTGGCATTCATAGCCATGGATATCATGGACGAGAGCAGATTCCATTTCTATTGCTCCTGGCATCACTCCTGCAAAGCTCAGGTAAGGGACCCAATGACCTCCACATGAAATCATTCTTAATATGCTCCTTCCTTCTCCTGATTTATTTTCCTGCCACTCTGACCATTGCATCTGTCTTTTTGCAGGTTTGTTTTGCCCATTAAATATATGAGGAAACTCAAGCTTAATCCAATTTCTTTTCTGTTTTCATGTTTTTTGGTTTTTTGTTTTTTTTTCTTTATGGCAGCACCCATGGCACATGGAAGTTCCCAGGCCAGGGGTCAAATTGGAGCTACAGCTGCTGGCCTACACCACAGCCACAGCAACTCAGGATCTGAGCCACAACTGTGATTTACACCACAGCTTATGGCTATGCTGGATCCCCAACCCACTGAGCGAGGCCAGGGATTGAACCTGTGTCCTCATGGATACTAGTTGGATTCATTTCCACTATACCACAAGGGAAACTCCCTGTTCTCATTCTTTAATCTCTTCTTACGAACTTCATTGGTGCCCATGTCTCTACTGACTCCAGTTTGAAGAGCCTAAACCTAGCCTCCGAATCTCAAACTCATACACCCAACTGCCTTCCTGACATCTCCATGTGGATACGTCAAAGGCTCTTCAAATTCAGCCTCTTAAAATCTGAACTCAGAGAGTTCCCGTTGTGGCTCAGCAGGTTAGGGACCCAACATAGTGTTTGTGAGGATTCAAATTCAATCCCTGGCCTCACTCAGTGGATTAAGGATCTGGCATTGCCACAAGCTGCAGCATAGGTGGCAGATGCAGCTCAAATCCCAGTGTCACTGTGGCTGTGGTGTAGGCCTCAGCTGCAGCTACAATTTTGCTCCTAGCCCAGGAACTTCCTGCGCAGTGGGTGCAGCCATAGAAAGAAAAAAAAAATTAAAGAAAATCTGAACTCAGTATTTCCCCTCAGAGAAAGGTTTTCTTCTGGGATTTCCATCTCCATGGATGGTGGCCCCATCTACTAACCTTCAAACAAAAAACCCAGGTGTTTTTCCTGCCATGTCTTTCATCCACCCTCTCCCAACCACTCTATCATTAATCACTGCACTTCTATCTTTTGAATATCTCACATTGGTCCACCTATTTGTATCCTGCCACCAGCACTCTGGCCCATATCATCTTTCTGGCTGAGATTCCTGTGCATGTTGTAAGCTTTCCAAAATGTAAATTATGCTATGTTATCCGCTGCCTAAAAACCTTCAAGGTTTTTTCATCTGATGTGAAGATAAGAACTCAAATCCTTAACCTGTTCAGAAGACCATTCTTGTCCGACCCTTCTCCTGCCTTCCACACCATGCATTGCCTTCCCTCTGCCTGTGCCTGTTTCTGTGATGGTCACAGCAAAGCTTTCTTGCAGGCTGTTTGCTCTACATTCCCCACCCTTTCCCTGTGCTTGAGATAATGTTTACCCTGGTTCAGATTTCTGCTCAATTATCAGCCCCTCAAGGAAGACTTTTCCTTACCTCCCAGACAGGTCAAGTCCTTCTTGTGAATATTCTCAGAGCACCTGTGCAGAGGCACTTATCATCACAGCACTTAACATAATGGATCCGTGGGATTCTCTGATTCCCAGGCTCTATCTTATGAGAGCAAGGGCTGTATCTGTCTTTGCTCATCGTTACGGTGCAGCACTTAGGACAGCGACCACACACATAGTAGGTGCTCATTACACATTTTTAAGTTCACACGAAATGCATGCCATTCAAGGATTAGACCAGATAAGCCTCCATGAGTTCTGGATAGAAGCAAAGAGGAAACAGGACACCTTATTCAGAAAGTCTGGTTTGGGGCTAGGGGACTCAGTGGTCTCTGCTTTTTATCATGGAAGTCTTTGTTGTAGCCCCAATGTCAGTCTATGCCCAATGGGATTTCTGCAGTTGTACAAGCTAGGTTTGCCATGGGAAGGAACATTCTATCATAGTTCTATTGAAGGACTGCTCTATTAGTTGCTAAATGTTTATTTCTACTGTGTCCCATTCCTGTGCTTACTGAATTTGAGGAACTCAGTCCAGCAGGAGGGCAGGGACAAATCGACATGAAATATAAGTGTTGAAGCACAAAAGGAGAGACCAGGATTAGAATCGGCTCTTCAGTTCTCAGATGTGGGACTTCTAAAACACTTCTTAACCCCTCTGAGCCCAGGGGTTTTCAGCTGTAAAGTGAAGATCACAGATTTGTAACCAAGCTAGTATGCTTTTGGGCTCCTAGGCACACAAGCCTTTCTGTGTCCCCCATTTTTTGTTTTTAGGGAATAAGCCTCAGCCTCCATGACCTTCCCTGGGTTCCAAAGAGCAGTTGCTAAGCAGGAAATGGAGGGGAGGCAGAGACCAGGGAGGAGGAGTCCAGAGACAATGGGGCAGCCTTGGGGCAGGATCCTGGTTCCTCCTCAAGGAAGATACATAGTAATATCTCTGAGCCTTTCTGCAGAACTAAAACTCCCAACAAATGGAAGACCTACTTGATGAAGCATTCTTTATTCTGGGAAGAAGGAGGGCCATTAGAACCAGTCCTGGGGCCACTAACCCCCAGCTTTGAAAGACAATGCAAGCTTGCCTCTACCCTGATCCTTATTCCACTCCCCAAACTGTAAAACCACCTCCTAACCCCTTCCAAAGGGGGCACAGTCTTTAAGCCTGGGAACCTCCATAAGCCATGAGTGTGGCCCTAAAAAAAAAAAAAAGAAAAAGAAAGAAATAGGAGTTTCCTGGCAGCTTAGTGGGTTAAGTATACAGCTCTATGGCGTTGTCACTGCTGTGGCTCAGGTCATTGCTGTGGCACGGGTTCAATCTCTGGCCTAAGAACTTCTGCATGCCACGAGTGCAGCCAAAAAAAAAAAAAAATCAAGAAATAAGTAAAGCTGACCATGTGGAGTTTGAACTTGAGTTTGCTAGGTATTTTTCTAATGCAAACAGAATTGTAAATTTTTGGGGCTCTGTGCTAAGGATTTTCGCACCCTATTTTACAAGGAAAAGGGAAGAAAGCACACAGGCATGGGTGTCCTGCTATGTCAGGATAACATGACATCATTAACGTTTCTCAACCTCAGTTTCACACCTTTAAAATGGAATTAAAGGAGTTCCTGCTGTGGCATAAGAGGTTAAGGACCCAGCGTTGATGAAAATGTGGTGTAGGTTGCAGCTGTGGCTTGGATTGGATCCCTGGCTCAGGAACTTCTGTAGACTGTGGATGTGACACACACACACAAAACAAAAAATGCAATTAAAACACTGCCCAGCAACGGTAAATATCTTCTAAGTGCCTATGGGCTGGACACTGAAGTGTCTTAGTAATCAAGATATGCAATTGATTGGACATCATATTATGTGATTTACATGCATCAAACACTCATGAGAACCCATTGAGGTAAGCTTATTATCATCCCCATCTTCCCTGTGAGGCACAGGGAGGTTCAGTAAATCAGCCAGTCAGGTTCCAGGACTCAGTGTCTGACCCAGGAAGCTTGGACTGTCCTAGTTACTACCTCACAGAGCTGTACCAGGAACATGTGGCATAGTGTATGGAAAACACTACCCAGGAGTTCCTGTCATGGCTCAGTGGTTAACTAATCTGACCAGTGTCCATGAGGATGAAGGTTCGATCCCTGGTCTTGCTCAGTGGGTTAAGGATCCAGCATTGCTGTGAGCTGTGGTGTAGGTTGCAGATGTGGCACAGATCTGGCATTGCTGTGGCTGTGGCATGGGCCAGCAGCTACCGCTCCGATTCATCCCCTAGTTGGGAACCTCCGTATGTCTCAGGTATGGCCCAAAAAAGACGAAAACACCACGTGGCCTACTAACTCGTTTGTTGTAAGCATTCACCACACATATGCTCTCTCACATTTGATTATATTTATCTCAGTAATTTATTACACACTGTTCCTTATTTGTTTCAGGTGTTTCCTTTTCATTCACTAACAATGGTAATAAATTTCTTAAAGCAGGCATTACAGCTTGTGTTTCTTTTGTAGTGTTCACAGTGCACCTAGAGCTTCTCAATAGAAATTTCTTAAAAGGAACTGAATAAATGCCTGCTGGTTGAATAAATGAGGATTTGGTTTAAAAAAAAAAAAAGCAAATGTAGAATATGACTGATTAGCTTTGATGTCTTATTTTACCCTGCTAAATTCAAAAGGAAGATTGGAGGACGATTATAAAAATATGAAAGATTCGACAGGCTGAAAGAAAAAAGTGAGAAAACTGGAGTGAGGAGAAATAAAATTAAACAGGTGCTTATTTCATCATCAATTTTTTGTCTTTTGTTTTTTGTTTTTTGTTTTGTAGTTGTTGTTGTTGTTGTTGTTTTAAGGCCTGCACTGCAGCATATGGAAGTTCTCAGGCTAGGGGTCAAATCGGAGCTACAGCTGTTGGCCTACACCACAGCCACAGCCAAAGCCACAGCCACAGCCACTGGGGATTCAAGCCACATCTGCGACCTACCCAACAGCTCAAGGCAATGTCAGATCCTTAACCCACTGAGCAAGGCCAGGGATTGAACCCGCATCCTCATGGATATTGCTTGGATTCATTTCCACTGCTCCACAAGGGGAACTCCTAATTGTCATTTTTTTTTTTTAATGGAAATTTGTCAGCAAATAGAGATGAAACTCAGAAAATTTTCCAAGAACTGAAACTGATTCCTGTAGAATGTTCCTTGGACTGATGGGACACAGCTCAAATCTCCAAGGGAAAGGGATGGATGGTTTGAAAATGGAGGGAATCTGGGACTTTTCTCTGATCTGGCTTCTAGGAAGGTATCAGGTCTTCCTCGAGACCAATGCACTCGGACCTCTCTTTATAAAGAGGTAGTTTTCTCAAAGGTAGAGAGAAACGTATCCCACTGGCTTACTTTTCCCATTCGACCTCTCTCACTTCAATTTCTTCCTGCTCTCCGATATCTATCACCATGTGTCCAGAAGTCTTGGCAGAACCTTATTAATCATCTCTCTTCTCTTCCACATTTAGAAGTGGTTGAGGAAGTTCCCATTGTGGCTCAATGATAATGAGCCAGACTAGTATCCCTGAGGATGCGGGTGCAATCCCTGTCCTTGCTCACTGGGTTCAGGATCTGGCATTGCCCTGAGCTATGATACAGGTCACAGACATGGCTCAGATCCCACGTTGCTGTGGCTGTGGCTGTGGCTGTGACTGGCAGGAGCAGCACTGATTCTACCCCTAGCCTGGGAACTTCCATATGCCACAGGTGCAGACCTAAAAAGCAATGGAGAATAGACACAACAGGGTCTATGGAAACCAGAGACAGTGGAATAAGGTTAAAAGATTGCCTCGGAGACTATCTACCCCTCACATCTCACTTGACCTTTTCATTTACAAATTTCTCCCAATCAGTGGTTCTTAGTTGTGGCTGCTCAGTAGAATGAGTGGCTTTAACAAATCACTGTCGCCTGTACACCATCCAGGGAGCATCTGATTTAATCGATCTGGGAGGGGTCAGGCATCATCATCTCTTAAGCTCCTGAAAGGATTCTAATGTGTAGCCTAGTGTTGAGAATGGTTTATCCTGCCTCAGAATCCCCTGCAGGGCTTGTTACAACACAGGTTGCTGGAGCCCACTCCAGAGCTTTGGATCCAGAAGCAAGAGCAGAAATAAACTGGTAGGTGATGCTGGTGCTGTGGGACCTGGGACCCCACCCTGAGAACCGTTTCTCTCAACCCACAGTTTAGCCAGAGGATCTCAAGGCTCACAAAAATTCCATTATCATATAAAGTTTTATTGGTATAGAGATCATTTCTGTGTGTTTCTTTTTGATTTATGGAACAACTAATACTAGAAAAAAAATGGAATGGAACACAAAATCCCACAACCTTTGCACACGTACCATTATATTATATAACAGCAACAGTTGTAACTAGCATTGATCTCGTGCTTCCTATGTCTAAGGCACAAGCTAAAACTTGAAGGGCATTCTTTGTTTTTGGGGTTTGTTTGTTTTTTTGCTTTTTAGGGCTGCACTTGAGGTATGTAGAAGCTCCCAGGCTAGGGGTCGAATGGGACCTGCAGCTGCCTGCCTATGCCACAGCCACAACAACGCAGGATCTGAGCCATGTGTGCGACCTACACCACAGCTCACAGCAACCCTGGATCCTTAACCCACTGAGCAAGGCCAGGGATCGAACCCACATCCTCATGGATACTAGTCGGGTTTGTTACCACTGAACCACAACAGGAACTCCTTGAAGGACATTCTTCATGACAACTCTATGAAGTAGTTACTTTACTATCCTATTTTAGGAAAAGGAAAGTTTGCAACATGAAGAGATTGTAAGGGTTATTTTATGCACTTGTCACCAGAGCACAAAGTCTGCTTCTTCATACCATATTTTCCATACTCTCCCCCTGCATTCACATATCACAAATTTTTTTCTCATTGGAGGTTTAGATATTTTCCATGTTTCACAATTAGCATTAACATAGCAATGATCAATTTCATTTCATTCTTGTCTTATTTTCTTAGGCTAGAACCTCAGTCCATTCAAAGGTAAAATCACCTAGCTTTGCTTACAATGTACCAGAAAAGAAAACACTTCCCCCCACCAAAGCAATTTTTTTTCCAAGCCAAATCATTCTCTGACTGGGTTTAGATAGTCATTTCAAATACTGGTACTATAAGAAAATACTTAGGGAGGTATTCCCTGTCATCGAGCCTCATCCTCAGGCAGCCAAGCATTTTAAGAAGATGCTCAGATTTCTGATGGCAAAAAGATGTTTCTGCCCTCTCCTACTAGTCACCCCCAAACAACAAGGGCATGTGAACTAGAAACATGACTCTATTTTGGGCAACAGCACAAGACCTCTGTAACTGAGGTCCCCCATTGTATAAGCAGAATGTGTGGCAGGAAGGTCAAAGCTGGGTGCCTGAAGGAAGGCTCAGGAATCTGAGGCACCAGGTACTGCTGCAAGTGAGCAAAAGGCAGTAGCCGAGGACAAGGGGGCAATGTGAAGCTCAGTGGAAGGGACAGGCAGAGCCCCCAGATCTCATCTCCCACTGCCATGCAGCAGGTGGTTATGCTCCCCGGAAAATGACTAGATAGCATCCAGATACAGGAACATCAGGCACAGAGGGGTAAGATGTGCCAGGCCAGAGCCAGGAGGTTGGGGACAGATCTGCATCTCGAACAGGGCCCTTTGACCAGGTGAAATCACATCATTGGGTTTCCCTGACTCTGCATAGGATTTTTTTGTTGTTGTCTTTTTGCCTTTTCTAGGGCCGCTCCCATAGCCTATGGAGGTTCCCAGGCTAGGGGTCTAATAGGAGCTGTAGACGCCGGCTTACGCCAGAGCCACAGCAACACAGGATCCGAGTCACGTCTGCGACCTACACCAACACCACAGCTCGCGGCAACGCCGGATCCTCAACCCACCGAACAAGGCCAGGGATCGAACCTGCAACCTCATGGGTTCCTAGTCAGATTCATTAACCACTGAGCCACGATGGGAACCCCATTTTTTTTTTCTGTCTTGCATAGGATTTTAATGTTGAAAACACTTCAGATAGATTTATTCAAAGGTTATGCTATAAGCATATTAGAAGATTGAGTTGAAGAGAGGAAGTAGGACGTGAGAGAGCCTTATCTATTTAATAGCAAATTGTGTTCAATATGGAAATATTTGGAAATATGGAGGTAAATAAAGGATATACAGATAAAATTGTTAAAAGTATTTGCCTCTAGGAACAGGGATGAGGGAGGGAGGGTTAGATGCTGTTATATGTTTTTTTCTCTTATAAGCTTTTAAGCACTAATTGACTTTTTAATAATGTGAGTGTATTTCTTTGACAAATTAAAATTGAAGAAAAAGGGAAAACATGCTTGGGCACTTACCAGTCTACTACCTAATTTATGTACCTTATAAGCTGGATTTCCACAAATGGATTTTGTTCAAGCCAGCCACTCACAGAGATTGCAGGTCATAAAAAAGAATCAGTCATATTGGGGAGATAACTAATTGGTCTGTAGCAAAAGAGAAAACATCAGTTCTTAAGAGATAAGTCTGGGCTCCAACTTAGTTAGGATCTCAACCGTGGGCTTCATTCTGGCCAATATTCTAAGAGAAAACCTGTACTATGCCACCCTTTGCAATTCAGTCTAGCTGATGAGTCACCTATACTGTTGATGAGAGTCTAACTAACCATCCTTCCAACTAAAAAAATGCTCAGCTGACTCTCTGTTGCCATAGAAACTGTGCAGCTCGAGTCTCTCTGTTGCTTTGGTAACCCACCCCCTTTTCCTCACATCACTACCGCTGGGGTATTTTGCTGCCAAGATAATGGTCTCTATTGTGGAATGAATGTTAATGGGGCAGCACTCTGCCCCAGCCTACACCCAGCCCCCCTCTGCAGCTCCACATTTTAAGGCCTTGTCTAAGTGTCATTTCAATGAGATGATAATAGACACTCAAATCAGATGGAGAGGAGCTGTAGTGGTTGCAGTGGTGGGCGGGAGGAGGGGGTGTTCCTTGTTATGGGGAAACAAGGGGTCAGCTCCTAATCTGGAAAAGGGGAAGATCATCCATTAGAGGGCTCAGCTCTGTGTCAGGCCCTGAAGCCAGTCCTCTCAATCAATAAAGGAAAATCATCATAAATAAAGCTCACTAGGTGATGAATATATACTCAGCACTGGGTTAAGTACTTCATGCCCACTGAATCCCTTCATTTACAGAAGAAAAAGGTAAGCAACCTATTCAGTATCACACAGACTCAAAGTTCAACCTTAAATCTTTTTTTATTTGTTTGTTTGTTTTTTTTGTATTTTTAGAGCCACACGCAGGGCATCTGGAGGTTCCTAGGCTAGGGGTTGAATTGGAGCTGCACCTGCTGGCCTACACCCCAGCCACAGCAACCTGGGGTCCGAGCTGCATCTGCAACCTACACCATAGCTCACAGTAACACCGATCCTTAACCCACTGAGTGAGGCCAGGGATCGAACCCTCATCCTCATGGATATTAGTCGGGCTCATTACCGCTGAGCCGCAATGGGAACTCTCAAACTTAAATCTCAATCAATGCACTAAGCTGCCGCTCAAGACCAGGGAAACCAAAAGACTCCCCTGAGAGCGTACTTGAGCCAAAAGAGTTTACTCTTTAACTGGAAAAAGAAGCTTAACACAAAGGGGGAAAAAAGGAGAAGTGAAGGGTGTGAAGTTCATGTGCCATGTTCACCAAGAGGAAGGAGCAGGCACAGAAGTCATAATGGAGTTTCTGCAGGGAAAAAGGAGAGGGAGGATCCTGCAGATGTCATGAGAGATCAGGGGACAAGTCTTACATCGCAAGGCTCAGGATCAACGTCAGCCTCTGGCCCAGAGCAGGGTTTAACCCAAGTCACCTCCCGGTGATGGCAGCCTTTCAATTACGCAGCAAAGGGAAGCCTTTTGCTCCCCTCCTGATTGCCTGTGTCCTCAAGCCTTAGGAGATTCAAATTTACTTGATGCTGTCTGCCTCTTTCATTTAGAAATAAAAAAAAAATGGAATTTCATATAAAATTGTTTTAAATTTTATGGCTCTCAATTTCACAATCCAATAATTCTATTTGCTTTCCAAGTAAATTTTTTTTAGCCACCCTAAGTCTGCATGGCTTTAAGTGGAGTATAAATCTTCAGAAATAGAATTTTTATGGTGTCTGGATTTTTTTTTATCAGAATTATAATGCTTAGACGTGTCCTTGTGTACCCTCTAGTTTGCCCACACTCTCCTCCTTTTAATACTCCAAGGCATGACAGTCGTAGACAGCAGGCTGCAGGGACCATGTGGAGTTATAATGGAGACACTGAGTTCTCCAAGGAGAACTCAAGGGTGAAGCATCCTGATGGCCCCATCTGTGGGGTCTTTTAAAGCCCAAAGCAGTGGTTCTCAATTCTGAGCTCTCTCCCCAGTGATCACAAAAGATGTAAGAAAGGTTCAACTGTCAAAGTCAAATGAATATAAATTTGCTTTTACTTTTTATAACATATACATATGTTGTCAGGAAATCTTAGCAGAACTTGAAGGCAAAGGTTCATCTGAGCCTACTAGTAACTCTTGGTTAGGATGGTGGCTTGTGGGAGTTCCTGTTGTGGCTCATCAGTAATGACTCGACTAGTGTCCATGAGGACGAGTGTTTGATCCCTGGCCTCACGCAATGGGTTAGGTATCTGGCGTTGCCAAGAGCTGCAGTGTAGTTCGCAGAGGAGGCTTGGATCCTGTGTTGCTGTAACTGTGGTGTAGGCTGGCAGCTGTAGCTCTGTTTCGACCCCTAGCCTGGGAACCTCCATAAGCCATGAGTATGGCCCTAAAAAGACCCCCTAAAAAAGGATGATGGCTTGTGAGAGAGACTTAGATTTGAGTCCAGCTCAGCCTCTCTCTGTTTCCTTTCTCCCTTTCCCAATAGTTCTCCCCTTTCTCTCTCTCGATAGCTGTGTGACCTTGACCAAGTCCCTTCATCTTCTGAAGCCTCAGTTTGCTCAGCTGCAAAATGGGGAAAATAATGGTAAGTCATTTTTGTGCAGATTAGGTGAGGCTTTGCATGTAAAGACTTGTTCGTGGTACCTGGCACATAACGCTTAGCAGATAATAACAGTTTTTACTCTAGAAAAAGAATCCACCAGGTGCTTAAGATCTTCGGAAAGATTCCTCTGCTTTGGGGTTTGGCTTCGGTCAGTCTAGCTCGGTTTGGTGTATGGATTTTGGAAAGTGGAACTGCCCAGCTATTCCTGCAGTTTCTCTTCTAGGCTCCTACTTGGATTTCACAATTCAGACCCTGATGTCTTAAGCTTCTGACGTTGCTTAGTCCTTGCCTCCAGCCATTTCCACATTCTACATTCTGGTTTCCATGGTCCTGCTTCTCGACTTGGGATTAGGTCTTGAATCTTAGTTGTTTCCTTTGCTTAGCAGTAAATTTCTGATATTCTTTAAAAAATTTTTTTTCCTTTGGCTGTGACTGCAGCATGTGGAAGTTCTTGGGCTAGGGAGTTGAACCTGTGCCACAGCAGTGACCCAAGCCACAGCAGTGACAACGCCAGATCCTTACCTTGCTGAACCACCAGGGAACTCCCAAAGTTCCAATATTCTTGATGATGATAATTCAGGTTATAATTCACACAATCGTGGAAGGGATTTGAGCTCTTGTAGGAAGAAATCGGATGTGTTGGCATTATGTGAATTGATCATTACTGCTCCAGAGTGTAGAGGCAAATGTATTAATCAATGACTGTGTCAGGGCCTAGAATTTAGAAAGCTTCTGGCAAGAGTGTACGGCTGTTCTTGATTAGCTTTGTCTGAATAACAGACTTCTCATCTATGAAAAATCTTCATCACACAGAGAGCATTCAGCCTATTAATGATGGGAAAGGAGGTCTGTAAAGAAAGAAGGGGACCCTCACAGCCATCAGAGCAACTGGACCAATTTTGGTGATTCATGGAGTGATGGTAGTAGTTACTCAATATGCTCACATCCCTGATAATTTATCATTTGCAAAAATGCAGAAAACTGAGAAAACTGGAATTCTCACTGTGGTGCAGCAGGTTAAGAGTCTGACTGCAGCAGCTTGGGTTGCTGTGGAGGCACAAGTTCAATCCCCAGCTTGGCACAGTGGGTTAAAGAATCCGGTGTTGCCGTAGCTGCCGCTCAGATTCTATCCCTGGCCCAGGAACTTCCATATGCCGAAGGTGTGGCTGAAACTGACAACGCTAAAGACTTGAACCTGACCAGAACCCATGTGCCAGGACTTGAACCCAGCCTAAACCCAGACTGGGACTTGAACCCAGCTTTTAAATTAGAATCACTCACCCAGTGTCTGGACTTCCTGAGGTTCAGGTTCTCTGTGCCTCCACACGGAAGGAATTCAGCAAGAGACAAAGTGATAGGCAAGAAATAGATGTGTTAAGATAGGACGCTTGTGAGGGAGGCAAGCAGGCAGGCAAGGAGGATTAGTAGGAGGGCTACAGTTTTATAATCCAAGGGGAGTAGGGGTGGGAAAAGACTGCCTCTTCCTCTTTCTTTAAATAGTAGCTCCTCCTTGGTATTCAGTAAGAGAAAACTGATCAAAACTAAACTTGGATTCAAATCAGCAGAAAGGTGGTCCTTAAACTCCTGCCCTTGGTCTGAACCTGAATACAAGTCTCACCCAACCCCCCCACCCAATGACCTAAGGCATATCTCATGCCTGCCTCCTTCTAATGACTTTCTTGAGCAATGAATTAACTTACAGTGATCTTGAAAAGTCCCCTAGGTTTCCCTCTCCATCTATGGTCCCTTACTGGGACTTCCACAACTACCTGTGTAACTATCCTACTCCATCCCTATCATAAAAAAAAAAAAAAAAAAAAAAAACATAAGAGTTCCCGTCGTGGCGCAGTGGTTAACGAATCCGACTAGGAACCATGAGGTTGCGGGTTCGGTCCCTGCCCTTGCTCAGTGGGTTGACGATCCGGCGTTGCCATGAGCTGTGGTGTAGGTTGCAGACGCGGCTCAGATCCCGCGTTGCTGTGGCTCTGGCGTAGGCCGGTGGCTACAGCTCTGATTCAACCCCTAGCCTGGGAACCTCCATATGCCGCGGGAGCGGCCCAAGAAATAGCAACAACAACAACAACTAAATAAAATTAAAAAAAAAAACATAGAAAACTTATATATTGCTCTTCATAAGCTGCTGTAATTGTTGAGGATAGGTAAACAGAATCAGATACTATATAAGTATCTCTATATAAGAGAATATGTATACAATATATGTATATGTGTGTTTATAACAAACTCTAAAGGCTATAGAGTTGAAAGATACTTACCAAAATGTGGCAGAGCTAAACCACACAGCTGAATGAGGCTGAGGTGGGGTGGTATTCAAGGTAACTATTTATGCTTGGGTTGGAGACCATCCAAATATAGCAGAAAGAGAGTATTGACTTGGCAAGGTTCATCCATTTCCAGTTCAGTCCTCACTTTGCTGTGATGTATAACTCTCCTGTAGTTGGATTAAAAACAGATAATGAACGTGACATTGATTTGGAAACATGTAATTGCCATAGAGTCAAGAGTTAAGTAACCATTGTGAGTCTGTGGCTTGAGTTTCAATACATCTAGCTGCTCTTTTTACATGAAAATTCATAATTTTATCCAAGGAAAGTTTACAGATGTGTTACCATGTGCACAGAGTGGTGTTGGCTGCTGGGCAAGTGTGACTGGCAGGCTGTCTTGCTCAGCTTTCCAGAGGGTGCACAGTGGAGGGATGAATGGCCTCACCTGGGAACTGAGATAGCCCCTAACAAGTCTCATGGCTTCTTCTCATGCTTCTTTCAACTCTTTCTCCATGCAGGAGCCAGAATGACCCACTTTTCCCTTAAACATAATATTTGATACAGCACATATATATTACATGTATTATACGTATAATGTATATGCATGTGTATATATACATATGATAGAGCATAAGCAAATGAATACTCAAAACCAACCATCCACCTTAAAGACTAGGATACAACCTTGTGACTACCAAGGTGTCCCCTAACACACCCTCTTTCCTCTTCCCAGAGGCGCCACCATCCTAATTATCATGTTTATAGTTTCCTTTAAAGAAATATTATTTCACCCCATCTGTAGCCTCACATAATGTATTGCTTAGTTTTGCTTGGTTTCGATGGTAAAGATAATTTGCTTGGTTTCGGTAGTATCTCACCGTATCTTTCTAAGATGCTCCATGTTGGTGCATGTATTTCTTATTCTTTCATTTTTATCTCTGTATACCCAGTGTGATCTTTAAAAATATGTCAAATCATATCACTCTTGAACTAAAATACTTCAGTGGCCTCCCACTGAATTGCCAAAACTTGGCTTCTGTCTACCATTGCCAAATAGAAACATGGAGACAGAGTTTAGGAGAAAAAGATAGATTTATTGCTTTGCCAGACAAAGGGGGTCACAGCAGGCTAATGCCTTAAAGACTGTGCCCTTGGGAGAGATTAGGAGGTGCTTTTATACTTTGGGGAGTGGAAAATAGGGCCATAGATAAGGATCAGGGTAGAGGCAAGGTTGCATTGTCTTTCAAAGCTGGGGGTTAGTGGCCCCAGGACTGGTTCTAATGGCCCTCCTTCTTCCCAGAATGAAGAATGTTTCATCAAGTAGGTTTTCCATTTGTTGGGAGTTTTAGTTCTGCACAAAGGCTCAGAGATACTATTATGTATCTTCCTTGAGGAGGAACCAGGACCCTGCCCCAAGGCTGCCCTATTGTCTCTGGACTCTTCCTCCCTGGTCTCTGCCTCCCCTCCCTTCCCTGCTTTGGAACCCAGGGAAGGTCATGGAGGCTGAGGCTTATTCCCTAAAAGCAAAAAATGGGGGACACAGGAAGGCTTGTGTGCCCAGGAGCCCCACAGGGCACTAGCTCGGTTACAAATTTAAGGTAAGTCGCAGACTCCTTCCCTCCACTATAAGGCCCTCCATGATTTTGTCACAGTCCCAAGGTGTCCCAGTCTTCTGGCAGCCCCCTCTAGCCTAGGGATCTTCTCCTCTGTGCCAGTATCAGCCTATTGTTGCCTGGGAACTTTGGAATATGCCATCTCCTAGCCTCTCCTGCTCCCTCGCCCCTGATGCTAACTGGCTTTGGTTATTCAGAGCCTCCCCACCTCAACACCTCTCCAGGCTCTGCTGTCTCCACTCTTACTTTCCAGCCACACTGCCCTTTCTTTCGAACTCCTGTGTGCCCACCTAAGAACCTTTGCACAGCATGTACCTTCCACTGGATGCTACTGTTCCTTATCTCCATCTCCTAAAACTAGGATGATCCTGCCTTCTCACCTGCTGACTAGACCAAGTAGCCCTGTTCAAATCTCTTATCCTTCCCTGTTCATTCTCTTCATGGTACTTAATGAAGGGTGCACTTTGATTATGCTTACCTATTAGTATGATTATTTAGTTATTGTCCTTTCTCCTTCTGGAAGTTCAGTGAGGCCAAGCAATATCTTCCTTATTCACCACTGTTGCTGTAGCACCTGGAACAGTACTGGCAAAAAGTAGATACTCATAAAATACATGTTGGCTGAATGCACCCTTGAATGCATACATGAAAAAATGAATAAACTTATTAATAAACATCTGGATGGACTGGAGTTTGTTTACAAGATCCACTGCTAGGGGCAGCCATATCTCAGCCTCACCTGATATCTCCCCAAAGAGCTCTGACTTTGCCATACTCCCACCTTCAAATTCTGGATAGCTGCATTTCTGTCTGTCGTGATAGGGATGGAGTAGGATAGTTACACAGGTAGTTGTAGAAGTCCCAGTAGGGGACCATAGACAGAGAGGAAAAGCTAGGGCATTTTGAGAGATCACTGCAAGTTAATAATCACTCAAGAAAGCCATCAGAACATCTTGGAATGAACCAGGCTTGCTTAAATATAAAACCAGAAATAAAAGCATGAGATATTAGCAGAAAGAGAAAATGGGCTTGCATTCAGGTTCAGCAGGATAATGATCCTTAGGACTCAGGAGAGGAATTTAAGGGAAAGATGACCTTCCAAAGTAGGAGACCTTCATTGTACAGAAACCTGAGATGATTCAATGTATTTTAGCACATGTTACCACCCTTCGACTGATTGGAATAAGCACCATTGAAACTGAGAGCACCAATGGTTTGAATCAAGCCAAAACCCAGACTGGGACTTGAAAGCAGTTTTTAAGTTAGAATCACTCACCCGGTGTCTCGACTTCCTGAGGCTCAGGTTCTTTGTGCCTCCGCATGGAAGGAATTCAGCAAGAGGCAAAGTGGTAGGCAAGAAAGAGAGTATTAAGATAGGACACTTGTGAGAGATGAAAGCAGGCAGGCAAGGAGGCTCTGCCCTGAGGATTCAGTGGGCTACAGTTTTATCACCCAAGGGGACTGGGTGTGGGAAAAAACCACCTCTTCCTCTTTCTTTCAGTAGTAGCTCCTCTTTAGAATACAGTAAGAGAGTATTTTACCCTAAAAGGTCAAATTGGGACTGTCATGGTGCTTATTCAAATTGCAGAAGGGAGATTCTTTAACTCCTGCCTTTGGCCTGAACCTGAATGCAGGCCTCACCCCATCCCCCACCCAGTGACCTGAGGAGTATCTCCTGCCTCCACTAGTCAAGGAAGGCTGCCTCGTTCGGATGGCCCTCTTGAGCAATTGTTAATTTACAGTGATCTCCCAAGGTTCCCTAGGTTTCCCTCTCTATGGTCCCTTACTGGGACTTCCACAACTACCTGTGTAACCATCCTACTCCATCCCTATCACCATGACTGTCCTAGTTTGACCTCAGAGGGTCAAATACTCTCTTACCAGATGCAAAGGAGGAGCTAGTGATGTAAGCCTGACGTCTCCTTGAAGATGTCTTTGGATTATAAAACCTTAGCCTATCTAATCTTCAGGGCAGAGCCTCCTTGCCTGCCTGCTCGCATATCTCACAAGCATCCTATCTTAATAAATCTATTTCTTTTTTTTCTTTTTTTTTTTAAATTTTTTTCCCGCTGTACAGCATGGGGATCAAGTTACTCTTATATATATACATTTTTCTTTCCCACCCTTTGCTCTGTTGCAATATGAGTATCTAGACATAGTTCTCAGTGCTACTCAGCAGGACCTCCTTGTAAATCTACTCTAAGTTGTATCTGATAACCCCAAGCTCCCCATCCCTCCCACTCCCTCCCTCTCCTGTCGGGCACAAGTCTATTCTCCAAGTCCATGATTTTCTTTTCTGTGGAGATGTTCATTTGTGCTGTATATTAGATTCCAGTTATAGGTGATATCTTATGGTATTTGTCTTTGTCTTTCTGACTCAGAATAAATCTATTTCTTATCTATCACATTGACTCTCTCTCGAATACTTTCTGTGCTGAGACACAAAGAACCTGAACCTAATTAAGTCCAGACACCAGGTGAATGATTCCAATTAAAAAACCGTGGGTTCAAGTCCCAAACTGGATTCTCATTAGGTTCAAGTCAGAGGTGTTTGCGGTTTCTGTCGGAGTCCTGTCTCCCTAGAAGCCCACTGTTATGTGGTTAAAGGAAATCCTGGATACAAATTCCTGCCTCCTTGCGCCATAGCTGCCCTTGTCTTCCCAAGTATAGGCCTTGAGTTGAGTTTCTCTCTCTAAGGTAAATAGGAGTATGCTGAGGGTTAATTTGGCAGAGTCTCTTGCTTGTGCCTGAAATGACATTTTTGCTTTGACCTGTCGTGTCCTTGTGACTTTCCAGAAATGGATTTGGGTAATGACTTGTCATTATGAGTAATTAGCATTTGCAAAAGTCTGAGAAGACCTGCCCTTTCATTTTTAGCTTTGGAAGCTTTACTACCCTTTTGACACATCCATTGAAATTGCACTTTTGGCAAAGGGTGAGATGAAATCATGGAAATGAAGGTTATCCATCAATGCCTATAATTAACCCTTCGCCAGCCTGAAAGAAATAAAGTTGTTTACATGTCTAGATCTAGTAGCTATAACTTCTAGACTAGACCATATTTCCATTCAACATTTCAAGTTCAAGTTAGCATTTTAAAATTACCGTTTGGGGAGTTCCCATTATGGCGCAGTGGAAACGAATCCGACCAGGAACCATGAGGATTCCTGTTCCATTCCTGGCCTCACTCAGTGGTTTATGGATCCGGCATTGCTGTGAGCTCTGGTGTAGGCTGGCAGCAACAGCTCTGATTAGATCCCTAGCCTTGGAAACTCCATATGCTACAGGTGCAGCCCTAAAAATACAAAAAGATAGAAAGAAAGAAAGAAAGAAAGAAAGAAAGAAAGAAAGAAAGAAAGAAAGCAAGCAAGCAAAAGAAAAGAAAGCAAGCAAGCAAAAGAAAAGAAAGCAAAAAGGAAAGTTACTATTTGGAAAATCAGAAGAGATCCATACTTGTATTTTCTTTTTTCCCTTTTATAGCTGCATTTGCAGCATATGGAAGTTCCTGGACTAGGGGTCAAATTGAAGCTGCAGCTGCCTGACTATGCCACAGCCATGGCAACACTGGATCCGAGCCACATCTGTGACCTACACCCGAGCTTGCAGCAATGCCGGATCCTTAACCCACTGAGCAAGGCCAGGGATTGAACCTGCATCTTCACGGACATTATGCCAGGTTCTTAAACCCCTGAGCCACAAAGAGGAACTCCTAGTTATATGTTCTTATTCAGTGCGTTGGACCATGCACCAGGGAGCTGGTGACGGCTTACTTCTCCCCTAGACGTGCCTGTTGATGTATGAGATGTTGGAACTAGAATGATCTTAAGACATTGACAAGTCCAGTCCTCTCATTTTACAGATGAAGAAATCCAGCCCTGCCACCCACCCCCTGGAGAAGATAAAGGGATTTTGTTTTTAGTACTTAACTCATAGTTTGAAGATTGAGGTAGATGACCTTTAAAATTCTTTCCAAATGTATGAAACACAGAGCAAAGTATTTTAAAGTTTCAGGACTTGTAGTGATTCTCTGGGCTGGCAATAGTATTGATCTTATCTAGTCCTATGAAGACAAATTCTGGCATGTTTGTAAATGGATTGTCTCAGTTTAGACATCGTAAGTGTCTTATTTGTTCCGTGATCAGGGTTGCATTGTGCTGGAGGCTCAGTCCAGCGCCTGGAAACAGAACAAATGGTACTGCTAGGCTGCTTCCTGGATGCTGGCCATCAGCACATTCATGGCTCTCACGCAGGCATTGGGGAAGCCACAAAGGAGGGATGCGGTTCAGCCCTGTCTTCCCACCTACACTGTAAATTGGAGTGAGGAAATCTGATCTTGATGTCCCTTGACCAACCCAAGCCTGTTGCTTGAACAAGAGCATCACAATATATCCTATGTACATATAAGGCAGTTGGTTTTCCCCCAAAATCCATCTGTGGCTTCAGAACTCTCTTCTTCCCTCACTTTCTCTCTCCTCCCCCTCTTCCTTTTCTCCCTCCTTGCTCTTTCACTCCTTCCTTTCTTTTCTTTTTTTGGCCATACTTGTGGGCATTCCCTGGTAGCTCAGCAGATTAAGGATCCTTCACTGTCCCTACTGTGGCTCGGGTCACTGCTGTGATGTAAGTTTTATCCCTTGCCTGGAAACTTCTACCTACTGCCAAGCTACCAGGGAACTCCTCAATCCTCTCTTCCATTCATCCTTCCTTACCTCTTTCCTCTCTCCCTCCCTTCTGCTTTTGCTCCTCCATCCTTTCACCTTTTCATCTTTTCTTTTCTCTTCCTGTGTAATGTATTATGCTGGGCTTCCTTCCCCTGTGGCCCCAGTAGATTTTATTATTTTAATGAAGAATGCTGATACAGTCTAGGGATTCTCAGAGTGGAGTGATTGCGGGAGGATCCATTGCTATGCGTAAATAGAGATTCTAGTTCTAATACTTACTGTGTTACAATATGAAAATGGGTCATATTTTCGAAAGTGGTACAAGATCAAATACGTTTGGATTTTTCAGATTTTCTCAGAGCAATAAGGACATGTAGAGTAAAAAAAAATTAGTTCTAGTCCTAGATCTGAGCAGTTTGATCTGTGATCTTAACCAAGATGCCCAGTTTACTTCAGTACTGCAGGTTTTATATCTCCTTTATTTGCTGGATGGGCACAAGAATACATTGAGAGTTTAACTCTCTTGCAATATGCCTTGTTGCTATTCTGCAGCTGCCAGGTCAACTAGGGCTTTCTGAAACCTTCCTTCTTAGCATATTGTAAAAGCAGGTGTTCACCTCAGGTGCCACGTAGTGGGACAGGCCTAGGACCAGCTTGTTCCACAGAAATACAGTGGGTCTTTGCATATGAGTATTCTGCCGTCTATGTGTCTGTGTCTGACTAATGCAGAGTTGGGCCTGTCTTCATATATTTGCTAAACATTTACTGAGCATCTCTGGGTAGGGTACCGTGAGCCAGGGACTTGAGCTGCAGAGATGAATAGGAATGGGTTCCACTGCCCAGTTGCAGACATAGCACAGACAGACAATTGCAACAGAGTGTGGTAAGTGCTTCGACAGAAGTATTGTGGGTGTAGCCATGATGCAGGGATTCCTGGAGTGGGTGCTCAAGGCGCTCTCTCTCCATGTGCCAGTGCTTTTCAAAAATGTCGCGCGTGGACCCTGGGAACAGTGCTTAACAGGCGGATTCCCAGCATCACCCCAGAACTATTAAATCTCTGAAAATGGGAGCTTGCATTTATAGCAGGCTCCCAAATAATATATATATAGATGATTCTAGTGGTATTTAAATTATCCCTGAGAATCCGTCATTGGAGGTTTTTTTTTTTTTTTTCCTTAGAGTCTTTTAAGGCTTAAGACTCCCAGTTTAAAAATGCAAAGGCAGGAGGTCCCATTGTGGCACAGCAGAAACGAATCCGACTAGGAACCATGAGATTGGGGGTTCGATCCCTGGCCTCTCTCAGTAGGTTAAGGATCTGGCGTTGCTGTGAGCTGTGGTGTAGGTTGCAGCTTTGGCTCAGATCCTGTGTTGCTATGGCTGTGGTGTAGGCCAGCAGCTGTAGCTCTGATTAGATCCCTAGCCTGGGAACCTCCATATGCCTCGGGTGCTGCCCTAAAAAGCAAAATACATACATACATACATACAAATAAAAAAGCAAAGGCAGGCCCTTGCTGGGAGAGACCTTGTGTCACATTCTTTACTATATACCTTCCCATTCTTGCCATAATGCTCAGCATCCTCTAGGTACTCAATGGAAAACTCAAGGTCATGCATGGAAAAGCTGTGCTGAATATTAAAGTTGATCCCTAAGCCTTGGGAGTAGGAGCAGAGAGGGAGTTGTATTTAAACAATTGAGAGCAAGCAGAGGACCATGGGTGACAAATTAGGAGCATCAGGAATAGAGAGAAAGACTCTTAAAGGGAAAATGGGACTGGGGTAAGGAAAAAATCTAATCTGTTTCACAATGTCCGATAACTTTTATCAAGTAAGATTGAGGACAAAACTTACCCTTGATTTTTATATTCTATCGCTATCATTGTTTGCTACCAAGATATGGTCTAACTTTAAAATATATTTTATTTTATATTTTTTACAGCTGTGACTTCAGCATATGGATGTTTCCGGACTAGGGGTCAAATTGGAGCTGAAGCTACAGGCCTACAACCACAGCCACAGCAATGCTGGATCTGAGCCACATCTGTGACCTGTGTCAAAGGTTGCAGCAACACCAGATCCTTAACCCACAGAGTGAGGACAGGGATCGAACCCGCATCCTCACAGATACATATCGAGTTCTTAATCTGTTAAGCCACAATGGGAATTCCTTAAAATATATGCATATTTTAAACTGAAAGATGAGACTTAGAGTCTGTCAGGCTTAAAATTCTGGCTCTATCCTTTAATAGTTACATAACTCAGACAAGTCTTTCTCCCAGGTTTAGTTGGCTTCTTTATAAAGTAGGAGTAGCAATACCTGCAGGCATCCCTGGACTGTCATAATAATCAAATAAAATGATATAAGCCTATTGTAAATCTGTATTGAGCTATTTCTAAAATATCAGCTGTAAGAAAGCAGAGATTTTTGTCCAGTATTTATTGCTGTGTTCCCAGCACCTGGGCCATTGCCAGCTAATTGCAAGCCCTCAAATACTGGTGACAATTGACTTCTGATGACTTATCTGATGAGGCAGATGAAGAGTGGAGCAAACTTCAGACCCAGGAAGGGCTGAGCTCAGATGACAAGGTCTACCTCCAATTGCTGTGTGACCCTGGGCAAGTGCCTGGGCATTGCTGATCTTCATTCTTCTCTGTAACATGGGAGTGGTAATATCTACCTTATAAAGTTGGGCAGAAACCACAAATATATACATGTAAAGTTCTTGTTGCAGTTCCTGGGATTTGGTTGACAATCAAGGGTAGCTATATTATTAGGCAGAAGCTTAAAAATCAAAGACAGAAGAAATGCAGAAAGCACAGAACTACATTCTGGAGTATATACAATTCTACTGGTTGGATGAGAATAATGCACAATAATTTTAATAGGAAAAATGCACACACATATCTATTATGTACAAGATACCACAAAGAATTTCAGAGTTCATCTTGAAACCATTAGTCCCTGACTTTTTCAAGTCATGATTTTATTTTTTTTAAACGTAGCACGTGATCATGGTTTAAAAAAAAATGCAAACAAGAAAAATGCAAAAGAACCATCGCATTCTTTTCAAAACAGAAAAGAATACTGAGGCAATGAATTAAACTCCTAGTCTCTAGAAATAACTAATATTAGCACTTAGTGTACAGGATTTCAAACATTTCTATCTGAATAAATATATGGAGCAGAGAGAGAAATCTGTAAGGATAGATGCTTTTGAGAAAATAAAAATATTTAATTTTGCGTGAATGTAATACAAGAGAAAGAAAGTAATGCAACGTTGAAGGAATTTTCAGACCTCTACAAAACACTTTCTACTACAGGTATCCTTAGTTGCCAAGAGGTTCATTAATTGCCAAAAGATTCCTCTATGGTCAAGGAAATATATAGTACATTATCTTTAAGAGCTAATTCTATTTTTAATTTTATTTCACTTTTAGGAGTGACTTCTGATCTTTATTATGGATGATGAGTTAATTATATTCCTGCTTGTATTTTTGCCTCTTTCCTCCCTTGACCACTCATTTTTTGTTGGCTACATTACTTTTAGTTTATCAGGGTGTTTTATATTTATATTCTATACTGCAACCATAATTTTCTCAATAATTGTTTATGTTAGTGAACACTTTATAGTGTTTATTCTGTTTTGTTGGAACTCAGTTTGGGGTGGAGGGGGGATAGTAGACCAGAACATCAGATACACATACTTCTTATGCTATTTTTGAGTGGTCCAGGGGATGCAAAATATTGGCACACAGTCTTGGGCCAATTGACAGGAATTAGGATGCCATCTGACTAGATTATTTGAGGAATGTAGGTAAAGGGCACGAGCCTGCTGGACAGCCATGGCTGTGACATGTTGGGCTCAGATTCCTGGGAGAATCCTTCGGTTCCCTGAGAGGACCATCTGTTAGTCTCCACCTTCAATCTATTCCACTCAGTCCCTCAAAAGAGGTGGCTCTTCAAGGCCAGCCCCTGTGGTCTTGTGTCTAGGCTACTCCCTAACCCTACGGCTTGACTCATACTTGCTGTTATTTTATTTTATTTTATTTTATTTTATTTTATTAGGGCTGCACTCGTGGCACATGCAAGTTCCCAGGCTAGGGGTAAAATCAGAGCCACAGCCACAGCAAGGAGGATCTGCCGGATCCTTAACCTACTGAGCAAGGCCAGGGATCGAACCTGCGTCCTCATGGGTCCTAGTCAGCTTCGTTAACCACTGAGTCACCAAGGGAACTCCCATTGCTGTTCTATTAATGGTGCTAGTCAGAGGAAAGAGAGATCCCTCTCTCTTTTTCTACAAATGCTAGTAAAATGTTTAAGATCAACAGTGAACATGCCTAACCCAGCTTCTGCCACATAGGTGCTGCATTAATGTTTACTTGAAATGCATGTTGAAGGAACAATTTAGTGGGGTTTTTGTTGTTGTTGTTGTTGTTTTGCTTTTTAGGGCCACACCTGTGGCATATGGAGGTTCCCAGGCTAGGGGTCCAATTGGAGCTACCGGACTATGCCACAGCCACGGTGACATCAGATCTGAGCTGCATCTGCGACCTACACCACAGCTCAGGCAATACCAGCTCCTTAACCCACTGAGCGAAGCCAGGGAATCGAACCGGCAACCTCATGGTTCCTAGTTGGATTTGTTTCCACTGTGCCATGAACTCCTAATTTAGCGTTTTACTCACATTTAGTCAGCCCATCTCTTGAGGGCTAGGGTCCACTATCAGCTCTTTGCTGGTATACACTGGGAAAGGATTGCAGTGTGAAATGAGGTCAGAGGGCCCACTTGGGCAGAAGAGGAAGCCAGAAAGGTAAACCAAGGTCACAGATGATGGAGCGCATGCTCTGTTAGCGGACGGCTGTTTCGCATCATCAAGGAGGGAGAGACAGACCACGTGCATGGAAGTATTTTTGTCCTGCAGCTGCACAAGCAGGCAGCTCACTTTGCATGATTTATAAGGATCTTTCTAGTTTGTTCTCTTTAACCTAGCCGAATCTGTGAGAAGGAGCTCCATGCCCAGGGGAATCATTAATTGAAGCATCCCTCAAAATAGGAATGTCTCCTCCAAGCGTGGGTCGGAGGGTTCTCTTAGGGATCATCCCTTCCAGTGATCTCAGTCCTGGCTACACATGGGAATCTCCGGAGGTGCTTTCAACAATGTTGATGCCTGGGCACTACCCCAAGGAAAGTACACATTAGTAGGTTATCTGTGGAGGAAGCCATGCTTGTGCAAGTGTGTACTTAAAAGTTCCCCAGGTGATTCTGATCTGTGGCCTGAGTTGAGAACTTCTGAACTATTTCAACCCTCTCTGGGTATATGTGGGGCAAGTGCAGCTCAGAGAGGGTGGGGAGCTTGACCTGTGACACAGGGTCACATTAGTTGTCCACTGGGGACAAGAACCCAGGGGTTCTGACTCCTGGGTCAATTTCTCTGGCAATACAGTAGGGCCATCATGCCCTATTCTAACCAGAACTTTGGACGTGGTAGCTAATTACTCCTTATTCCTCACAAGGCTCAGAGGATTCGAATTTCACCTACTGCTACCAGATAACAGTTGGTCCACTCCTGCAGAGCGTTATTTAATTAATTAATTAATTAAGTGTCTTTTTAAGGCTGTACCCTCGGCATATTCAAGTTCCCAGGCTAGAGGTCAAATCGGAGCTATAGCTGCCGGCCTGCAACCACAGCCACAGCAATGCCAGATCCAACCTGCATCTGCGACCTACACCAAAGCTCATGGCAATGCCAGATCCTTAACCCCCTGAGCGAAGCCAGGGATCAAATCCACATCCTCATGGATACTTGTTGAGTTCATTACCACTGAGCCATGACAGGAACTCCGGAGCTCTGTTTTCCAAAGTCAATAATCCTCTCCTGGAAATACCATTAAAGGCAATTTTGTGAACTTAGATGGTCTATTCTTAGGGTAAAGAGAGTGTGGGGGGTTTGAGAGGCAGAGAGATCCAGACTCAAACCTGTGCCCTCCTCCCAACACACACGCTGTTTACTCAGTGTGTGGCCTTAGTAAAATCACTTCTTTCTGAACCTACTTGCTCACCTACCATATGGGGATAATTGTAGCACTTGCTTCATTGGGATGTTGGGTGGCGATGGATGAAACACACACATGCAAGGCTTAGCCAAGCACCTGGCGCAAGGTTAAGTGCTTGATAAAGGGTGTTGTTTACTCCCTAGCAAGGATGGTAACAACACCCAAAGGCCCTTCTCCAGGGAAGCCTCTGAGAGTCAAAGAAGTGAATTTTTCAGGAGACTAAACACGCTCAGTTCTCAGACTTCCAAGTTCTGCAGAATAGCAGCCCTGAAAATCCCCTCCTGAAGTGCCGTGTCCACGCAGCTCAGTTGAAGACATAGCAAGCAGCCTCTATAGAGCTACAGAAAACTGGGGAGTGTATTAAAACTGGCCACGAAAGCAAGGGAAAATCAGGCTCAGTAATTGGTGCTCAGGCTTCTACAGACTGTGAAGTTTAACAAGATGGTCTAAAGGTCAGAAGTAGGCCTTAGCTAAACCCAGAGAGTGAGCAAGCGAGCAAGAGAGAAGAGAAACATCTTGATGCCTGACCGTTTCCACATTCCAAAGACCTTGTGTTGGGGAATTAGAGAAACTCCAATTAAGCCCTTTCATTTTGATTTCTCATTAGGTCCTTAGAATATCTGCAGAAAATTAAATCGAACTGGAGACCTCCAGCCGAGAGATTTATCCGATTTAATGTTTTGAAAGAGACTTATTATCTTGTCAGGAATAATTTGAAAATCCAAATAAGAGCAATTGAATCAGCAGAATTTAGGCCTCGAGATAATGATCATTCTGTACAACCAACCATAGCATTTAAACAGCTGAAGTGGCATTTCCAAAACAGCCGCTCCTGGCAGTTTCCTGCTTCCAAAAGCTCAGCCCTTCCTCACTCGGTCCTCCCCTCCCCCTCCCATCACCCACCATTTTTTTGACAGACCACGATCAAAGGCCACGACAATAGCATTCAAACTAAACTCACATGTGGGTTCCCGCTCTGGCTTTACTTGTCTTCACTCGATCTCATGTTCTAATCACGCAGCCTGGTGGCTTTCCAGAATGCTCGCACCGTCCCTCCGGGTGTCTTTGGCTGGCTGTGTTCTCTATGTGAAATAGCAACTGGCTGCCTTCCTCATCATCTCCTGGGATGGGGGGCTCACTGCTAGAAACAATTAAATGGGTTTCAAATGTAATTGGGCTTGTTTTTTTTTTTGTTTGTTTGTTTTGTTTTAGAGCCTTTCAGCTACAGGCAGAAACTGCATCGAGAGATCCGAGGGGGCAGGCTGTTTGAGGAATAACCAGAGCCTTTGGGTAAAGTCAGGAGGTGCATTCCATTGCAGTTCCTCTCACAATTCCTGTTGAGCCCACGTGGATGCTGAGATGTGGCCCAATGACTTATGCCTCAATCCTGAAGGATGAGGTCTCTCTATGTATTATCAGTTGTCCTGGGGCTGCTGGCTCCCATACTCTCCAGCCATCTCTTCTGAGAAGGGGCCAGGGAGTGAGGAGAGGGCAGGAGGCAGGTAACACACTCTGAACTTGCCAAATAATGGTTTCTCCAACTTGCATTATGTAAAGAGTCTCTTTTGGTTTAAAGCGGTCTCTATTGGGTGAATATTTGGTCAGTTCAAAGCCATTTCTTCTCCACCCCCCCTCCTCCTGCCTCCTGCCTTACTTCTGGGTGTGGGGA
Organism: Phacochoerus africanus; assembly: GCF_016906955.1. NCBI lineage: Eukaryota > Metazoa > Chordata > Mammalia > Artiodactyla > Suidae > Phacochoerus > Phacochoerus africanus. The sequence goes on along the minus strand of NC_062551.1, from coordinate 36,558,675 downwards.
AGGTTTGAGTCCTGGCTTGGAGGTTGTGCTCTCTCATTTTCACTGTTGGGTGGCTGAGCTGGTCTGATGGCTGAACTGGTGTTTGCTTAGGTACCACTCTTGTGACTTCTGGCCATGGAGGTCCTACCCTCTGTGCATCCTGACACAGATTTCTGCTATACCAAGTGTCCTCTCTGTACTTTGTCTCCTTCACAGGAACATATAGAAAATTCCAAGTTCCCTGAAGCCCACACACAGCCTGAGAGATTCAGGAATGCTGTGGCAAGCTATCCTCTCTGATTCCTCACTCTGAGCTGCTGCATTCTCTCTGTGGCTCATGCTGTAGTTTTCCCCAGGCAATGCCCATAGACATCTGAGTCTTTCCAACCCCCAGCCCCATGATCATCTTGGCATCCCCTTACCCTTCAGGATATGTCTACCAACCCCAGGAAAACCTCCACCCAATGAGGAGGATCATGGGGACACACGTCTGCCATCTTGCCCTACTCCTTCCCACACTTCAGAGTGGTGGAAGGAATGCTTCATCTCGCACTTCTCTTTGGAAAGCACTTACCCTACTTCCCAGAGCCTGCGTCTCAGGGCTCAGACTTAATAGCAGAAGGAGAAGAATCCTTGCTACATCATGGAAGAAAGTCTATGATCTGAGCCTATGGGTGTGGTTCTTGATGTGGGAGCTCATATGACCAGGAAGGAAGGATGAACAGGGATGAAGATTACGAAGTTTAATATCCCCCAGATATCCTCACTAAATTTACAATCCATCTTGCATTTTAGGGGAGGGGGATCCCGAGAAGGAGGCTTTGTTATTGAGCGGGGGCTGAGGGTATGGATGCTCCCCCAGAGATTCTAAGAGCATGAATCTCACTGCCCTACCCCAAACAGGAAAGGCAGGGACCCACAGAATCTGGGTAGCCTCAGGTGGAAAGGAGGCTGGGTCTGGTCCAGTTTGGGAAGCTGTGGGAAGGGCTGCTCTAGGGGAGAAGGCAAATGTCAGTTGGCTGGCATCTGGAGAGCACTTTGGGGACAGGGCAAGGATGTCTAAAGAGAGTATTTATGGGGAGTTTCCATTGTGGTGCAGCAGAGACACCCTCCAAATAAGGGTGACCTTGAGAAGTCGAACCCTCTAAGTTGGCTCATCTGTAAACTCAGGATAAAGTACCTGACTCAGAGGCTTATTCTGAGGATTACATGAAATAATCCACACAGATCACTTAGCATAGGCCTGGCCCATAGTAATCACGTGATAAACGCTAGGCCATGTTGAGGATTTCAGATTATATTTTTAAAGCAATGGGGAACCACTGGTTTTAAGGAGGATTCTGTGATCTGTCATGTGCTTTTACAGCAAAGGAAGAGTGGCTGGAGAGGAACAGGGAATACAAGAGTGTCATTGGGAAGATGGTGGCAGATATGGGGAGGGGGTTGCCTGGTTCGGCATCCAATTCAGCATCCCTCAAACATGTCTTCCTGTGCTGCAGAGGCTGCAGAAGACCAGGTTCCAGCTCAGGTTCTGTAGCAGATAACTTTCCATCAATTATATGCATCTGGGAGATTCAGAAAGTGGTCTCAACTGGCAAGACTTGTCACAGCCATTAGCTCTCTTGGATGTGTATTTGAGGAAGGGTACTTGGCTGAGTTGCCCTGCAGGATGAGCAGACCTGAACTAGGGAAATGAGCTGTCCACTGTCAGACACCAGCCAAACAGTGGCAAGAAGCAGCTTCACTGCCTCTGTGGCCCCAAACCACATCTAATGTGATGTTGTTAGAAGCAGAATTTCCAGTGATGGCTCCCTGATTCTCCATCTTTCGGAAGGTGATAGGAGAGCAGTTCCCCTGCTGGGCTCATTTTGTCATATTGTTCTGGGCATATTTTCTGGAATCCTGGCCCAGAGCCTTCCAGTCCCTCCGGGATTTCAAGCTCCTTATTTCCTATATTAAATCCCTTTATACATTAAAAAGCTAAAGTGTTTTCTATTTCCTGCAACTAACTCTTAATTGATATAAAGATTATAGAGATACAGAGGTTATTGCAATACTTTAGACAAGAAATGATGGTTAAACTAGCATATGGTCATGGGGAAATTTGTAGAAAGGGATATATCTATTTTAAAAATTGAATTAATAGGACTCAGTGATTGATTGAGTATGAGGTTGGGAAGGAATAACAAATGACTCATAAATTATTGACTTGAGAAATTATGTGGGTGGTGGTGGTATTTCTTAAGGCTATCAAGTGGAGTTAAAGCAGTCTGGGTAGAAAAAGTATGCATTTGATTCTAGACATATTCTGTTTCAGGAATAGTTAAAGTAGCTACATGGAGATGTGGCCAAGTCAGTCGAATATATGAGTCTGGAGTTCAGAGGAAAGGCATGGGCTTGGTATTTGGGAATCCATTGCATAGAGATGGTAATTAAAGTCTTTGAAGTGCATGTCGTTGCTTAGGGCACATGCAGAGTGAGAAGAAATTTAGGTTCCAGATGTAACGGGTGCTAAAAGAAAGAGGAACTAAAAGGAGCCATAGAGGAGCAGGTAGATAGGCAAGGGGAACCTAAAGAGAAAGAGCCCAGGGAAAGGTAGGGCACCAAAACTGAGAGAGACTCAAGTAGGATGGAGCGGAAAGGCATCCATTTGATTTAGCAACACTGAGGTCAGAGGTAGAGTGGCAGGGGAAGAAACCAGATTGGAGTGGGCTGAGAAAAGGGTAGGAAGTGGGGAAAAGGAGGAGACACACGTCAACAGCACCACAGGACACCAGTCACCAGCTCATATGCCAGAAAATCTCAAAATAACAATAAGAGTAGCAGGCACATCCTGAAAGGGCTTCCTTCTTACCATCTCTTGAGTCCTCTAATCTTTGCATAATGGACTCTTTATAGTCCACATATGTAGGAGAAATGTAACTGTGAAAAAAATTACAGAAAAACTTCCAACAATTTTTTGTTTGTTTGTTTGTTTGTTTTATATTTTTAGGGCTGTACCCACAGCATATGGAGGTTCCCAGGCTAGGGGTCCAAGAGGAGCTACAGCTACTGGCCTACACCACAGCCACAGCAACACCAGATCCAAGCCTCGTCTGCGATGTACACCATAGCTCACGTGGATGGATCCTTAACCCACTGAGCAAGGCCAGGAACCGAACCTGCAACCTCTTGGTTCCTAGTCAGATTTGTTTCCACCGTGCCGTGATGGGAACTCCAAAACTCCCAACAATTTAATGCTGAAGTTTGGCTCTGAGAGAGAAGAGGAAGGAAAAAAGTCGTTGTAAAGGAGGCAGGGTTGAGGGGAGGTTTAGTTTTTTAAGATGGAAGAGGCTTGAGCTTGTTTCCATCCTGATGGGAAAGAGGCAAGAAAAAAGAGAAAGGACTATTGATTGAGCAAGTTTCCTGGGAAGACAGAACAGCACAGGGTCCAGAACACAGGAGGAGGCGTTGGCCTTGAATACTGTCAGGGATCGCTCAGTTCCAACAGGAGGTAAGGAGGCAAAGAACAATCAGCGGGTATCTTAGGTCAAGTTCCTTAGGAGAAAAACTCAATATGGAGATTTTTGTACAAGTCATTTATTAAGGGAGTGTTCTCAAGAAAAACGTGTAAGGGAGTATAAGAGACAGGAGGTTGCAGGGCAAAAGCTAAGAAAAGATGTGGTTTCAGAGATCCAGCCTCAGCCTAATCCCTCAGGGAATTCTAGCATGTCAACTGCTCCTATCGGTCTTTGAGGCAGGGGAGCTAAACTTCTATGTCCCTGCATCAGGTCATCAGCATCCATCAGCCAATCTCTTGGAAGTGGAGTAGAGTGTATACTCTCCCAGGTATCTTAGGATGAGGTAGCTTCCATAATCCAAGGGCAGTCTTTTAGAGAAGGGGCACGAGTGAACCCTTAGCAGTCAACTCACTCCCCCAAGCAGCTGCGGAATGAATGCCCCTACCTGTAATGGATATCTGGGTGCCCTGATAACAGATGCTATAGTATTGGTGCAGGGATATTTGTGTGTTTGGTTTCAAGGATGAACAGTAAGTGAGGAGGAAAGGGAATCTGAGATGTAAGAAGAGGAGGAAATGTTGAAAATAATAGGAATATGAACAGACCAGGAAACACATAGTAAACTTCCTGGACAGTTGAGCTTGGTGACCATGGATCCTAGAGGTACCACTGAGCCAACCTGTGTAATTTTTTCCAGTGGTGCCCAACAATCCAAGGCAGCCACAGAGAAAGCAGTTAGATTCATCTGGAGCTGGTGTCAAGGGTAGATGCTTTAAAAGGACAGAAGACGGGGAAGTTTAGGCATGAGTTATGATCCTTAGGGTCTAGCTGGCACAGGGACAAGAAGAGGAGACTGATGGAGAGGGTGAAAAATATAAGAGTCAATGGCTGGAGGTCTCCATGATTTTGGAGGTTGTGGGGGGTTGTTGAGGGAACAAACTTAAATGATAGACTTTCGTGGGCATATAGAAAGCACTTTGAACCTTTGATCTGATAGGGTGGACCAGGGGAAGGAATGGCTGACTTGAGCCAAATACCAGAGTCATCAATGAATGAGGCTGGAAATGAATGAGCAATCAATGTGGTATGGAGAGTGCTGAGCTAGAAGGCACATGCCTCAGAGGTGGAGACATTGCACAGTAAGACTTCCTTTTTGGAGTTCCAGTTGTGGCGCTGTGGAAATGAATCTGACTAGTATCTGAGAGGATACAGGTTTGATCCCTGGACTCCCTCAGTGGCTCAGGGATCTGGTGTTTCCATGAGCTGCAGTGCAGATCACAAATGTGGCTTAGATCCCAAGTTGCTGTGGCAGTGGCCTAGGCCTGCTCTGATTGGACCCCTAGCCTGGGAACTTCTGCAGGTGCAGCCGTAAAAAGGAAGAAAAAAAAAAAAAAGTCTTCCTGTCAGGGCTCTAGGGATCCTCTAAATCTTGTAGCAGGCTTTGGTCACCAAGGCAACTTCACATGAGGCTCCTTCAATAAGCTGTGATCATTTGAGATTCTGTTTCTAGTGTTCCCTAGAGCTTCCCAAACTCCATCCTATTTGCTTTCCCCTTGAGGCACAGTGAATCCAACTGTGTGTTGTATGCAGAAGGGAGAGCCCTGGGGCTGTGGTCCAAGGTGGGCATTTCAGCCTCAACAGAGCCTTATGTCCTTGGGGTCAGTACCAAAGCAGCATCCCCTTAGGACACTGTCAGAGAGCAAGACCCATTTCCTTTGGGGTAATGTTAGGTAAACAACTATACCTTCAGGTGCTTCGGGAGCAGGTAGTGCTCCCTCCTTCCTCTTCACCTTCAGTGGTTTCATGACTGGACTTGAGGATCGAACTTGCTCGATTTGATTCCCAGCCTTGATTTTCTAGCTCTACAAGGAGGCTTCCTCCACTGTAACATGGAATCCATTATTCTAGGTTCTTAAGTTTGTGGTAAGAAACTGACCCATTGCAGCTCTAGGTTCCATTTCTGGAACCTAGAAACTCCTCACTAAAAGTGTGCCACCAGTATTTTGACAACAGTCCACCTTCCTTCATAAGTCGTGAGGTGTCATGGAAATACTGGCCTTTGGAATCAGTATGGGCTCAAACTCTCGCTTTTCCACTTGGTGGGTGTTTGGTCGGGACAAATTATTTACACCTTAGAACTTTATGTATGAAATGGGAGCAAACTCATAGAAGCAAAACGTAGAATGGGGATTGCCAGGGGCTATGGGGGATGGGGGGCGAGGAGTTGCTAGTTAACAAGCATACAGTTTCAGTTGTGTAAGATGTGTTAGTTTTAGAGATCTGCTCTATGACATTGTGCCCATAGATAATAATACTTTATTGTGCACGTAATGTCAAGTGTGCTTACCACAATAAACAAGAAAATAAGCAAACAAATTAAGTTGTCAATGTGGGAAAAAAATGGGGAAATGGGAGTTTTATAAGGATCAAGTGAGACAATGTATACAGGAAAATGAATGGTCAACTACTGTTCACCCTTTTCATTATTTCTGTTTGGAAATGTAACAATGTTAACATTGCTGATAAGAGCTAATTAACCTGGGGAGTTCCCTTGTGGTGCAGCTGGTTAAGAATCCAGTGCTGTCACTGCAGCAGCTTGGGTCGCTTCTATGGCACAAGCTCCATCCCTGGCCTGGGAGGTTCCACATGCCATGGGTGTGGCCAAAAAAAAAAAAAAAAAAAAAAAGAACTAATTAACAGGGCTTTTGGTATAAGGCTTTTTGACCAAAGCATCTTAAGGTTTTTCAACATTGAGAGTGAACAGAGGAAAATGAGCTCGTTGTATGTTTAGAGTTTAAGAGGATGTGGGTGTTTATATAGCATGGAGCCTCTTATTTCTGCTGACTATAAAATCCACATGATCTCTTAGGGTACGTATTTTATACATGGGGAGCTTTGGCCTCAGAGGATGATGGGACTGCCTTAGTGTTGGGGTGGTACCTGCATTGTGATAGTCCACAGTTTAAAGGTGTATCACAACTGCATAAACCTTGCCAATAAATTACTGCTAACTCAACTACATAAGAAAAGGAGGCAACTTAACATCCATTAAGAACAAAATGACATGGATTTTACCCTCAGAGAAATCCTCCCCCCAAATGCACTGGACATGGAACAATTGTTCACCTGGTTGGCAGGTGAGTTTCAGTGTGTTTTTCTAATCGTTCTTTGAGATTGCTCCTCCCACCTTTAGATGTATTTCATGCACGATAGGATCTCAGCACAAAGACCCAAAGACCATGGCAATTTCTGATCCAACAGGAGAGTTTAATTGAATTTTATTCCAGAATATAAGTGTGAGAGATACATTCTCCAGGACCATTTCTAGTCTCATCTTGGATCCTTCCTTGTCATGAGGTGCATCTCAAAGTCACGAATCACTATAAAAGAAATGTCATATTTCAAAAAAAATTATTTATAGATTTCCTGGCAGGAAATCTCTTTTTTAAAGCCTATGATTGTTTTATTTTTCTTCACCCAGACTGGGCGGTGTCACTCAAATCAGTCCACATGAGCTGCATGTCCAAATCATCTATACACCTTTGTACTCCACCACCTCAATGTTTTATTCATCAGCACCTGCTTCTCTGAGTGTCACTGAAACTTATTTTGCTCTGAGTAGCTGCCTTTCAGCCTTTTATCAAATAATCTCCAAACCCCCATTAATAATTTGATAGGAAAAGGCTGGAGATGGAGTCCTCCACAGTGTGACAAATATGCCAGTGATTTCATTTGAATCACAGCAATGGAGTGTCTACCTTTGCAATCAATGATTTTTCTTCCTTCCTTGGATGATAATAATTTTTTATTATAAATAGTGTTCAACAAACTTGATAACATTCCCTGGTGATTTTCTATAACAGCAGCCATATGGAAGCCTAATTTCAAAGTCCCTCTGATCTCATTCTGCTTTGTGCTATTGGATTAAATGTCAAAGTTGTTTTTGTACCATCTGAAGATCTTTTCTATTCTTGAATACGCTTAGTGTGCCCTCAGTTATCTGGTGAATCATTCTTTACATTTATCACTAGCATCAAATTTTTCACTGAAAGCTGTTCAACATAATTTATTTTGCTACCTCTAGTTTTAATAATATGAGAGTAAAATTTATTCCCAGGTGTCAAGAAGTATAGAAGTAGATCAACAGGGGAGAAAGTTTGATTTTAAAACGCATCACACATATTCCTTAGGGTTCTGACTAAAAAAACATCTCATAATGTTTAAAACACATTGGTTTAGGTTTTTTCCTAATCTCCATCAATGAAACAGAGTTGAAAGTAATATGTCTAAACAGGTTTAGGAAAAAGGGCATTGCTGAAGATAGTAAATATTGGAAACAATTCACGTATCTTTGCATAGAGAATTGGTTAAGCAAATATAGTAGCCCATGCTATGAATACGCAGTCGCTAGGGAGAGTGCAGTGGGCCAAAATCATTAAAAGGAACAGAAGAACTTTTGTTAACAAAAATTATAGTACACAAGGAAGAAAATAATAGATATGACTCATCATGCAACAAATAACTAAGCCAGGAAATATGTATAATAGAAATGCTTAGAAATGTATGAGGAATTTGATAGAACCATATTTGTACTGAGAGACTTTGTCCAGGTATTTTGGAATTTGATAGGCAAATTAAACAAAACATTAAAAAGACATAAATGGCATGAATACAACAATTAACAAACTTTAAATATATTTGGTATATGATAGAGAACATCTATTTCTACCTTAATTATTTATTTATCTTTTTTGCTTTTTAGGGCCACATCTGTGGCAAATGAAGGTTCCCAGGCTACGGGTCAAATCAGAGCTATAGCTGCTGGCCTATGCCCCAGCCACAGTAACATCAGATCTCAGCCACATCTGAGACCTACACCACAGCTCATGGCAACGCCAAATTCTTAACCCACCGAGTGAGGCCAGGGATTGAACCCTCAACCTCATGGTTCCTAGTTGGATTCGTTTCTGCTGCGCCACAATGGGAACTTCTTTTCTTAGGTTCATAAATCATTTATAAAAACTGGCCCTTTACTTGGTTACATCAGACACAAACAAAAGCCTTCATAGATTTTCCAACTATAAACATTTTGGGCCCACAGAGCAGTAAACACACAAATCAACAAAATCACAATCACTTCCCCCCTAAAAAATAAAAAAAAATTACACTGTGAAATTTTTTAAAAAGCTACATTTGAAAGAGGTTTTTTCAAAGAAAAAAATCACCACTGAAATTAGAATTTATTTGTGATTAAATATATATAAATCCTTTATCTCAAATCTTCAGAATGACCTTTCTAAAGTAGAGTCAAAACATGTCTCCCCGCCTCCCCCGGCTTAAAACACTTCATTCTAGTTCCACAGCAACTAGAAAAAATACCCAGACTTCTTTCACGGCATTCAAGTGCCTACATAACCTCTTCCTACCTAAATCTCCAAACTCACCACTTAGCTTTTCCCTTCTATCAGCCCCCTGCAGGAACACTGCCTTTCTTTTCATCCAGCAGAGGGCCAAGGTAATTCTCATCTTAGCTTTTCCTTTTACTTATTTTTTCTGCTTGAAAACTGAGTCTGCAGACCAGTGTTATCCAATAGAACTTTTTGTTATGATGGAAATATTCTATATTTGTGCTGTCCAATACAGTAGCCACTAACCACATGAGCACTTGACACGTAACTAGGGCAACTGAGGAACTGGATTTTAAGTTTAATTTTAAATTTTTAACTTTTTTTGTGTGTTTTTAGGGTCGCAACTGTGGCGTATGGAGGTTCCAGGCTAGGATCTGAGCTGCGTCTTTGACCTACATCACAGCTGATGGCAATACCAGATCCTTAACCCACTGAGGGAGGCCAGGGATGGAACCTGTGTCCTCATGGGTGCTAGTCAAATTCATTTCTGCTGAGGCACATTGGGAACTCCAATTTATTTTTAACTTATGAAAATTTAATTATTTAAATTTGGTTAGCTAGTCACTACCACTTTGAATAGTGCAGTTCTAAACCTTCCCAAGGCTCTTCTTTTCATTCATATTTCAACACAAATACAGCCTCAAAGAAACTTTCAGCCGGTGATCAAATCAAGCTTCATGATTCAGTCTTGGTAAGTTGTGTTTTTCTGGGAATTTTTCCATTTCTTTTAGGTTATCCAAGTTGTTGATATAAAATTATTCTTGGTATCCTCTTATAAACCTTTTTACTTCTGTTGCATCAGTTGTAATGTCCCATTTTCCATTTCTGATTTTAGCTGAGACTCCTGTTTTTTTTTTCTCTTAGTTAATTTAATTAAAGTTTTGTCAAGTTATTTGCATGTTTAAAAAAACCAACTCTTAGTTTGGTTGATTTGTTTCATTTTTCTATTTCATTTACCTCTATTCTAATTTTTATTTTTTTCCTCTCTTCTGCTAATTTTGGGTTTAGTTTGTTCTTTTTCTAATTCTTTGAGGTATAAGTTAGGTTGTTGATTTGAGATCTTTCTTCTTTTTTAATGTAAGCATTTACACCTATGAACTTCCCTCTTAGCACTTCTTTCATTGCATCACATAGGTTTTGGTATTTTGTATTTTTATTTTCATTTAACTCAAGTATTTGCTAAGTTTCCTTGTTATTTCTTCTTTGATGCTTTGGTTGTTTAAGAGTATGCTGTTTAATTTCCACACATCTGTGTATTTTCAAGTTTTCTGATACTTATTTCTAATTTTGTTCCATTATGATCAGAAAAAATACATTGCATAATTTTACTTTTCTTAAATTGTTGAACTTGTTTTGTGGTCTAATAGGTAGTCTATCCTGGAAAATATTCTATATGCATTTGAGAAGAATATATATTCTGCTATTGTTTGGTCATGTGTTTTGTGTATATCTGTTAGGTCTAGTTGGTGTTTTTTGTATGTCTGTTAAGTCAGCCTACAGTGTTGTTCATGTTCTTTTCCATGTGATATTCAATCTAGTTTTCTACCCATTATTGAAGTCTTCTACTATTATTGTATTGCTACTTCTCCCTTCAATTCTGTCAAAGTTTGCTCATATATTCAGGAGTTCTGAGGCTGGGTATGAATATTTACCATTGTCATATCTTCTTGGTGAATTGACCTTTTTATCATTATAATATCCTTCTTTGTCTCTTCAAACAATTTTTGCCTTAAAGTCTATTTTGTCTGATATTTTTATAGCCACTCCTGTTCTATTTTAGTTACTATTTTCACAGAATATTTTTTTCCATTCTTGACTTTCAGCCTATGTGTCTTTAGATATAAAGTGAGTACTGGGTAGACAGCATATTGTTGGATACTATTTTAATACATTCAGCCAATCTCCATCTTTTCGCTGGTGAGGTTAATTCATTTACATTTAAAGAAATTACTGATAGAGAAGGGCTTACTATTGTCATTTTGTTAACTGTTTTCTATATATCTTAACTTTTTTGCCCTTCCTTTCCTCTCTTACTGTCTTCATGTATGGTTTTTGTTTTTGTTTTGTGCTGACATGCTTTTTTTTTTTTTTGTAATAGCGAAATGCTTTGATTGCCTTCTTTTTTATTTATTTATTTTTGAATTTAGTAGTTTTCTTTTCTTTTTATTTCTTTATATATATATATATATTTTTTTTTTCTACTGCACAGCATGGTGACCTGGTTACACATACATGTATACATTCTTTTTTCTCACATTATGTATTCCATCATAATTGACTAGATAGAGTTCCCAGTGATTGCCTTCTCACTTCCTTCTGTGTATAATCTATAGACATTTTCACTCATGAAATCATATAAACCATCTTAAAGTTATAACAGCTATATTAAACTGATAATTCCAATCCCATTCAAAAATTCTATCCTTTACAATCCATCTCTCTTCACCCAGTTTATATTATTGATATCACAAATTACATCTTTATATGTTGCACCTATCAACATAGATTTATATTATTGCTATGTTTTCGTCTATAATTCCATGCACCAGAATAACTATAATACAGTTTATATATTTGTCTACATATTCACCTGGAGAACTTTATTATTATTATTATTATTATTTATAGCTTCATGTTGCTATCTACCATCATTTTTTTTTCAGCTGGAAGGACTTCTTTTAGTATTTCTTGTAGGGCAGGTAATGAATTTATTCAGCTTTCATTTATCTGAAGTCTTAATTTCCCCTTCATTTTTGAAGGACAGTTTTGCCAGATCTAGCTTCCTCAGGTGTTTTGGTTTTTTTGTTTGTTTGTTTTTGTTTGTTTTTAGCACTTAATATATTATTCCAATTCCTTCTAGACTGCCAGGTTTCTGTGGATTAAACCACTTATAATCTTATAGATGATCCCTTGTACATGATGAATCGAATTTTTTTTGTTGCTAAGATTCTTTATTGCTGACTTTTGACAATTCGTAATCTGATTCATTAACTTTTTTGGGGGGGTTATCCTAGTTGGAGTTCTTTGAGCTTCTTGAATATGTATGCCCATTTCCCCCCAAGATTTGGAGAGTTTTCAGCCATTATTTCTTCAAATAAACTCTGCCTTTTTCTCCCTTCTCCTTCTGAGATCCCCATAATCAATACATTGATCTACTTTCTGGCATAATGTATACATTGATCTACTGTCTAGATCCCATAAATCCCTTAGGCTTTCTTCACTTTTCTTTGTTCTTTTTTCCTTTTGCTTCTCTAAGTGGATGATATTTAATGACATCTTCAAGGACACTGATTCTTTCTTCTGCCTGATCAAGTGTGTTGTTGAACCCCTCTAGTAAATCTTTAAATTCAGTTATGGTCATTTTCAGCACATTAAATTCAGTTTAGTTGTTCTTAACAGTTTCTATCTCTTTATCAATTTTGTTTATACATTGTTTTCCTTATTTAGTTTTATATCTCTTTTTTATGTCTCTGTTTATCTATATATTTAGTTGTATATCTCTGTTCTCTTTCAGCTCATTGAGTATATTTGCAAGAGTTATTTTAAATTCTGTGTCAGGGAGATTCCCATTGTGGCACAGTGGAAACAAATCCAACTAGTATCCGTGAAGATGCAAGTTTGACCCCTGGCCTTGCTCAGTGGGTTGGGGATCCAGTTTTGCCATGAGCCATGGTATAGGTCACAGACCCAGCTTGGATCCCAGTTGCTGTGGCTATGGCATAGGCCTGCAAGTATAGGTCCAATTCGACCCCTAGCCTGAGAACTTCCATATCTGCATGTGCAGCCCTAAAAAGAAATAAATAAATAGATAAATAAAATATGCATCAGACCGCTTATGAATCTGCATTTCTTTAGGTTTTTTTTTTTTATTGAAGTTTTATTTTGTTCCTCTCATTGGACCATGCTTCCCGATTTCTTTGTATAGTTTGTGATCTTTTCTTGAAATTTGGGCATTTGAATAAAGAGCTAATTCTCCCAGTCATTACATTCTGCTTTGTGCAGGGGAAGAACTTCATAGTCACCCTGGCAGGAGGTTATAGGATCTTTCAAACCGTTTCTGATCTTTTGCTTCCCTTAATGACTGCTTGCAGGACTGGAGCTATAATGTTCTGAAACACTTGCCTCTATTTTTCAGCAACTTCTAACCTCTGGCACCAGTTCCATCAATGCTCCAAGTCAGGCAAAAGAAACCAATGTCTCAGGCAGCCAACAGATAAGCCATAACGTTGGATACCAAAGAATTCTTGCTGTTAGGTGTTGGGGGTACCTTGTTAAGCTGTGTAGAGGGAGGGGAAAGGATGGTTATGTAAAATGCCATAATTTTTTTTTTACCTTTTCTAGGGCCACTCCCATGGCATAAGGAGGTTCCCAGGCTAGGAGTCTAATTGGAGCTAGACTGGCCTATGCCAGAGCTACAGCAACATAGGATCTGAGCCAAGTCTTCAACCTACACCACAACTCACAGTAACACTGGATCCTTAACCCACTGAGAAAGGCCAGGGATCAAACCCACAACCTCATGGTTCCTAGTCAGATTCATTAACCATTGAGCCATGATGGGAACTCCAAATGCCATGAATTTTCTACACCTTTCTCTGGAATCCAGTTTTGGTTTTACATTGGCCTGAGTGTTATAGCTTCTTGATTGTCTCTACAGTTCTCACAGAGGTATTATGGACCATATATTGTTGTTAACTCACTGTTACTCTAGGGAATGGAAGGCCTGGAGCATCCTAATCTACCATTCTGCTCTAACTCTGGTGTACTGTGAACAAAGACTAGGAACCTAGAATGAGAAAGAAATTTCATTGTTAATTATTTTGTACTATTTGAAATACTTCAAACTATACTCCTTTTTAAAGGTTAAGAAATATTGAAACAAGCAAGATATAGAATGCCTATTTTGGAAAATCAAAAAAGAGAGATTAGAGAGGTGGCCCCATGTTTGAGACAATTTCTATTCAGCAAACATGAATCCATAGGACATATTCAAATAAAGAGAATTTAATGTGGAGAACTCATTATCAAGGTATGAAGGTGTTTAAATGATCTGAGAAGTCAAACAGGGTTAGTGAGGCAGCCCAGATATTAGTAATAGCAGAAGCTATTGCCAACTGCGGAGAAGACTAAGCACTAGGAGAGATGACTTTCCTCAAGAATGTCTTACCTACTATTGAGTGAGCCAACTTAGAAGCCAGTTGGCAAAGGAGCCTTGGAAAAAAGGTTTGCAGGAGTCAGTTCTCCCCATACAGAGCAGAACAGGGGAAAGGTGGCAGTGAATTAAAGAACAAAAGGTAAAGGCACATTCTATGACACTTGGTAGTCCTCTACAAAAGTGGAAATCCAACCAAACCTTAAACAATGGAGGAGGTTTGGGATAAATTGGAAGGAGGAAATGAGGATATCAGGTGTGAAAATAAGCATGAAGCAATGGAGGACTGAGGTGGCAACCCAAGATGGAGATGAGTTAGGTTTAGGAGAGTGGATCCCTATCTTGTGTAGTTTTGAGCAGTAGGAGTTTATGGAGAATCATAACAAAGTAATGTTTTAGACGAACTACCTTGGCATCTGTGTGGAAGGCATATTGAAAGGAGCTTATATTGGAGTTGAGGATACTTTTTAAAAGCTCACTTGAGGCCACAATTAGAAACATGAAAATTATGAAAGGAAAAGTCTCATTTGTAAAGGCAAATACACTGTAAAGGTAGCAAATCAACCACATATAAAGCTAATAGGAAGGATAAAATAAAAAACCTGTAAAATCACCTATATATACAATAAGTTAATGGATACACAAAACAAAAAGATGTAAAATATAATGTCAAAAACATTTGGGGGATGGATTAAATATGCAAGATTGTTAAAATGCAGTTGAGCTTGAGATAAGAAACAAAATAATTATGTATATATATTCATGGTAACCACAGATACAAAGTTTATACTAGATACACATACAAAAAAAGAGGAATAATCCAAACATAACACTAAACATAGTCATCAAATCACAAGAGAACAAAATAAGAAGGAAGAAAAAAGAACTATAGAAACAATCCCCCCCCCAAATTAACAAAGTGGCAATAAGTATATTCCTATCAACAATTACTTTAAATGTAAATAGACTAAATACATTAATCAAAAGACATAGAGTTGCTTGATGGATACAAAAACAAGATCCATATATTTGCTGCCCACAAGAGACTCACTTCAGCTCTAAAGACACACAGACTGAAGATGAGGGAATGGAAAAAGATATTCCATGCAAATGGAAATCAGAAGAAAGCTTGGGTAGCAATACTTATAAAAGACAAAATAGACTTTAAAATAAAAACTCTTAACAAAAAAAAAAGTAGGACATATGATCAAGGGATCAATTCAAGAATAAGAATAAAAATTATAAAAATAAACGCACCCAACTTAGGACTACCTAAATACATAAAGCAAATATTAACAGACATAAAGGGAGAAATAGACAGTAATATGGTAATAGTAAGGGACTTTAATACCCCACTACATCAATGGACATATCGAAGACAGAAAGTCAATAAGGAAACACTGGACTTAAATGACACATTAGACCAAATGGACTTAAATAGATATGTAGAGAGTGAACATCCTCATCAAAAATGGCAGAATACATTCTCTTCAAGTGTTCATAGAACATTATCCAGGTTAGATCATTTATTAGATTACAAAACAAACCTCCGTAAATTTAAGACAACTGAAATCATATCAAACGTCTTTTCCAACCTCAAAAGAATGAGACTAGAAATCAACTACAAGAAAAAAAAATGCAAAAAAATACAAACACATTGAGGCTAAACAGTATGCTACTAAATAAGCAACAGGTCACTGAAAAATCAAATAAAAAAATAAAAAATTACCTAGAGACAAATAAAAATTTAACAATCCGAAATATATAAGATGCAGTATAAGCAGTACTAAGAGGTATAGCAGCACAAGCTATACCTAAAGAAACAAGAAAAACCACAAACAACCTAAGCTTACACCCAAAGGAATGAGAAAAGCAAACAAAACCCAAAATTAGTAGAAGGGAAAAAAAATCACAAAAATCAGAGCAGAAGTAAATGAAACAGAAAAAAAAAAGCAAAGACAGAAAAAGAAAAGGAAAAAATCAGTGAAACAAAGAGGTGGTTCTTTGAAAAGATAAAAAAATTGATAAATGTTTATCCAAACTTATCAAGAAAAAAAGAGGGCCCAAATCAATAGAATCAGAAATGAAAAAGGAGAACTTACAACCCACACCACAGAAATAAAAAAGACCATAAGAAAGTACTATGAACAATTACATGCCAATAAAAATTGTCAACTTAGAAGAAATGGACGAATTCCTAGAAACACAATCTTCCAAGACTGAATCGGGGAAAAATAAAAACTATGAGCAGACCAATTACCAGCAGTGAAATTGAATCAGATGATGGCTTCATAGATAGAATTTTACCAAATGTTTAGAGGAGAGTTAACACTTAATTCTTCTCAAACTATTTCAAAAACTGTAGAGAAAGGAATGCTTTCGAGCTCATTCTACAGGCTAACATTGCCCTGATACCAAAACTAGATAAAGATAACACAAAAAAGAAATTACATCCCAATATCACTGATGAATATAGATGCAAAAACCTCAACAAAATTTTAGCAAATTGAATTCAACAACACATTAAAATGATCATATACCATGCTCAAGTGGGATTTATCCCAGGGATGCAAGGATAGTTCAATATCCACAAAGCAATCAATGTGATACCTCACATTAACAACCTGAAGAATAAAACTCATATGATTATCTCAATAGATGCAGAAAAAGCTTTTGACAAAATGCAAAATCTACTTACATCCACAAAGTGATGTAGAGGGAACATACCTCAACATAACAAAGGCCACATATAATAAGCCCATAGCTAACATCATACTCAATGGTGAAAAGCTGGAAGCATTTCCTCTAACATCAGGAATAAGACACTGATGCCCACCCTTGCCACTTTATCCAACATAATATTGGAAATCCTAGCCACAGCAATCAGACAAGAAAAAAATAAAAGAAATCCATGGAGTTCTCACTGTGGCACTATGAGTTAGGATACAACTGCACCAGCTCAGGTCATTGTAGAGGTACAGGTATGATCCCCAGCCTAGTGCAGTGGGTTGAGGATTTTGCATTGCTATAGCTCTGGCATAGGTCACAGCTGTGGTTCAGATTTGACCCCTGGCCCGGGAAATTCTGTATGTCATGGGTGTGGCCAAAAATAAATAAATCCAAATTGGAAAGGAATAAGTAAAATTGTCCCTGTTTGCAGATGACTTGATACATAAAATATCTTAAAGATGCCATTATAAAACTACTAGAGCTTATCAAGGATTTCAGTCAAGTTTCAGGATATAAAACTAATATACAAAAATCTGACATTTCTGTGCACTAACTACAAACTATCAGAGAGAGAAATTAAGGAAATAATCCCATTTACAATCTCATCAAAATTAATAAAATCCCTAGGAATAAGCCTAAGTAAGGAGGTGAAAGATCTGTACTGAGAAAACTAAGACACTAATGAAAGAAACTGCAAACACAGATAGAAAGATACCATTTTAATGGATCAAAAGAATGAATATTTTTAAGATATCCATACTGCCCAAGGTGACCTACAGATTTAGTGCAATCCATATCAAAACACCCATGACATGTTTCACAGAACTAGAAAAAAACAGTACTAAAACTTATATGGAACCATAAAAGACCCCAAGTTGCCAAAGCAATCTTAAGAAACAAGAGTCAAAGCTGGAGGTGTCAATCTCCCTGACTTCAGACTACACTACAAAGGTACAGTAATAAAAACAATATGATAATAGCACAAAAACAGACACATAGATGAATGGAACAGAATAGAGAGCCCAGAAATAAACCCAGTCACCTACAGTCAATTAATCTACAACAAAAGAAGCAAGAATAAAAATGGGGGAAAGATAGTCTATCCAATAGTGGTGTTGGGAAAACTGGACAGCTACATGTGAAAGAATGAAATCAGAACATTCTCACACCATATACACAAATAAACTCAAAATGGATTAAAGACCTAAATTAAGACCTGAAACCATAAAACTTCTAAAAGAAAACAGGCAGAACACTCTTTGGCGTAAATGATAACAATGTTTCTTTGGATCTGTCTCCCAAGGCAAAAGAAATGAAAGCAAAAAACCAAACAGGACTTAGTCAAACTTAAAAGCTTTTGCACAGTAAAGGAAAATATTGGCAAGATGAAAGGAAAATGTACCATATGGTAGAAAATATTTGCAAATGATATTACCAATAAAGGGGTAATATCCAAAATATATAAATAGCTCATACAACTCAATATCAAAAAAGCAAACAACCCTATTAAAAATGGGCAGACAACCTAAACAGACATTTTTCCAAAGTGGAAATGCAGATGTCCAACAGGCACATGAAAAGATACTCAGACTGCTAATCATCAGGGAAGTGCACATCAAAGTCACAATAAACTATTACTTCACATCTATGATCACAAAAAAGACCACAAATAACTAATGTTAGTGAGAATGCAGAGGAAAGGGAACCTTAGTGCTGTGTTGGTGGGGAAAACCAACAATGGATAACAGTAGGGAGGTTCCTCAAAAAACTAAAAATAGAATTACCATGAGATCTAACATTTCCAGTCTTGGGTATATATCCAAAGAAAACAAAAACATTAATTCAAAAAGATACATGTGCTCTAATGTTCATAGCAGCATTATTTACACTAGCCAAGATACAGACACAACCTAAGTAACCATCAACAGATGAATGTATAAAAGAAGATAGAGTATACATACATAATGCAATATTACTTGACCACGCGACCATACAAAAGGATGAAATTTTTGCCATTTCCAACAACATGGATGGACATAGAAGGTATTGTGGTTAGTGAAAATAAGTCAGACAGAGAAAGACAAATACTGTATATTATCAATTGTATGAGGAATCTAAAGAATGAACCAAATGAATAAATATAATGAAACTGAAACAGACGTACAGATATAGAGAACAAACGAGTGGTTATCAATGGGGAAAGGGAAGGGGGAGGAGCAAGATAAGGGCAGGGAATTGAGATACAAAGGGCTATGGCTAAAATGAACAAACTACAAGGATACATTGTATAGCACAGGGAATAAAGCCAATAATTTTATTTTATAAAATTATTGAATGTGTTGTATACCTAAAACTAATATAATAAATTAATTAAATTTAAGAAACAAAGCCTACTGGAGTATTTCTTAACAATTTTGCACAGTTAATATTGCATACAGGCATTCCCATTGGGATGCAGGAGGTTAAGAGGCTGACTGCAGCAGCTCAGGTCACTGTGGAGTTGTGGGTTCAATCCCTGGCCTGGTGTAGTGGGTTAAAGGATCCAGTGTTACCACAGCTGCAACATAGTTTGCAGCTGGGACTAAGATTCAGTTTCTGGCCCAGGAACTTCTATATGCCACGGTGTGGCCATAAAATAAAATTTAAAAAAAATGCATTGTATAAAGACAACCAAGACCCGTCCGATCAGAGTTTCTGCCATGGCTCAGAGGAAAGAAATCTGACTAGCATTCATAAGAGCACAGATTGAATCCCTGGCCTCCTTCAGTGGGTTAAGGATCCAGTGTTGCCATGAGCTGTGGTGTAGGTCCCAGATACAGCTCAGATATGGAGTTGCTGTGGCTGTGGGTGTAGGCTACAGCTCTGATTTGACCCCTAGCCTGGGAACCTCCATATGCCACAGGTACATCCCTAAAAAGACCAAAAAAAAAAAAAAAGACCAATTTGATCTAATGTGTCATTTCTCTTCTAAAATGCAAAAAACAATAAACTTCAGGCTCAGTGCAGTAGGAAATCCATACCTTCTTTTTGTTTTCTAAAGTAACTTTCTCTGTGCTCTAAATTCTTGGACAAAGAAAGGAAAATCTGGAAGCTACATTGGGAAATCTTGGTCAAAACATTTCTTTTGAATGATTCAGATACTTGGGACTGGGGTAAGCATTTCTCTGAATTATTCATGTAGTATCCTCAGTTCTCCACTTTACTTTTTAGACAAAGCTCTAGGCTCCAGGCCCAATGTCCCGCTGTGTTCTTTGCCAAGGTCATCTTTTTTTTCCCTGCCCCACACCCTCTCTTCTGAGCACATTTCTCCTTTCCCTGCAGTGATAATCCCTGCTGATCCCAGTTCTCTGCATCCATGGACACAGGGTTAGGTCCACAGGATTGGCCAGTTGGAGTTCTTCCCTAGGATATTTTTGAACTGGAGCTGGGATAATGATGTGGCTTCTCAATGTAAAATGAGACTCTTTCAACTATGTTGTTTACTATGGGTCAGAGAGAATGAAACTAGCACAGGGAAAGAGGCAGAGAAAAAACAAAACAAAACACAAAACAAAGCCCTTATCCTTGGTTCCAGTTGTCCCTCAGCCTGGCTGCATCTTTGTTCTTACCACAGTTATATGAACCAATACTTTCTCCTTTTTTACCAGGCTGATTCAAATTGGGTTTCTGTCGCTTGTAATCAGAGGGACCTTGTCATTCACAGCCCTTTAAGTGTATACAAACTATCTGGGGGAATCAAATTCTCAAAGGGTCAGAGACCCGAGGCAGGTTAAGAGCTTTTTTCTAGGCTCTCTAAGTGGGATATTTGCTTTATCTTTCTCCTATGTTTCCTGGATCACCCAGAGGTCAGCTCTACTAACCTAAGGCATGCACAGAAGCTGGAGATCACTGCTTCTGGGAGAATGTTCTGGAAGGATCCCCTCTTCCTGGAAGTGAGAGCCCATGTGGAGTGTAAGGCGTTCCCAGCTGGCTGGGAAGAAAGGCATGTGGATTATAGGAGAGGCACCCTTGCAGAGCACAATTTCTAGAACCAGGCTGTCTAAACTTGGATTCTAGCTCTTCCTTAAGCTGACTCTATAACCTTAGTCAACTTACTTACTTTCTCTGTGCTCTAGTTCCATCACCTGTAAAATGAGGAAACCCATATCCACCAGGCACTCCAGACCACCAACTTATCAGCTAAAGAACAAATAGGAAGACAAAGTCTTTTTCCCAATAATTGTTGTAAAAGTCCCAGTAGTGAATCTGATGGGCCAGCCTTGAATCATATGCCCTTTGATGAATCAGTGAGGGGAACGAAACAGTCTGAATGCTTAGCCCTGAGTCGTGTGACCATCTATGAAATTTGGTTAGAGGCAGTGCACATATAGTCTGAGAGTGGAAGAGGACTGGTTCCTCAGATGACATCAAACCTCCTTGAGTAGCATAAATGAACACAGCTCCCCTGGGGTAGACTGTGAGGCTCCTGAGGGTGGAGAAGACAGCTTCTGCTCTTCTGAGCAAAATCATTATGTACTCTGTGCACATAGTAGGTACTCAATAAAATAATTTTCCCTTTACTCTGGCTATCACCAAGCCTGACAATAATTGAAAATTACATGACTCTTTTCCTTTCTTTCTTTCTTTCTTTCTTTCTTTCTTTCTTTCTTTCTTTCTTTCTTTCTTTCTTTCTTTCTTTCTTTCTTTCTTTCTTTCTTTCTTTCTCTTTCTCTCTTTCTCTCTTTCTTTCTTCTTGCTTTTTAGGGTCTCACCTGCAGCATATGGAAGTTCCCAGGCTAGGGGTCCAATTGGAGCTGTAGCTGCTGGCCTACATCACAGCCACAGCACCCGCATTCTCATGGATACTAGTTGGATTCATTTTGGCTGCACCACAACAGGAACTCCCAAAAACTCCTTAGTTCTTAAAGCTGTGATTCCATCCTGCTTTTTAGGCAGAAATGTCTGGGATAATACTTATGATCAGAAATGTAGCATGAACTTTTAAACAAACAAAAAAAAACCCTCTCTCTGATTTTGTTTAAAGTTGTGAATGGTGCTGGGTAGCCTTAGACTCAGACTTGGAGCAGAGAAGCCCACAAGATGTCTTTGGAAACTCAGGTGGGGTTTGTAAATACACGAGGGACTGGCTAGGTCCAGTGCTGTCCATTTGAATAGGTCTTTATGTGGACACCACATGTCAGTGAGCACTGAGTTTCTCAGGATCCCTCTGGGGACACTGCTGTGGTGGATCCGTGGCTCCAGCTAGCCTGGGAAGGAGGCCTCCCAGGACACAGTGGGGTCTTGGTCTTCAGCTAATATGCTGTGGAAAAGAACTGTTTGTCTGCCTATAAATCTGTTCAGCCCAAATGCCGAGACAATTTTTTAAAGGCAAAGATAATCTGACCAATATAATAACACAGATGGAGCCTGCTTGGTTAAATGTCATGAAAGAAGAGACTTAGGATAATAACAAGGAGGAGAAAACCTCCCCCATCTTCTTGCCAGTAGCTCTGAGGCTGTTCCAAGGAGGGAGTGCTGTTGGCTGGCTCAGGGAAGAAGAGCAGGTGACCAGGTGCCTTGGATTTCTCCAAGAGGTGACAATTTACAGTGGGGGGCCTTTGGAAAACTTTGGTCTAGAATTCCTGTTGTGGCTCAGTGGTAACAAATCCAACTAGTACTCATGAGGATGTGAGTTTGATTGGCCTGGTTTCCCTGAGTTGTGGTGTCGGTCACAGATGGCTCGGTTCCTGCATTGCTGTGGCTGTGGCTGTGGCTGTGGCTGTGGCATAGGCTGACGGCTGTAGCTCCAATTTGACCCCTAGCCTGGGAATTTCCATATGCCGTGGGTGTGGCCCTAAAAAGAAAAATAAATAAATAAAAATAAATAAAAGACCTTGGTCCATAGTCTGTCTTTTTAAAAATAAGATTATTATTGGGAAGGATTACACTGTAAGATCCTAACACGGAAAGAGAGAGAAAGAGAAAGACAGAGAAATAGAGAGTATATGAGCATGTGTACCTGACACTGTGTAGATGATAATGTCATTATTTCTTATTGATGGTGAAAAAGGAGGTACCGCCTGGGAAGACTCATTAGAGTGAGTAAGTGGGAGCAAAATAGTGCCTAAGTGGCTTTGAAATTCATGGACATCTGGTGGAGGAAGAGGAAGTGAAGGGCGAGTGACTAAATATCTTCTGTTTTACCTGCCCTGCATCACTGGCCCTTTCTGCTGGGAAGGCTAACATTTTACCCATGGGGTCTGTCTTGATCTTACATGCACCTCCTGTAGCTGTAGCTGATTGGGCAGAAGTGGGCACCTGACCTAACCTGGGCCAATGATAGTGTCCCACCATCCTGGCCATGTCTGATTGGTCCAGGAATGAGCCTCTGGTCCCTGATTCAATAAGCCTCTTCCCTAGGAATTTTTATTAGAACCACAGAGCTTATCAATCAATTGTCTCCCTAGTGGATGAAGTTAATATGGAGGTGCTGGTAGCCAAGTTCCCTGTCATGCAGATGAAGCCTCTCTGCAGAGCGGGGGAGGTGAAGCTGAGGTATAGAAGTGGGCAAGGGACAAGCATTTGGTGCCATTTGAGACCTGGCCTCTGTCTGCTCCTGAGGCCCATCCCTGCTTTTCTGTGGCTGACTGCCCAACCTTTCTCTGGATTCACTTGAGCCTGTAAAGTTCCTTTATTGCTTTAGCAGTTTCCAGCGGCTTCTGTTACTTAAGGCTAAAGGTCTAACAGCACAGGCACTTCGAATGGTCCTGAGAAGACAGAAAAGTAGAGAGGTGGTTGCCAGGGCTGGGAGGAGGGGCAATGCGGAGTTGTTTAAGGGGAAAAAAGGTTCACTTTTGCAAGATGAAGACACTTCTGAAGATCAGTTGCAGAACAAAGTGAATAGACTTAACATTACTGACCACTACCCTTAAAAAATGGTTAGAAAGGTAAATCTTGTTACATGTATTTTACCACAATTAAAAAAAGGGGGGGAATCTAATATATGGCACAAATGAACATTTCCACAGAAAAGAAAATCATAGACTTGGAGAATAGACTTGTGGCTGCCTGATGGGAGAGGGAGGGAGTGAGAGAGATCGGGAGCTTGGGGTTATCAGATACAACTTGGAATGGATTTACAAGGAGATCCTGCTGAGTAGCATTGAGAACTATGTCTAGATACTTATACTACAACAGAACAAAGGGTGGAGAAAAATGTATACATGTAAGTGTAACTTGGCCCCCATGCTGTACAGCAGAAAAATAAACAATAAATTTTTAAAAAAAAGAAAAAAGGCCCTGGGAAGACCAGAACAAAAACGTACTGGGAGTTCCCTTCGTGCCTCAGTGGTTAAGGAACCCGACTAGGATCCATGAGGATGAGGGTCCGATCCCTGGCCTTGCTCAGTGGATTAAGGATCTGGCACTGCCATGAGCTGTGGTGTAGGTCTCAAACTTGCCTCGGATCCAGTGTTGCTGTGGCTGTGGTGCAGGCCAGCAGCTGTAGCTCTGATTCGACACCTAGCCTGGGAACTTCCATCTGCCGAAGGTGCAGCCCTAAAAAGCAAACAACAACAACAAACATACCTCCCCCAAATGTCAAAGTCAAGGGTCAGCCTTGCTGTGGATTGAGACCATCACTTCTTTTCTTAATATAAGCATTGCGACTGAGCTTGACACTCTTTTCCACCCAGTCTGATGGGATCCCATCACTTGCCACTCCTGCTTTGTAACATGGGGTCTGCGAGGCCGAGCTCTAACGAGGACTCCAGAAAATACACTGGCTCCCTCAGAACCAGGTTCCTTTGATGCCTTCCAAAGCTTCATAGAAATGATGTGGGGTCTTCAGCCTTGTCGCCACCCCTCCATCAGCACAGATAACCTGAGGGGTCTGAACAGATTCACGAGGGTGGGAGGGAGGGCTTCAGTCTGGGCATGGGTTTCACAAGGGCAAGAGAAAGCGCTCTGATTGCAGCTCAGTTTTAAAACTCTTGCATGTGGCTGAAATGGGGGAAGTGGCTTCTAATGGACATAACCTGCCCCAAGGACAGCCACTATCTCCTAAGCCAGTCAGCTGAACGAGGGCAAAGGGTGATGAGAGAGAAAGGGCAGCACGTCTTCCTTCCCACTTTGCTAAGTTTTTCTCCAGGGGCTCAGCCCGAGGCGAAGCAATCCACAAAGACAGAATTTCAATAAAGAAAACTCCAGAGCCGATTTCCTCTTACTGTGTTGAAAAGACCTATCAATCACAAATACAGAGCTCTGTCCTCTGGGTACCAAAATATTTTGTGAGTATATTTGTGTATAATATTCTTATCCACAAACCGAGAAATCCCTTTCTTTTCAAAATGTGCTATTAAAGATATAAACATCTTTAATATATTTAAAGAGAATTGACTTGTAGAGATGAAAATCCACCCCCTTTCATCAAGAGGTGAAAATGGGAAAAAAAAAGATGTTTATAAAATAGATTGAGGAGAAAGTGGGTTTGTGTTTTAAGACACAAGGAAGAAGCAATGGGGGTCAGACACTTGCCTACTGAAACACACTTCTTTTCTGGGCGAAATGCAGGGGGTGTTTTTGAGTTGCAACGTGTACATTTTGAAAGTCCTTCGGCTTTAAAGCCCTGTGTGTGCATGTCCGTGAGGATATGGGCATGACAGCGCTATTGCCTGCGCTGCACATTAAGATTCCAGGCGGCAGCAAGATGATTTGATTTTACCAAATTTGAGAAGCTATTAATAAAAGCTGAATTGAAATAAATCACCATCCTGCAAATGCTGGCTGCTGGACGTTGAGGGAAGGTGAGACCCGTGAGACTGTGCAGCATGAAAAAAAAAAATTAAAACAGTTCCCTTCTGAGCATTCTGGCTGGGAAGCTGTAGTAAAACCACCAGCTCTCTCTGCTGGAACCAACTGCCCTGCTGAGGTCAAGTTTGCTCAGCACTCCTCTCAGTGCCCTGTGGGTCTAGACTAGCCCCTACCCTGACCTTGCTCTTCTTCCCTCTCTCGTTTTTTCTATTTCAAGGACACATACATACACTGGAGTTCATCTGTAACTACTTCTGGAAAACTATGATTGATCTTTTCAAGAGGGCCAGTTGCTCTGGAATACATTTCTTCAGGCTCCAAAAAATTGATAGAAATATATATTATGTTTGTTTTCTTTTTTAAAAACAAAATAGAAATAGACTTGGACAAAGGTATGAAATCGACAAGGTGTGTCTTGGCCACATTAGCCCACAACTCCCATTGGCATCACCCTCTTCTGATCACTCTTGCATACTTCCCTACAGCCCACGCTGGCATCCTTTGACCTCTGGACCTTCTCCCAAACCTGTATTTCATCCCTGAGATCCCCCTCTTTTCCAGGGAATAACAGGTGATAAATGGTTTAGTCACAAGCTAACAAACCCTACTCAGTTGACTTTCAAGGGAAGAAACCTGTAGTTTAGTCAGAGCATAAATTTTTAGCAAGTCTTTCCAGTCCAATTGGTCCTATTGGAGGGTATTTAAAACACAGCAGGTGTCCTGGTTGTGGCATTGTTTCTGCTCCTGGAGCATCACTAGGTTTAAATCTGGATATTTGACTACCTTCCTTCTCATGGGTTTGCTGAAAACAAAAGTAACTGTCTGGTATTTGAACAAGACAAGCATTATTATCTCTAACAAAATGATGGCACAGCAGCAGGAAAAACAACTCATCAATTGAGACAGCTCCCACCTTGGGGGGTCCCACTGCCATCTTCCCACTGGTGTGTCTATTTTGTCGGCCTGGAGCTAGCCTACCAGAAAGAAGCTGAGGAAAAGAAATTTGGGAAAACATCATTTTGATGCTGAGGTGATACTCAGATCTGTACTGCTGACCCTGGCAATTGAAATCTTATTAGAGGGTGTATATGAAAAACATAAAGCTGTCATTCACAATGCCCTTTGAACATGAGTCAGGTGAAGTGGGGCTATGAAGCTTCTTGCAATCACTAGATCTAAGAAGGGAATGATAGAGTTGGCACCTGTCTGGCTACCAGGTAGCTGGGAAGGTCTGAGATTGGCAGCTGACATCGCTACATCACTTGATCATAACAAAAAGATGGGGAGGGAAGCAGATTGTTAAATTCAACAAACCAACAACAAAAAGCCCAAAAATTATTCAAGGAATTACGTATCTGCTCTCTTTGTTGAGGTAATTCCCCAGTATTTCTCCAGATCAAAATCCAAATCTATTCCCTTTGGTCACATAGTTACCGGGCAGAGCACCTGTCAGGCTGATGCACACACACCGGTAGGGGAGTCTAAGCCTTTGGAACAGACTTCATGACCATGAGAAGCACACAAAGTGTGTTTTAGGTGAATGTCAGCAAGTGGGTATGTGTGTGCACATGTGTGCATGTGTGTGTGTGTGTGTGTGTGTGTGTGTGTGTTTACTTGATGCTATGTGCTGGCAAGACTATAAAAACTTAATGTGGAATCTAAAATATGACACAGATGAACCTATCTACAGAGCAGAAACAGAATCACAGACATGGAGAACAGACTTATGGTTGCCAAGGGGGACAGGGAGGGAGTGGGATGGATGGGAGTTTGGGGTTAGCAGATGCAAACTATTCCATTTAGAATGGATAAGCAATGAGGTCCTACTGTGTAGCACAGGGAACTATATCAATTTCTTGTGATAGACACATGATGGAAGATAGTATGAGAAAAAGAATGTATATATATGTGTGTATATGTATATATGACTGGGTCACTGCACTGTTCAGCAGAAATTGGCACAACACTGTAAATCAACTACACTTTAATAAAAACATTTTTTAAAAAATCAATGGAAAGCAGGCTGAAGGCAACATGGAAATGCCCCATGCTGAATACCCACTGCTCCTGGAAAGGCTCCAAGGCACCTTGCTGCTCCTCACACCTCTGTTTTTGCAATCATGTCTCCACATGCTGGAAGGTCCTCTTCTATTCATCATTTAAAGCTCAGCTTAAGCATCTCTTTCAAAGCCATCGTTGACTGTAAACAGGCAGTTAGTCACTTCCCCCACGGTGCCCACTCTACTTTGCATTCTTCCCTGACAGAACATCAAGCTTCAAAACCAGCGTTTTTTACATGTCTCTCTCCCCAGCTAGCTCAATCAGAGCAGGGATTACACCAGACAAGAGCTGCTTCTGTGACCACAAGTCTGCACTGTGCAGAGCATAAAGGCACTCAACTGTGAGGACAACTCAAACACAGGACGGCTACTGACCCCAGGCACCCATCTGTGGAGCACCATTTATGTGCATTGAGTTCTTGACTGTAATATCAGGATGGAAGTGCCCAGGATCTTTCTGGCATCTTATGGGAACTTCCAAGGGATTCACAGCAAGATCGCAAACCAAAGGAAAGGAGCAGTTTGTTTCAGATTCCATTGGAAGAATATTACAGAAGAGTTTTAGAAAATCAGGGGATTTCTTTCCAGGTATAATTGATTTTCTTATGTCATTTGCATAAGAGACAGAAGATTTTAATTTTGCAGCTGATCTGAGTTTTTTGCCATTTGTTCGTTTGCTCATTCGGCTAATGTTTATCAGGCATCTGAACTTCGACTCCAGAATCACCTCGTGCATCTGAACATGACATAAAAATCTTTTTCCAGACGGAGTTTTATAAATGTAGGATTTAGGAATATTGGAAAGATAGCCACTGTATTATCCATCTGTGGTAGCTGCCTCCCCTCCTCAACTTCATCTTTCCTCTAAGAAGCCCAGAGACCCTGATCATGGAGTTTACAGCAAGCTTGCCAGCTCCTTCCACGAGCACCTGTCTCCACGCAGAGGGAGAAAGGCAAACACAGTGGGCCCTGGCAAAGTACAAAGAGGCCAGTCAATATTTATTGAACATGTACTACCTGCCTGACACAAAGGAGCTACGAGGAGAAAACAAAGTAATGTCTGCCGGCCTCCTTACTTACTCTCCTTTCTTGGAAATAATTACATGGGAAATAATTACAGGCCATAGAAGACAGTGTATTCCCCCCCATGAGCATCTCTGAATCTCCTTCCATTGAAGCAGTCCTGCGGGAGCCCCGGGAAATGCAGGTGTAGAAATTCATTCCCTGTTGGCAGGGGGGCTCCTGGTCTAGGGGCCATCTCCAATTAGCATGGAAACTGTAGGGGTGGAGAGTCACGGTTGCCTGATGAAACAAATATTGAGTCAACTGGAGGCCAGGGCCACCTTTCAGAGAGGATAGCTTGGGAGGGGTAAGTTCACTGGGGAGTATCTGGAGCAATTAATTACTATTGAGGTATTCTTATGAAGTACTCTAATTACACAGAGATCTGATGCCAGAATAGTTCCATTGGTGAGTTGGAAGGAGGAGAAGATTTTCAAACTTTGCCAAGCCCCCATTTGCTTCTAAGAGGCCTCTTAAGCCAAAGGTGTGAGGTTTTTCTCTGTTGCTTCCTTTCCCATTTACTTAATCATTCATTCGGCAAACTTTACTGATGTCCCAGGGGCCAGGAGGGGTTCTGAGGACTGGGGATATCTTGTACAAGACAAAGTCCCTGTCTTCAAGGAGATTTTATTCTGATGGGGAAGCAAATAAACAGGACTATGTCCCTTTTGACAGGTGCAGTGAAGGATGAAGGTGTGACATGACTGGGAGGAGCTTCGTAACAAGGAGGTCCCCCTGTAAAGGTGATGTTTGAGCTGAGAATTGAAAGATAAGGACTAAGCTGTATGAAGAGTTGGTGTGCAGAGGAGTTGGGAAATATCCATTAAACAAGCGTTCTTTCAGGCCTTGGTCCCCTTACAGCCCCCTCATAAAAAGACTTATCCATCAGGCAGGACAGACTGGATTATGCCGCAGTAATAAGTGATTCCCAATCTCAGTGGTTTCCAGTGATATAGGCTTACATGGCATTTATGTCCCGTGTCCACAGCATAGCAGAAACTCTTCCTATCTCCTCATCCCGGGACTCAGGTCGATGGAGCAGCCAGCATCTTCCTGCTGGTTCTTGTTATATAAAGGGAAAGAGGAGAAGAGAGAATATAATCAGTCCCACACTGGCTCTCGCAGCCTTTAGACCTGACACACACTTTATTGCCCAGATTGTCACCTGTGCACACCTCACTCTCGGGGTTAGTGCAACGCAATCCTGCATCATATCGGGAGAACAAAAATGTTTAGTGAAGAGCACTAATGACACCTTAGATGGGAAAAATAACGAATTGATGTTTCTCCTTTGTCTGGTACAGGAAATAAAGAATTTAAGCTCTGGAGGTTTGTCAGTGAGCTCCAAGCAGCTTGAGCATAGTCCCTCTGAGCTCTCTGAACAAAGGAGCAAAGCTAATTTTTGCTGTTAGCAACCTTGTCTTCGTCTGCTCGGGCTGTTCTAACAGAACACCACACTCTGGGTGCCTTAAACGACAGCAACTTATTTATCCCCGTTCAAGGTCCTGGTTTGTAAACAGCTGCCTTCTTGATATGCGCTTTTCGGAGGTGGGGGCTGCACCCGCGGGCTGTGGAAGTTCCTGGGCCAGGGATTGAATCCTAGCTCGAGCTGCGACCTACCCCACAGCTGCAACAATGCCGGATATTTTAACCCACCGCATCAGGTGGGGATCGAAGCTATGCCTCCACAGCGACCTACTGCAGTTGGATTCTTACCCCACTAGGCTGCAGTGGGAACTCTACCTTCCTCTTATATAAGAGGAAATAATCACCTCACGAGGGCACCGCCTCACGACCTCATCCAAACCTAATGACCTCCCAAAGGATGCTCCCACCTCCAAATACCATCACATTGGGGATTGGGGCTTCCACATGTGAATCTGAGGAGGGACACGAACTTTTAGTCCATCACAGCCCCTGCCTTGAGGAGCCATCTCTCTGAACATTCTCTAATTTCCTGAAATGAAGGACACTATAGGCAATAACTGTTCCAAAGATGCTGCAGCCAAACAAATGTGCCTTAATTTCTATGACCTTAGGGCCCTAAGAACCTCAGGGAAAGACAGGTTCTAGGAGCCAGAGGACCCATGAGATTTCATGGAAATTTAGAGAAAGACGAGCTCCGTGAGGGATGAACTAAATGTCTGTGGAGGCAAGTGCCTGTCTCTTCCTCTAGGCTCAGACACACTTGGCATCACAGACCTCTTAGCAACTGTCTGTCCTCCCTCAGCAACAAAAAGCCCCAATGAGAGATGCTTCATCTCCCTGAAGCTCAGTTCCCTGAAGCATAGACTTCGAAATGCTTTAAGACCAACCGAGAAAAGCCCCTGGGCTCTCATGTGTCTGGGCTGGGGCCTTAAGGAATGCTCAGCAAGTAGTGGAGAAGTCGGGCTTTGGTTTTTAATGGCAGTGGGAATGTGTCAGGAGAAGGATGCGCAGAAAGGAAATGAGAGATTGGATGCATTTCTGATGAAAGAGCCTGAGCCAAGGGAATGTAAGCAGAGGTGGGGGAGAAAGCCAAGGGAATGAGGCAAAGCAAGAGCCGGTTGAGGGGCAGGGAAGGTATCAAAAGGGAAGTCGTCCCATTAGGTGCAATCGTGGAGGGCCTGGACGAGAGCAGCTGGGCACAGCTGCCACGGGCTGGCCGCTCCTTCCTTGGGGAGAGGAGAGATTGGTTTGCATTTGTGCCTTACCAAGCTGGGGACTCAGAGCAGGCAGGAGCAGTGGCTGTGGGATTTGGCTGGTGCATGGCTGGTTGCCACTTCTCTGTCCAGAGGGCAAGAGCAAAGGACAGCTGCTGTTTCTGCCTATCCAGCACACACCCCCTCTTCTGCTCATAGTACCCATGCTAGCTTCCTCCCACTGTTACGTTGTGCCAAAGGTGGGTCTATGAGCCAGGTTTGGCCAATGTGAATTAAAGCATAAACCAAAGGGTTGGTTTGGAGGTTGACCTGTGACCCCAACTGGATGCATCACACTACCAAACCTCTTCTGGCAGCAAGTTCATTTTGCTCAGCTTTCTCCTTATACTAACATGGCCTCGTCCTGTGGCTACAGCCAAAATACAGCATCCTAGTATGTAGTTTGAAGGCTAGCTCTGCTATTTATGAAGTGGGAGACCTTGACTAAGTTTCGCAAGCTCTCTGTCCGAAACTTAAAAATGGGAATACTAACATTATCTCACCCAGTTGTTGGCAAAATTAAATGCATCTGTACGTGTCAATTGCTTAGAATGGTGCCTAGCTCATAGTAATCTCTCAATAAGCATTAGCTCGTCCCATTTTTTAGCCCATATGTGGATCCAGGAAGAGATGCAAAACTGTTGCCACCGCCATGTGGTCTCTCCTTCCTGAGCTTGATTTTAAGAGTTCTGGGCTTTCCCCCTACACCTGCTGTGACCCTTCAAAACCTGAAAAGGGTAAGGTGAGTGTGGATGTGCAGGAATGGATCCCAGAATGCAGGCAGCTATGCCCCAGGGAGGGGAGAGGAGTAGCCCAGCCTTCCTGACAGAGGAAAGGCATGGCTCTGGAGGGGCACAGCAGATGCAGGGCCAGCAGTCACGGGGAGGGGTTTTCTGCATGTGGGCATCGAACAGTTTCAAACAGGACCAAGCACTGGTCCCTCCATCCTCTGAAACTTATCCAAGGGGCTTGGAACCATGTAAAAAGTTTACTTGTCGGTCTACTGCCTGCATAGGAATGGCATATTAACACTCCTGAATAATACACTCTAACTACAGTTTCCTCCCCTTCACCTTATTTTCCAAAGTCTTAAATTGTCCTTATAAAAAAAGACAAAATGTGAATTTGTAGGGGAGAATAAGCTAAGTCTGATGTTTCTATTACTCTACTTGTTGGGACCATTCCTGCAGTGACGGTGCCTTCTGCCTTGGATGTGTGGCAGGGTAGCCCTCCAAATGCCCAGAGTTCATTTTTTAGTTCCCGCATATCAGAACAACAGCACTTTCTTCGTGGACCCTCCACTCAGCTTGTTACCATAGAAACTGCTGCTTGTGTCAGAGCACCTCTGAGAGGGTAGGAAGGAGACAGAGCTGCTGCCATGGCAACACGCATCTCCACAGCAGCAGCCCACACTCAGTGCCATCTTGATTCCAAAGAAGGAGGAATGGTCATAGGGGATGCCTGAGTGGTTTCCCCAGGCAGGGAAGTGGGAACACAAATACCTGATCCTTATCAGGAATTCAGGCAGCTCTGCCTGCAATGAAAGAATCAGAAAAGTTCATTTCCAGGTCCTGAGATGACCACAGGGGCCAGAACCATTTGAAGCCAAAGTACCAGTGAGGCTACTTGCCATTGTTGAAAAAGTCTAAGTATTCACTCTCATGTTTCCACTAACACTGTACTTAATGTAACTAATGTATACAGCATCGAGGTAAGCTCAGGGGTCGACCTCACTGGAATCAAATGCTGGCTTTTCACTTATATCTGGAATCTAGTATATGGCACAAATGAACCTTTCCACAGAAAAGAAACTCATGGACTTGGAGAATAGACTTGTGGTTGCCAAGGGGGAGGGGGAAGGAGTGGGATGGATTGGGAGTTTGGGGTTAGTAGATGCAAACTATTGCCTTTGGGATGGATTAGCAAATGAGATCCTGCTGTGTAGCACTGGAAACTATGTCTAGTCACTTATGATGGCACATGATAATGTGAGAAAAAACAATGTATACATGTATGAGTAACTGGGTCACCGTGCTGTACAGCAGAAAATTGACAGTACACTGTAAACCAGCTATAATAAAAAAAAAAATGCTGGCTTTGTCACTTATGGGCTCTATGACCTTGGATAAGTTAATGTGTCTGTGCCTCCTTCTCCTTAGTCATAAGGTGATAATAATGGTGCCTACCTCACAGGGTAGCTGTGAGAACTAAGCCACTGAGCTTATGAAAAGCTCTAAATCCCACTATATAATAATTCCCCAGGATTTCCATTGTGGCTCAGTGGATTAAGAACCTGACATCGTGTCTATAATGATTTGGGTTCAGTCCCTGACCTCGTTCAGTGGGTTAAAGACCCAGCATTGCTATAAGCTATGGTGTGGTCAAAGATGTGGCTCTGATCTGGTGTTGCTGTGGCTGTAGCATAGGCCTGCAGCTGCAGCTCTGATTCAGCCTCTAGCCCAGAGACTTCCATATGCTGTGGGTGTGGACATTAAAAAAAAAATTTGCAGGTAAACATTAACTGTCATGATGATCTCGAGTAATGTTGTTTTGAGGGCCTAACTGGTGCCGGGTGTGTGCCAGTCACTTTACTTGCAACATGGCCTTTAGTCCTTCAATAACCTCACGAGGAGATGCTGCTGTTGTTCCCTAGGATCCAAGGCCCCGAGAGGCCAGGTCTGTCGGTACCATTTCTTTGGAGCCTGCATCATCGAGGGGGCAAAATCACCCCCAAAGGGGTAAAAATTGGTTCCTGGGAGGGTGGGGGTGGAAAAAAATCTTACTTTTTTTATGTATCTGCAGAGATAAAATAGTACATAAACAGACCTACAGTGTATCTGCAGTACGAATGTTTCATGGAAGGGTAGAAGGCGAATAGGGGAAACTATCTAAAAAGGCTTTTGAGGAAGGTGATAATGAAACAGAGTTGAGAAATCAGCAATCAGATGGGAAGTTCTGGGAACCTAAATTGAAACAAATCCGACCCCAGCCCGCACTCTCCAGGTTATCAAGGCCAGGACTTCCAAACCATCACCCTTTCACACAAGATAAAGAACTGGCAGGACATGTACCCCTAGGTTCATTGAAACACTATTCACAATAGCCAAGACATGGAAACAACCTAAATGTCCATCGACAGATGAATGGATTAAGAAGAAGTGGTATATATACACGATGGAATACCAGTCAGCCATAAAAAAAGAACAAAATTATGCCACTTGCAGCCACATAGATGGAACTTGAGACTCTCATACTAAGTGAAGTAAGTCAGAAAGAGAAAGACAAATACCATATGATATCACTTATATCTGGAATCTAATATATGGCACAAATGAACCTTTCCACAGAAAAGAAACTTATGGACTTGGAGAAGAGACTTGTGGTTGCCAGGGGGAGGGGGAGGGAGTGGGAGTGGGATAGACCGGGAATCTGGGGTTAATAGATGCAAACTATTGCCTTTGGAATAGATAAGCAATGAGATCCTGCTGTATAGCACTGGGAACTATCTCTAGTTACTTGTAATGGAGTATGATGGAGGATAATATGAGAAAAAGAATGTATATATATATATATATATGTGTGTGTGTGTGTGTGTATGTGTGACTGGGTCACTTTGCTGTACAGTAGAAAATTGACAGAATGCAGTAAACCAAATATAATGGAAAAAATAAAAATCATTAAAAAAAAAAAAAAGGAGGAGAAGAACAGGCAGGAACAGCACACCCTCCAGAGTGACCTTGGAAGAAATGAGTCCAACATCTAAGAAACCACTCGGAGCTGGTTGGAAGCAAGATCCTGTGGTGTAAACTCACAGGATTGTTGTGATTCTTGCACTGAGGGTAAAATCTGAGGCTGCCACAGGAATCAAGCCCCAGAGCTCTTATCTGACCTGTGAAAGGCTGGGGGCTGAGGGAGCCAGCAAACTTCTGCCCCTATCTCCCCAGGAAGCTGAGAGCCAGCTGCCAGCAGGGGTGAGTCCAGGCCCTGGCCAGCCCTCAGATGTCTGGGAAAAGGCTGATGGGGCTAAACCCTCCTAGAACCACTTCCCAGAGGATTTTTCTACCCCTCTCGCCTAAGCAGCTAACTTCTGGGCACTGAGCTTCTAATTAGAAGGAATGATCCCCAGAGGGCTGGCAGGTGGCAGCAGCTGCAGGGCAGCGAAACAGGAGACTTCCCTGGAGCCCACAATGCTGGTCCTATAACACCTACCCCTCCATCCGCCCCCAGGCATGCCTACAGAACCACTCAGCAAAAGCCAAAATCAACCCAGAATACTGAGCATGTGCAACATTTTAGGATTTACTAAGCAATTTCACATCCATCAGAACCACGAGAAATCACTGCCATTAATGTTATTATAATTAGGGAGTTCCCGTCGCCGCGCAGTGGTTAACAAACCTGACTAGGAACCATGAGGTTGTGGGTTCGACCCCTGGCCTTGCTCCGTGGGTTAAGGATCCGGTGTTGCTGTGAGCTGTGGTGTAGGTCGCAGACGCGGCTCGGATCCCGCGTTGCTGTGGCTCTGGTGTAGGCTGGCAGCTACAGCTCTGATTAGACCTCTAGCCTGGGAACCTCCCATATGCTCCCATTATATATATGTATATATATATAATTATAATTAGGAAAGGTAGGAAAGAGAGAGGGCAGGACCCATCCAGTGTTTTCCCAGAGGCACCCTACAGCCCAGAGACCTTCAGACTACTTTCAATTGTGACTAAACTTGGGAAGGTACACTCTACACTGTAAACAGGTATGGGCATGTTGAACTGAATTGAAACAAAGTGTCAAGAACTAATACTTGTCCTTAATACAAGTACTGATGTATGTATACATCAAAGTGCCCTTTGATGTTCCCAGGTGGAGTCTGGCATGGTCTGTTTTTTCAAAGTGCATGATCCACTAAAATGACTTCGTGACTCACAAGCCAAGATGTGAAGAATGCTGTGGAAGATCACATTACTCTTCTTTTTTTTTTTTTCTTTGGTTTTTAGGGTTGCACCTGCAGCATATGGAGGGGTTCCCAGGCTAGGGGTCGAATCAGAGATACAGCTACTGGTCACAGCCACAGCCACAGCAATGCCAGATCTGTGCCACATCTGTGACCTACCCCACAGCTCACAGCAATGCTGGATCCTTAACCCACTGAGCGAGGGCAGGGATCAAACCTGCATCCTCATGGATGCTAGTCAGATTCGTTTCCGCTGAGCCATGATAGGAATGTCACACGTCGCTCTTTAAAACAGTGATGCACAGATGGGAAGAACCTGGGTTCTGCACTCAGATTCCCTTGCTCCAAGTTCAAGAGGCCAGTCACTGCCGAGGAGAATTCAGCCAAGGTTACTTTACTTCTCTGGTTCTCATTTCCTTACTAGCAAGATGGAAGTAACTCTGTGGTCCCCAGGCCCCAAGGAAGGCTTTGAAATGAAGTGAAATAGTGCTTATCAGGCACTTAACATGATGCTTGACATGGTACAGAAAGTGGCCGCTAAATGGTAAGTATCCTCATTATCACCATTGCTATTGTGGTTGTTGCTGCTTTTAAAGCATATAGGAGGCGTGTGCACCCAAGGGTCTCCATCTGGGAGTCCAAGTCTGGATTAAGCAGTGGCAGAAATGAAGCCAGGCCTAAAAAGAGAAGGATGAACCCTGATGTATTAAGAAGAAAGGGAGGACACCCAGTGGGCACAGGCTGGGGGGGGGGGGGGTCCCAAGACAAGGCTGGTGTGGGGGACTTGGGTGTGGGGGCGGATGGCCTCAGAAAGCCTCCATATGGAATTCTTTCCTTTCCCCACCAAAGACCAGGGCTGACTTGTGTTTAGACCACAATAGTTGCAACATGAATTCCAGAAGCAAACGCGGTAGCCTAGGCAAACCCGGGAGCTTGTGATGCGCTAATCGAAAATAACACACTTGGTGTTTCGACTGCCAGCTACTGTCCACGGATGATCTTAAATACGGGTCTGAGCACACAGTTTACCCGACTCCTGACTCACAGGCTGTGTTTATCGAGCAGCCGAAATTGCCGGTGAACCTGCAGAAATAGCCCAGTTGGGGCTACAAATCATTGTATTCAGGCCAGAAACTGCACGCCAGCGCCTTGCCTTTGCCCTTGGCCCCGCAGGACAGCCAGTCCCAGTGCTCCCAGAGCTAGGAGGTCAAGGGAGGGATGTGTGTGTGTCGGGCACACACATGTCCATGTGGGGGTCAGCAAAATCAGACAGCTCCAGGAGGAATGAAGGAAGAGGCTATTTTCCTCAGCTGATCACTGCTTGTCCCTGAAGCCCTGGACTGGAAAGGAAGTGACAATCATGATGCTGCTGCTGATGAGCACAGTAATATACAAATGACTAATATTTGTGGAGCTTTATTTTATACCCTGCATGGTGCTAAGCTCTTTTACTGCAAAGCTGCATTTACTCTTCATGATAACTATGTGAGACAGTTGTTATTCTTACTCCTGCAGGACAGAGGAGTCAGGGCTCAGAGACGTCAAGCAGCCAGCCCAAGGTCAAGCAGCTGGCCAGTGGCTGAGCAAGGACTTGCACAGTTTGACTTAAAGCATCAGCCTGAGAGAGGGAGCTGATAGGTGCCTCTTCCACCAGGGAGAAGGTAGTCTTCCAAACTGGGCTCTGAGCTGTTCCAGCTGATCTTCTTCTTCTTCTTTTTTCTTTTTTTTTTTTTTTTTTTATTTTTAGGGCCGCACCTGCCCTAAAGTTCCCCAGCTAGGGGTCAAATTGGAGCTATAGCTGCCAGCCCATGCCACAGCCACAGCAACACCAGATCCTTAACCCACTGAGCAAGGCCAGGAATCAAACCCGTATCCTCCTGGATACTAGTTGGGTTGGTTGTCCCTGAGCCACAAAGGGAACTCCCCAAGCTGTTCTTTTGAGATGCAGGGGGCTGCTGACATCTTCAGACAGTTCAGGGTATTGAAGATGAACAGGAGGTGTACAGGGGAGAGCTGGAAGGCTTGGCTTGAATGCCGTCTTTCTAAGAAGCATAGCCTAAAACACATGAGAAGGAAAGGGTCTTTGTCTTTTTTGTTTGTTTGATTTTTGTCTTTTTTTTTTGTCTTTTTTTGCTATTTCTTTGGGCCGCTCCCGCGGCATATGGAGGTTCCCAGGCTAGGGGTTGAATCGGAGCTGTAGCCACCGGCCTAC
The DNA here is from genome assembly GCF_016906955.1 of Phacochoerus africanus. Classification (NCBI taxonomy): domain Eukaryota; kingdom Metazoa; phylum Chordata; class Mammalia; order Artiodactyla; family Suidae; genus Phacochoerus; species Phacochoerus africanus. Next base: position 36,520,153 of record NC_062551.1, on the reverse strand, counting down.
GCCAGAGCCACAGCAACATGGGATCCGAGCCGCATCTGCAACCTACACCACAGCTCATGGCAACGCCGGATCGTTAACCCACTGAGCAGGGGCAGGGATCGAACCTGCACCATGGTTCCTAGTCGGATTTGTTAACCACTGCGCCACGACGGGAACTCCTTTTTTTTTTTTTTTTTTAGGGCTGCACTAATGGCACGTGGAGGTTCCCAGGCTAGGGGCTGAATCCGAGCTGTAGCTGCCAGCCTACACCACAGCCACAGCAACGCCAGATCCTTAACCCACTGAGTGAAGCCAGGGATCGAACCCTCAACCCCATGATTCCTAGTTGAATTCGTTTCTGCTGCACCACGATGGGAACTCCAGGTCTTTGGCTTTGAAGATAGGGACCTTGAGACCCAGAAAGGGAAAGTGACTTACTAAAATCCACACAGCAAGTTAGTGACAGAGACAAGACAAGGATCTAGGTGGACAAACTATCAGTCCAGAATGCTTTTTCCACAGACCGAATGGCAAAAGTCAAAGTAAGAGCAATATCACAAACATTTACTGGGTGCCTATTTTCCACCAGCAACCATGCCAGGTATGTTCTATGCATTAACTCAGTTATGCCTTCCAACAGCCTGAGAAGGTTTGTTCTGTTATTATCCCCATGAGAAAACAGTGGCACAGAGAAGTTACGCAACTTGCTTAAGATCACACAGCCAAAAAACTCATACCACTCAACAACCAAAAAACATACAAACCAATGAAAAAACGTGCAGAAGAACTCAACAGACATTTCTCCAGAGAAGATGAATGGATGACCAGCAGGCACATGAGAAGATGCTCAACATCACTCATTAGTAGAGAAATGCACATCGAAACTACAAGGAGGTACCACCTTGCCCCCTGATCTCAAGGAGTCTATAGGCTAGAGGGTTTGGGGAGCTGCGGCAGGAAGCCATCAGGACCAGGAGCAAGGGTTCAGCTCCTCTGGATACAGAGTAACGCCCTGCCTCCCAGCAAGGCTTACCCCATGTGGAGGGAACATGGGCTGCCGGGCTGCCAGATCCGTGGGCTGTAGGCACAGTCTCCGGGGCTTATCTGTGAGTAGTGACTAATAGCTCCTCACCCCCACCCCCACCCCCACCCCATTGCACTCTGAACCGGGTGTCTGTCACCTTAGATGGAAAAGCTTTTGTTTAATTTGGGTTATCTGGGTGGCAGGTGGTTTTGTTTTGTTTTGTTTTGTTTTCCAACTTCACCTTACCCGTTTTATAGCCGCAGATAATCTTTCTTTTGGTAGAAACATAGCTGTATTTATGGTCAAGGTCATCCCTCAGCGGATGAAGACGGGTGCCATAACTCACCGGAGCAGCCCAGGCACCTTCACATACGGGGGCTCCTCTCCCCAGGCGCGCTCACGAGGGGCTGCATGAAGGGGACCCCACCTCAACTCCCAGGAGATGAGATCTCATTCTGGGCCAGGGAGAGCGACCACAGAATGGGAAGGAGCAGTTGGGAAGCCGAGGGACGGACATGTGTGAAATGGTTAATAACCTGTTTCCAGCGGCAGGTGCCCTGCGCCGGGTACTCTGCGCCTTGGAGTCAGACTCCGCGAGCTCAAATTCTGACTGATCCTCTGACTGATCCACTGACTGGCAAGGCCATCTGAGCACATAGCTTGAACTCCCTAAGCCTCCGTTTACTCTGCTACAAAAGGGGAATGATAACCACATGCCAAGGGAGTCATACAAAGACATACAGAAAGGAAAACACTACCTACAGTGCCCGGCTCACAGAGAGAGTTCCAATATGTTGGGCGATGTTTGCAAGAATGTAAATGAACCTTAAGTCCTCACGTAGAGTGAGAGAAGCCAGACTGTAAGAGCACATACTGGCTTCAGCTCATCTGGCTTCACTGGGAGGAAGTTTGTTTTTTTGTTTTTTGTTGTTGTCTTTTTAGGGCCAAACCTGGGGCACATGGAGGTTCCCAGGCTGGGGGTTGAATTGGAGCTGTCGCTGCCAGCTTACGCCACAGCAACACCAGATCCAAGCTGAGCCCGCAACTGGAACCACAGCTCATGGCAACACTGGATCCTTAACCCACTGAGTGAAGCCAGGGATCGAACCCATGTCCTCATGGTTACTAGTTGGGTTCCTTACCCCTGAGCCACAAGGAGAACTCCAGGAGGAAGTTCTAAAACAGGTGGGATGAATCTGTGGTAAAAGTCATCAGAATAGCAGTTGCCCTTGAGGTGGGAACAGATGGACCAGGGAGGAAGGAAAGGGGATTTTTTTAAGGGTGATGGAACGGCTCTATGGCTTAATAGGGGTGTGCATGCATTTGTCAAAATTCATGGACCTGAACGAGCAAGACCTGAATTTTACTATATAAATTATACCCTCATTAAAAATTACCAGTAAAATCATAATTATTAATTATTATTCTATTCGTGCTTAACATTTTGTGTCCTAAGATCAATCTTACTAAGGAGTCCTTTTGTGATGGAGACCAAACTAGATTAAACAAAAAGTGGGATGGGGTTCCCATTGTGGCTCAGTGGTAACAAACCCGACTAGTATCCATGAGGACTTGGGTTCAATCCCTCAGTGGGTTAAGGATCCAGCATCGCCATGAGCTGTGATGTAGGTCACGACACTGCTCAGATCCCATGGGTTGCTATGGCTGTGGCTGTGGCTGGCAACTGCAGCTCTGATTTCATCTCTAGCCTAGGAATTTCTATATGCCGCAACTTCCTAAAAAAGGATAAAAAAAAAAAAAGTGGGATTTGCAACGCTTTTTGCTGGGAAGTCCAGGATTGCTTGGCCTCAGAAACAGCTGGATTCAGAGCCTATGTCCCTTCATCTCTCAGCCAGCTTCCTAGGATGCTGACTTTATCCTTAAGGAGTTTATCCCCATACTTAGGGCAGAGGGTGGTCAGCAGCTCCAGACTCACCAGCTACCACCTCAGGGACCCTGGGTAGATGTGGCCTCTTTGCTGATCACCCCTGCAAAACCCCTGAGGTTGACTCTGAGGATTTCCTCTCGAATACAGGGAGTGGAAGGGACTCCCCAGAGACTTTAGTCAAAAATCATGTCCATTTCATGGAGTTGCTGTCGTGGCTCAGTGGTTTACCAATCCGACTAGGAACCATGAGGTTGCGGGTTCGATCCCTGGCCTTGCTCAGTGGGTTAGGGATCCGGCGTTGCTGTGAGCTGTGGTGTAGGTTGCAGATGTGGCTTAGATCCTGAGTTGCTGTGGCTCTGGCGGAGGCCGGTGGCTATGGCTCCGGTTGGACCCCTAGCCTGGGAATCTCCATATGCCATGGAAGCGGCCCTAGAAAAGGCAAAAAGACAAAAAAAAAAAAAATCATGTCCATTTCAGTCTGGGTTTTGTTGTTGTTGCTGTTGGCACAATCATCAAACCCTCTGATGAGGAGAGTTAATTGAACTGTGAACCCAACCCTAACAAAATTAAATAATTTTTAAAACATCAGGGGTCTCTTTAAATGATGCAATACTTAAACTGCCCTAAGCCACAAGCTGAGATGACCTACCGGAATTCATTTCTTATTGGTATCCCTGGGGCCTTGTTTCTATTTTCCGAAAACGCTTCTCCATCTGAGTGGTCTCTTCAGAAGAGCTGTTTGGAGATCTTCAATTGCGAGCCAGTAGACATTATTATGGATTTGACACCAGATTGGTTTCACTTTCTTTTCTTCCTAAAGGCACCTGAGAAATACCCCGGGGACATTTTTGCCCTTAAATAAGTCACTAGGGAGTTCCCATTGTGGCTCAGCAGGTTAAGAACCCCACCTAGTATCCATGAGGACTCAGGTTCGATCCCTGGCCTTGCTGAGTGGATTAAGGATCCTGCCTTTCTGAAAGCTGCAGTGTAGATTACAGATGTGACTTGGATCCCACGTTGCTGGGGCTGTGGTGGAGGCTGGCAATTGCAACTCTGAATCCTAGCCTGGGAACTTCCCTATGCTGCAGGTATGGCCCTAAAAAGCAAAAAAGCAAAAAAAAAAAAAAGGCCAAACTTACTCTAGGTTTCTGATTGTCCTCCTGGTAGTCAGTGAGCACAGTTGCTTTTACTCCTGCTGATGAGTGTGTGGCCTGGGCTGTCACTCACCTCTCCTTAGAGTGAATGGCATTAGCTTTCCAGCCCACACCTCGTGGCTCAGAAGACACAGAAGCCGATCTGGTGAATGTATTTTGAAAATCACAAGCAGTAACAGGAAGAGTTCCAGGAAAGAGTCCTAAATGCCCAAAGAGACCCTTGTCTGTCTCTTAAGCAAACTTGCAGGTTGCCAGTGAGTTTCAATGGCCGGGGCCCTAAAGGAGGAACTTGCTCTCCTTGTAGGCTGCGGCCTAAGGCTGAGCAGCAGATGCTGATTTAACCTCATCTGGAAGCATTCATGACCCCATAAAACCTATAGCACCCCCTACCCCACCACAACCACATGCCCTTTGTCTAGCTCCCCCAGGGTCCTTTAACATCTCTAGGGCAGAAATTTAAATGCACCCTTTCCACGTCAGAGAAACTCCCTTATGAAGTGGGTGTCCATGAACATAAGATGGGGGGGTCGGGGGGAGGGTTCATTGCCCCATGTTTGTAATGGAAACTCTGCAAAAATACCCAAGTGCTTTTCTTTTCTTTCTTTCTTTCTTTTTTTTTTTTTTTTTTTGCTTTTTAGGGCCGCACCTGAGGCATATGGGGGTTCCCAGGCTAGGGGTCGAATCAGAGCCACAGCTGCTGGCCTACGCCACAGCCACAGCAAGGTGGGATCGGAGCCATGTCTGCAACCTACACCACAGCTCATGGCAACACCGAATCCTTAACCCACTGAGCGAGGCCAGGGATCGAACCTGCAACCTCATGGTTCCTAGTCAGATTCATTAACCACTGAGCCACGATGGGAACTCCAGTAGCTTTCTTTCTTGAGAAAAAGGAGTAAGTTGAAGAAGAAATCATTTATTCATTCAGCATTCAGCAAATATGATTGGCTCCCTACCCAGGCCCTCCTCTGGGAACTGTAAAAAAAAATATTAATGAACAGAAATCCCAACTAAATAGAATTGGGAGACCAAAGTGGGGAGTTCTCGCACCCTGTGACTATGGCAGAGCCCAACAGGAAGAAGCAAGACCCCTCTCCTTTCCTGGCAAGGACCTGGCCAGTGAAAGGCCATAGGCTCTTTGTTTACTACCGCCCTCCCAGCTGCCTTTCCCCGTTATAGAAGCGTCCCCTTCCCTTGGCCTGTGGGGACTCATGGGTGGCTGTAGTTGCTGACCATGAATTGCAGTCCTCTGCTGATCCCAAAGAAACCCATCGTTCTGGAGAAGATCCGCTGTCTAGCTGTTGTTTTAGGACAACAGAACAAGAAGGAGCAAGTCGCACCCAGTCCTGGTTCCCGTGGGCCTATTTTTGATATGAAAAATGTTGGTGCCACATCCTCAGAAAATCCCTGTTCAGGCCACTGTCCCCAGGGAGTGGGATTTGGGGAAGGTCACCGAAGCCTGAGGGACCTGTGAGGGGTGGAGGCATTATCATTTCTTCCTTTATATATGTTGGTGCTCTTTGAATGTTTTTACAGTAAGCATTCGCCTCTTTGCAAATTTTGTAAAACCAACAGAGAAAACAAAATAAATGCACTGCATCCACCTGTGAGCCCACACCTTCCATAATGAGCCAGGCTGGGAGGCGATGGGGAAGAGGTAGGGAGAATCAGAGAGAGAAGAGAGAAAAGAGAGAGAGAGAAGAGAGAAAAGAGAAAAAAGAGAGAGAGAAGTATTTTCCCCTGTCCCCAGTGAGGCAGCTGAAAGGAAGTGGCTTTTGGAGTCAGCAAGTTGCTGTGTTTCTTCCCCTCCATGCTCCTGTGCCCAGGACCCGGTGGGGGGTGGGGGCAGACACCAGCCAGCATGTGCTGTTCCCTTTTTGGGAGAGGAGGCAGGCTCTGTCCCTGTCTTCATCATCTTCTTCCCCAGGGCCCCCATGCTGCTCCTTCCAGTACAGGACAACCCATACCCCTTGTATAATCACACAGCGTTCAAGTGCTAGCTGTACAGCGCCTGAGTGGTGGAACCCCACGCAATTCCCTTTGCCTTCCTCAGACTCAGCTTTCTCCTCTATAAAGGGGGGGGGGAGGTGATGATAATGATCATGTTCCAAGGTTTTGATAATGGAGGCACCAAGTGCTTAGAATAGTGCCCAGCACACAGCGAGAGTCCAGTGAGTATGAGTTATTTTATAGTTGCTGTTGTGATTGTCTCCTGCCATGGCGATCTTACCATGCAAGAGGTAGAGTAAGTTTTCACGTGGCCCCAGGGGCTTGAGATATGATTATCATCCAGTAAGTCTGCCCTCAGAGTTGAAGATCGCAAACCCAAAAGTCCTTAGAGATTCTCAAACCAACCTCCCACCTTGCAGAGAGGACAAACCTCAGTTCCTGTAACTCAATGCGGCATGAGTTGTCCTGTACTGGAAGGAGCAGGATGGGGGCCCTTGATGTGCATGTGGATTCATCTTTCTGCCCTTGTTGTTAAAGGGTGTGTGGGCAGAAAGGAGAGCTCTGAGGGTGTGCTAACTTTTTTTAAAGTTTTATCGAAGTATAGTTGATTTACAATGTTGTGAGAATTTCTGATGTACAACAAAGCGATTCAGTTAAACATGTACACACCTCCATTCTTTTTTCAGATTCTTTTCCCATATAGATGAGAACAGAACATTGGGTAGAGTTCCTTGTGCTGTACAGCAGGTCCCCATTGGCCAATCATTCCATATACCTCAGTGTGTATGCCAACCCAAACCCCCAATCTGTCCCTATCCCACCTGTCCATTTTGGTAACCAAAAGTTTGTTTTCGAAGTCCATGCGTCTGTTTCTGTTCTGCAAATAAGTTCATGTGTATCCTTTTTTTAGATTCCACATATAAGTGATATCATATGCTGTTTGTATTTCTGTCTGGTTTACTTCACTTAGTAAGATAAATTTTGGGTCCATCTATGTTGCTATAAATTGCATTATTTTGTTCTTTTTATGGCTGAGTAATATTCTGTTGTATATATGTACCACATCTTTATCTATTCTCTGTCAATGGACATTAAACTTGATTTCTACCATTACTTGTAATATAAAAATTATGCTACTAAAATTTCCCTATGATTCTCTTGTGGATACGAAGTAAATTTCTTGCTTTTACATGTATTTTCATCTTGGACCACTGTCAAGGTTGAATTTAGGTGCCAACTTGAGTGATTCAGTGGGGATCCAGATATGGGCTAAACACCCAAACGTTTGTTCGAGAGTTTCCAGATGAGACTGGCATTTGGATCGGCAGGCTCAGTAAAGTTGATGGACCTCCCTGATGTGGGTGGGCAACATCCAACCCATTAGGGGGCCTGAGCAGAACAAAAGGAGGAGGAAAGGAGAACTTTTCTCTTCTCTGCTTGACGGCTTCAGCTGACACACTGGTCTTCTCCTGTCTTTGGACTGAGAATTATATCATCAGCTTCCCTGGTTCTCAGGCCTTCTGGCTCAAACTGAACTACACCAACAGCTTTCCTGTTTCCAGTTTACAGCCAGCAGGTCATGGGACAATTCTGCCTCCTAATTGTGTGGGCCATATATGGCCAATCCATATATGTGTGTATATGCATAATATTTATACAACAGGGCTTTGTTGAACTTTTAATTTTGAAATAATTTTAGGCTTACAGAAGAGTTACAAAGATAGCACAATATTTCTATATACCTTTCATCCAGCCTCCCCCGGTATTAATTTCTTACATAACCGTAGTACAATTATCCAAACTAAGAGATTAATGTTGATGCAGTACTATAAACTAAAATGCAGACTTTCTTTGGATTCCCTTTTTCTGTTCCAGAATCCAATCCAAGACATTCTGTGGCATTCAGTTGTCTTGTCTCCTTAATCTTCTCTAATCTGTGACAGTTCCTCAGTCCTCTCTAGTCCTGATGACCTTGACACTTTTGAAGAATGCTTCAAAAGTGGTCAGGCACTTTGCAGTCTCTTTGAATTTGGTTGATGATTTCTTGTGATTAGACTGAGGCTGTAGATTTGCGAAGTGCACCGCAAAGACAAGGATCGCTTCTCCCATCATACCAGGGGGTAAGTGAGACCCACATGTCTTATTGCTGGTGATACTAGTTTTCTTCACTTAATTAAAGTTCTGTCAATTGCATTTCTCCCTGTGAAGTCACTTTTTGTCCCTCTGCATGCTCTGTGCATTAGAAATGAGTCACACAATCCAGCCCACACTCAAGAGGACCGGAGACCAGCTCACCCTCTTGGAGGAAGGCCTGGGAAAGAACTTGTGGGTGTATGTTAAAGTCACCATAGCAATTACTTAATATGTGAAGCAAGATACTTTGAGGCTATGCAAATATCCTATTTCTTCTTAAATTTTCCCCAGGAATTTTAGCATTCACTGTTGGATTCTACCTGCCCCAATGATTATTGTCATGCTCTAATGATGGCTTTCTATTTTTCTATTATGGGAAAATAGAAATTCTTCTGGAAGGAAGAGTTAGCCTTTCCCCTCCATTTATTTATTTATTCATTTATTTATACCAATATGGACTCATGAATATGTATTTTCCTCTTTGGGTTAAAATGCAACACCATTGTTATCTGTTTTAGTGCTTAAAATGTTTTAGTTTCGTAGTTCCCGTTGTGGCACAGCAGTTAACGAATCCAACTAGGAACCATGAGATTGCAGGTTCGATCCCTGGCCTTGCTCAGTGGGTTAAGGATCTGGCATTGCCGTGAGCTGCGGTGTAGGTTGCAGATGCGGCTCGGATCCCGCGTTGCTGTGGCTCTGGTGTAGGCTGACGGCTACGGCTCTGATTTGACCCCTATCCTGGGAACCTCCATATGTCAAGGGAGCGGCAAAAAGACAAAAAAAAAATGTTCTAGTTTGTCCATTGGGAACTCTGTGACTTTTATTATGTCCCCATGCTTCTGAGGTTTGGTTTTAGGGTTTTGTTTGTTTGTTTGTTTTTTGGGTTTTTTTTGCTGTTGTTTCTCTCTCTTTTTTTTTTTTTTTTTTGGCATAGGCCAGGTATTTTTTTTCCCCAAACAGAAATTGCTTTACTATTTATTTTATTAATATTATTTTTGAGCCATGTATTTTTTTAAATTTCCAGTATACTAGATTTACAATGTTGTACCAATTTCTGCTTTATAACAAAGAGACTCAGTCATAAACATATACACATTCTTTTTTATATTCTTTTCCATCATGGTCTATCCCAGGAGATTGGATATAGTTCCCTATGCTGTACAGCAGGACCTCATTGCCTATCCATTCTAGCTTGTATCTACCAACCCCAAACTCCTGGTTCATCCCACTCTCGCCCACCTTGGCAACCATAAGTCTGTGAGTCTGTGAGTCTGTTTCTGTTTTGTAGATAGGGTCATTGTGAGTCTGTTTCCGTTTCATAGATAGGTTCATTCATGCCATATTTTAGATTCCATTTATGTGATATGGTATTGAGCCATGCATTTTTAAAGCATCAATTAGACATATTAGTCTTCAGCTCCAAACTCTCTAGTGGTTTCCATTGGACTTAGAATAAGCCCAGAGTTCTCCCCCAGAACACGAGTCTCTGTGTGGTCTGATCTCACTTTTCCAGCTCTCTTATCTCTTCCTGACTTTGGATCCCTCTGGCTTTCTTCTTATTCTTGTGCTGCACTAGTTTGTTATCTGCAAGCCCTCTGCTCCAGGGTCCCCTCTGCCTGGAACATCCCTTCCCAGGTGTCACCTTGGCTGGCTCCTTGTCCTTTAAGCCAAAGCTCAAAAAAGCCTTTCTGCCATGTGAGGTGTGACAGGAGCACTCAGAGGAGTGATTGAAGAGCATTTAATGAAGGCACATTTACAGAGGTATAGATGGGCTTCTGGGAACCAAGAAGGCAGAGTGAAGCATGGGGGAACGAGCCAGATGGGGGCCATTACCAGTCCCTGGCTTGGAGGGGCAAGAGGAGGAAAGAGGGTTAACAGTATTTAGCAAGAGCTGGGGCCACAGGTACAGGAACTCAACCACTGCCCAATCCGTGGTCCCAACTGGGTCAGAGGTGGGTCCTGGGTATATTAACCTTTCCCTCCTACTCTTTAGTCTCCTGTCAGTGTCCTCCATTGGCCAGACCCAACAGAGAGCCAGAGGACACAGAGGTCAGCTCCTGGCAGGACAGGGGAAGAATGAGTCTGCAGGGGCCGGTGGAGAATGTCCAGCTGACCACCCAACATAAACTGTGTCTATCACTTCTCCTTGTTTCTTTCCCACCCCCATGATGCACTTATCATTATCTAAAACTGTCTTATTTATTTCCTGCTTGTTTACCATCTACCTCCCCCACCCAACATAATGGCATTTCCACGGAGAAGGGACATCTTGGTCACCACTGTAATCACAATCCCTGGCACATAGCAGATGTTCAATAAACATCTGTGTGTGAACAAAAAGTGAATCCATGTTCAGAGGCAAACCACATATTTGGGCCCATGGTCCTCCGAGCTGGTTTTTCTCCCTTTAGGATGCTTCTGTGGCTGGGATGATATGTGCCATCCCAGAGTTTGAATTCCTCCAGCACCTCTGATCTGCCGTCTCCTCACATATACTTCCCCAGCACAGCAGAGTTGACTTCTGGTGTGGCAGTGATGTGCCATCTTCCTCAACCTCCCATTCCAGGGCCCAGCCCCACCTGTCTCCTCCTAAAGGTTCTCTGATGTCTGCACCCTCTTACCCTCATCATTCCCCTTCCATGGCATGTGCTCACCACCTCCCATGGCTCGCTGATTTCTCTTGACCCAAGCTGTCCTATGTAGCAGCCACTTGCCACACATGGCACCCCAGCACTTGAACTGTAGCAGTCCAAAAGGAGATGTGCTAAGTGAAAAATACACCCCAGATTTTAAGGAGTTAGTATGAATGAATAAGAGGAAAAAAATCTCAATTACATGTTGAAATAATAACCTATTGGGTATATTGAGTTAAACAAAATGCATTGTTGAAATTAATTTCACCTATTTGTCTTCATTTTTTTTAACCTACCTACTAGAAAAAAAGCTTTTTTTGGCAGGGCCTGTGGCATACGAAATTTCTAGGGCCAGGGATCAAGCCCACCCCGCAGCACTGACAATGCCAGATCCCTTTAATCCCCTGAGCCACCAGGGAAGTCCCAGCTATGAGAAAATTTGAAATTATATATGTGGCTCACATTATATTGGAAAGAGCTGCTCCTGACAAAAGGTCTCTGTGAGCACCATTTCATTTGCCACCGCATTCCCAGAGCCTGGCACAGAGCATGGCATATAGTAGGTGCTCACTAAATACCTGCTGAGACATAGAAAACAAACTTGTGGTTAACTAAGTGGAAAGGGGGGATAAATTAGGAATTTGGGATTAATATATATATACACTGTATATAATATACACTGTATATAAATACTGATGTAAACGGTATTATAGACACTGTGTTTAACAGTATTAATACAGTATTATACAATAGTATTAATACAATATTATATAACACTATTAATATATACATATTAATATATATATATATACACACACACCATATATAAAACAGATAAGTAATGATAACCTATTGTATAGCCCAAGAATTACATTCAAAATCTTGTGATAATCTATAATGCGAAAAATATGAAAAAGTGTATATGTGTATGTATACGCATCACTTTCCTGTATATCTGAAACTAACATAACATTGTAAATCAACTATACTTCAATTTTTAAAAAAGAAAGAATAAACAAATAAATACCTGTTGGATACAGGAACATTCCCACTAGAAATATTTTCCCCAAAGGGAGCTCCAAGAAGACAAGACCTCCTCCTGTCTACCTTGCAGGTAGGAGGGTAGCCAAATCTCACATAGACTGAGAGTTGGGTACCATGCACGTGTGTTGAATGAAGGTGATTAGGGAGGTTCCGAGCTGAATGACTCTCCAGGAACAAAAGCTGGTGGGGCCTAATGTGTGAAACAGGAAGCCAAGTCAAAAGACCAGAATGGAGACTCTGTGGCATTACCTTCTACTAAGAATAACTCATGGGAGGGTTCTGGAGAATGCAGGACTCTTAACAGTAGGAGCACAGGACCCTGGAGACTTGTTTTGCTCAGCCAGGGAGGTTGCTATGTGCCAATTTTCTTGACAGCAAGATGCTAGTGTATGCTGGCCCTGCACATTTTCCCCTGACAAGGGGGGAACTTTGTAACATTTTACGCTGCAGGAGATTGTAAAACAAAGAGATGTCAGCCTCTCCCCAGAGGCAGAGCTTGAGCCACACACTGCTGTGCACATTTCAGACCTGCTGTTTCATACAGCCCTTCAGCATCTCTGTTTGGCAGGTGGCATTACCAGATCTGCTTTACTGATGAGGAAAACAAAGCTCTAGGAGGCATGGTAACTTAGCCAAAGTCTCAGAGAGACAGTGGCAAAGCCAGCAACACAGCATTGTTTTCTTGCCTCTTTATCCAGTGTGCAGTCAGCTTGACCACGTGCCTCCATGCCTAAATTGAAAGAGAGGGAGAGAAAGAGAAGGAAAAGAGAGCCCCAAAGAGGGAGAGAGGGAGACAGGGTTTGGGGGTCTGTAATTCATTGGTATGTTCCCGTAACTCTTTGATGATAGTATTTTTCAAAGCAGTATAGGTGGGTTCTCCTTCAAAGCACAGCCATGGGACAGGAGCTCAGCTCTAGAATTCCAGAATCAACAGCCATAGCTAGCTACCTCTTTCTCTGCCCAACCACTGGCGATCTGAGTCCTCAAAGACATTAGTTACCAGTTTCCTGGGACTCTCCTCATTCTGTAAGATGGAGAGCTAAGTTTCTGTGAATCTTCAAGTTTCCTGGTCCACACACATGAAATACCACCCACTAGCTGTTTGACCTTGGGCAGGTAGAACCCCTGTATTAGTCAGTTACTGCTGGGCTACAGAGTAACTGCCCAATCCTCATTGATGTGTGCATACTTCCGCTTCACAGATCCCAGCTCAGGGCTCAGACTGAAAGGGCACAGGTCACCCAGGGCATGTTCTTCCTATTGTCAAGAGCAGAAGCACAAGTGGGTATTACCAATAACTCAAGCATATCTCAAGCCCCTGCTTGTAGGTCCATCTGCTAACAAGTCATATGGCCCAGCTCAAAGTCAAGGGCCAGGGACATTAAGTCCTCTCATGGTGAATGGATGAGAAGAGAGGGAGGAAATATTTTTAAGAATAATCTAATCTACCATGTCCCTTCATTGATCTGGGTCTCAGTGGTTATTGATTTCAATGGCTATTTGGTCTAGATATAGAAACACAGCTCATACTTCAAGGATAATACTGAGTATATTGTTGATTTGTAAAATAATGCTGCAACAAATTTCTATTCCATTCTGGTTCATCTTTTTTTTTTTTTCGGTCTTTTTAGGGCCACACTCATAACATATAGACATTCCCAGTCTAAGGATCAAACTGGAGTTGTAGCCACGAGCCTATGCCACAGCCACCGCAATGCCAGATCAAAGCTGCGTCTGTAACCAAAGCTCACAGCAATGCCATATCCTTAACCAACTGAGCGAGGCCAGAGAGCAAACCTGCATCCTCATAGATGCTTGTCAGATTTGTTTCCACTGATCCACCACGGGAACTCGCATTTCTTTGATTTTAATATTGCACGCATCAAATCTCTCCTCTGAAACTGAGTTACATCTGATTTGATGTAATCGGCCAATATATAGATCCCATTTTCTGTTCCCAAGGTAGTAACATTTCCAGTGCAATAACATAGACACTTACCCACAGCATTGGGAGTGAGCTCTGTTCTCCAGTTGTAGTTTTCACCCTGCATGAATTATTAATGCAAAGCCTCCCCATATAAATCTAGTCACTTTTCCATGGCCTTCCCTGATTTGAGAGCTTGCTACTTTTCTAAGCATTGCATGAAGATTTGTTATGTGTAATGGCAAATGGGTTGAGCATGTTTATTAGCTAAGTAATCATAAATATGTAGGTACCAGCGATGCACAGGGCACTGTGGCAGGGAAGTAAAGACAGATTGAGTGGAAAGAGACCGTCTCTAGCCTCAAGAAGCTTAGAGTCTTATTGGAAAGATGATATGCTCTTTATGGGGACAAGGACCAGCCATGTCAGTACTTAAGTGTATGTGTGGCTAAGGTCAAACCATCACTGAAAATATCACCTTCAATTTGACAGCTGAGGCCATGGTCTAGCATGTTTTTGAACATGTTTCTCCAACCTGACCTCTGCAGCTTGGATCTCAGAAGCAAACATGAAACTGAAAAAATTTCAGTTTTCTGAAGTGATGGTTTCAAATCTCTGACCAGCCATGCTTAGGCTTCCCCAGCATTCTTTTCAGCTGATTTTCTCATCTTGTAAAGAGTATTTTTATCAACTTCTGGGAGAAGATGAATTTTATTTGATGAAAGAAAAGTAGAAGCACTAGATGTTAGGCATTCATTTTGCTTTCAGTTTGTGTTTCATCATGAATTTCCATCGTTTCTGACACTCTTGCATTAACAAGTCCTTGGATGCTTCATTTTGGAGTTAAGACAATAATTTGCCTGCATATTTGACAAAAAAAAATTTGGTAATGCTGGAGATCCATCATAAAGATATAATTTGCTACTGCTGTGATCATTTTCGGTAAAATGATCCAATTATACTCCACATAGCTTATTATTAGTTTTCCTCACTCCACCAGCTGGAAAAGGGAAAATAGTGCCATGTTATTAGTAAATGGATAAAGTTTGTGTTGTGCAATTCAAAGTCTGATTTTAACAGTGAACTTTGGGAACATCAAGCCCTAAGTCTTGTGATCACTGATTTGCTCAACAAATACATATTAAACTCCTACGCTATCCAAGACAATGTACTAGGTTTGAAGAAGAGGAAAAAAGTAAGATGTGGGGCCCCCAATTCAGTGTCTGCAGCTTCCAGTCTCCCTACATGAATGGCCCAAGTGGGCACAGGAGGGCTGGACAGATAAGAGGCTGCATGCCACCTTCTCAGCTCCAGACACCCATCACCTGTGCAAAGGTGAGATGAGGAGGTATGGCCATATCACCTAAGCTTTTATTTATTTTGAGGGGAGTGGGGTGGGGGGCACCTATGGCACATAGAAGTTCCCAGGCTAGGGACTGAATCACAGATGTGGTTGCTGGCCTATGCCACAGCCACTCCAGATCCGAGGCACATCTGTGACCTACACCACAGCTCATGTTAATGCCTAATCCTTAACCCATTGAGCAAGGCCAGGCATCCTCATGGATACTATTTGGATTCATCACCGTTGCACCAGCATGGGAACTCCCAGATCACCTAAGCTTATATGTCTTTTTTTTAGGGCCATACTCGAAGCATATGCAGGTTCCCAGGCTAAGGGTCAAATCAGAGATGTAGCTGCCGGCCTACACCACAGTCACAGCCACGCTAGATCCAAGCCACATCTGTAATCTACACCACAGCTCAAGGCAATGCCAGATCCTTAACCCACTGTGCGAGGGATCGAATCTGTATCCTCATGGTTACTAGTCAGATTCATTTCCACTGAGCCACAGTGGGAACTCTCCACACCTAAGCTTTTAAAAGAAGCCATTAAGATGGTCATTTGGTGAAACCTCCTCATTTTAAAATCCTATCTGTTGGCCTATAGCTGCTATTGGGGGTCCCTGGCTGGAAACAGGACTCAAGAGCAGGAGGCAGCCATGGACATGGGTCACCTGCTACAGTGCAGAGTGAGATTAGTGCTGGGACAGTTGTATCCCCAAAGTGCGAGAGAATAAGAAGGAGTAGAGCCCTCCAAGTATGGGTCTCATATTAAAATGCACCCAGTTCTGATACTAAATATCATATCTTATTGTTACAATTTGTCTTTAGGACTTCCCATCATGGCGCAGCAGAAGTGAATCTGACTAGGAACCATGAGGTTGTGGGTTCGATCTCTGGCCTCTCTCAGTGGGTTAAGAATCTGATGTTGCTGTGAGCTGTGGCGTAGACCGCAGCTATAGCTCCAATTTGACCTTTAGCCTGGGAATATCTATATGCCATGTGTGTGGCCCTGAAAGGCAAAAAAAAAAAATCATCTTTAAAATATTTTGATTTTTCAGTTTTCATATTTTGGAGCTCATTCTTTCTTTCTGACACAAACCTCCATGGCAGGTCTCAAAGGTTGTCACAGGCTCATAAAAACCCTGTGGGGCCTGATGGATTAAATACTCCTGGGACCAGGAATGATGGCATAGAGCTTGAAAGAGGAGGGTATTTAAACCAGCCAATCAGGAGGCCGAAGTCTTTCTAGAAAGAGGAAACAGTGAGAGAATATTCAGGAACATTCTAGAAAGGAAAAAAGTATTCAGCCCTTTCTGGAGGCAGTTTAGAGAGAGATCTGGAAAGATTGAGAAAAAAAATTTTGCAGACCAGATATGGATTTTATTTTATATTATTTCATTATTTTAGTTTAGTTTTTATGGCTGCACCCACAGCATATGCAAGTTCCTGGTCCAGGGATGGAATCTGAGCTGCAGCTGCAACCTACGCCACAGCTGTGGCAATGCCAGATTCTTCACCCACTCCACTGGGCCAGGGATCGAACCTTCTAGTCAGCAGCAAACTGAGCCACGGCAGAGACAGCACCAGATCCTTAACCTGCTGTGTCATATCCTAACTCCCAGATGTGGATTTTAGACTCTACTCTCTAGGCCATGAAGAGCCGCTGATGGTCTCTGAGAGAAGTAAGACAGGTCCAAAGTACGGCAGGAGGGAACAACCTGGCAAACTCCAAAGAGGTGAATCTAAAGCCTGACTTTGATGAATGAACCCCACAGCAGAGCTTGGTGTTGAACCCACTTGCTCTCTGCATTGACTCTGCTCCCTCTTTTCCTCAATTCCTTCTTGTCACGTTGCTTTGCCAGGCTTCTCGCTTCCTGTCTCGGCCACCATGTCCCCCTAGAGTGTGTTCTTCGAGAAAACTTCCTGGTTTCTAGCCATCCTGGGGCTGGCCCTGCTCTGTCTGGCCTTCTCAGCTAACATTTCATTCATTATTAAATGTGCCTCTCCCAAAACACATTTTCAAATAATTGGCGCTATAGTTTCTCTTTCCACTATAGAAAGAACTGATTTGATGGAACTTTAATGCTGAAAGGGACATTAGAAGCCAACTGCTCTGCAATCTCTCAAATTTATAGTAAAGGGAACTGGCTTAGGCAGGAAAAGTGACTTGCTCAGGGTCACCAGAATGAGAGTGAGAGTTGAGACAAGAATCTGTGTCATCTGGTTCAAACAAGTTTGCTTCTCTGTACCTGGCCACCTCCTGCAGGTATGACCTGGAGAGTAAAGTCACAAAGTGTAAGCTTTCAAATACTAAAGAGAGACACCACTTTTTGAATTGGTGTCCTCAGAGACAATCTAGAAATACTTTGGGTCATAGGTCCCTGGGGTTTGTGACCAGATCACATTGTTTGGGGGCTAATGAGACTGACCTTGGAATGTATTGTCCATGAATTCTTCAAGTCACTCTCTGATTTACTTTCTTTTTTCAACCTTTTCAAATAAGAGGGAAATAATTATTGGGACTGATCAGCCACCCTTTAAAAACAGACTCACGGAGTTCCCGTCGTGGCGCAGTGGTTAACAAATCCGACTAGGAACCATGAGGTTTTGGGTTTGGTCCCTGCCCTTGCTCAGTAGGTTAACGATCCGGCGTTGCCATGAGCTGTGGTGTAGGTTGCCGATGCGGCTCGGATCCCGCGTTGCTGTGGCTCTGGCATAGGCTGGTGGCTACAGCTCCGATTCGACCCCTAGCCTGGGAACCTCCATATGCCGCGGGAGCGGCCCAAGAAAAGGCAAAAAGACAAAAAATAAAAAAATAATAAAAATAAAAACAGACTCAGGTGTTCCCCTTGTGGTTCAGCTGGTGAAGGACCCAACATTGCACATGAGGATGCGGATTCAATCCCTGGCCTCATTCAATGGGTTAAGGATCCAGTGTTGCCGCAAGCTGTGGCATAGTTTGCAGATATGGCTTGAATTCAGTGTAGCTGTGGCTGTGGTGTAGGTCTGCAGCTGCAGATCTGTGACCCCTAGCGTGAGAACTTCCATGTGCTGCAGGTGTGGCCATAAAAAGGGAAAAAAAGAAAGAAAGAAAAAATCTTTCATTGTCAAAAAATTTTTTTTCTTAGTAACCTATATATAAAATAGAAAAAGTATCAAGGGCTTACGTATAGCATAGGGAACTCTATCAAATACTGTGTAATACTTATATGGGAAAAGAACCTGAAAAGGAATGGATGCATATACATGCATAGGTAAAATTGACTCACTTTGCTCTATACCTGAAACTAATGCAACATATAAGTCAACCAATAAAATTTTTAAATATTTGAGGGAAGAGGTAGGGGATCTTTTATTCTTAAAATTTGGGGTAGAGATCCACTTTGAGAATTATTTCTTTTTTGGATCTAGCAAATAATGCTATTTTAAATAAAATAACCACTCAAGATAACACAGACACTGTTATGTGACTTTTGTAGGCAGACCCCCTCTGGCAATTACATAGAACAATTTGCTTCATGCCTAGAGATAGAGGCATTTGGAGCAGAGCAAGAAGAACAGAGCCTAATTCCAGTGGGGCTTTTCTGTTCGTCCTATCAGTGGAGTCCCTCTTCTCCCAATAAATAAAGCACTGCATTCCTCCTGGTTGGGGATTTAAGAAAAATCCCATTAATCCTGCCCACTTCACATTTATGGAATGACTGTTTGCCAGTTTCCTATTGGGGGGTTAGGTAAATTACAAAGTAAATAAGAGCAGCCCTCTCCTATGATGCAATGAATTACACTACAGATAAAAGGGATTAAAATTATATTTACATTGGACTTTTCTATGTACAATTTTATTAAGGATCACAAGCCCCTAAGGAACTTAAAAAAAATCTTTCAGAGTTCTCTTGTGGCACAGCAGATTAAGGATTGGCACTGTCAATGCATCAGCTTGGGTCCACTGCCGTGGCACAGGTTTGATCCCCTGGCCTGGGAACTTCTGCATGCTGCAGGTGTGGCCAAAAGAAAAAAAAAGAAAGATAAAAATCTTTCATCCCCCCCCCCAAATTTTTAGTAACCTTTATTTTTTTGGTTGAAGTATATTTGATTTACAATTTTGTGTTAATTTCTGCTGTACAGCAAAGCGATTCTGTTATACACACACACACACACACACACACACACACACATATTCTTTTTTATATTCTTTTCCAGTCTGGTTTATCACGGGATATTGAATACAGTCCCCTGTGCTATACAGTAGGACTTTTTGTTTATCCATCCTATATATGATAGTTTGCACCGGCTAATCCCAAACTCCTGGTCCTTCCCTCCCTGACACCCTCTCCCTTGGCAACCACAGGTCTGTTCTCTATGTCTGGCAGCTGCCCTTTTTCTAATGATCCATTTTTTTTTTAAGGCTGCTGTCTACCTTTGGAAGAATAGTGATAACAAGCACAGCCATGAGCTTCCTTAGTCTTCTAATCCATCTTCTCCCACCATTTTAACAGAGAGGGTTTCCCAGGCCCTTGGGACGTCTTCATTTGTCTTTAAAGGAGATTTAGTGCTGGAACCTTCCACTACAGTCTGTAAATGTCAGTATAAGTCATGGTGATATGTTGTGTTGTGGAGTCAGTGGAGGTGAGCAAAAAGAGCCATGAAATCACCCTAAATGGGCCTGTCTCACTCACTCTCCTGGCACTGTCTTCAGAGAGCTGTCACTTCCCATCCTGGAAACCTCCAAGAAGGAACACTCCCATGCCCCGACACCATAGCCTCAACCTGATGTTTCATCATTAGACTTTTGCAACGCTTCTCCCATCAAAACTGCAACCCCTTCAACATTCATTTCATCACTTCCTTTCTCAGTTCAGTACCTAAAACATGGCAATTACTGCTCAGCTTTGTCCTTCCCCTCTGGATTCTCTTGACGGAAGATATCATTTCTGGCAAGACCAGCACCAAGGGCTCTGAAGGGTGAAGGCAGCTTGCAGGGCAGCTTTCTTTGGATTCACGACCCCAGATTCTCACTCTGGACCACATTTCAGAGAGGCCTTCTTGGAAAAGGGAACTCAGTTCTCTTCTGTTTCGTCACTTCTCCAGGATGTCTGTGAACATAATACATGAAAAATGAGAGTTCTTCCGTTGCTTGAATATGTGCTCACAGTTCCTAATTAAATAATGACTTCCACAGCACTCTGCTGCTCTAAGCCCGGACTGCATTTCCATTACCTTTCTCGTGAAGTCCAAATTACAGGCCTGTCATTTCCTGGATTCTCTTATAAGTGCAAGCATTAAATTATACCTACACTCACCCATTAGTAATTTCTCTTTGTGGTGGGTGTTTAAATGTTTTATAATGACTCTACTCTCTCTTCAACTTTCCATCCCTCTCAGAATATTAATGAATCCCACTTTGTTCTAGAGTTTCTGTCTAGTTTGTCTTCTAATCTCTTGATGTAAGATGAACTTGATTCTATAAGGTTCTTTTTTCCTTCTTTTTGGGAAAGGAAAAGAGAAACATCTTTTTAATGCAGTTACCAGGCTTTAAAGTGTGAGAAGATGGTAGAGAAAGAAGCATCCAGCTTTCAGCTTTCAAATTTTTCTTTCAGTTTCAGTCCGATTGCAGACAGACTAGGTCCCTCCCTCCGTCTCTTTCTTTCTTTTTTCCCTCTTTATGGTCACACCTGCAGCATATGGAAGTTCCCAGGCTAGGGGTGAAATCAGAGCTGCAGCTACCAGCCTACACCACAGCCAGAGCAATGCCAGATTTGAGCTGCATCTGTGACCAATGCCACAGCTTGCAGCTATGCTGGATCTTTAACCTATTGAGTGAGGCCGGGGATTGAACTGCATCCTCATGGATATTAGTCAGATTTGTTACTGCTAAACCACAATAGAAAGTCCCAGTATTATTTGAATTTAATCAATTTTTTCTGCCAGTATCTTTTTCTGTCCAAGATCTGATCTGGAATCCCACATTTTCTCTTTGTAATTGACCAATAAGCCCATGTTCCTATTTTACAGATGAAGAAACGGAGACAAAGTGGTTAACGAATTTCCTCGAGATTATACAGACAGCAAGTGTCAGATGCCCATTGCTCTCGAGTAGTCTAGCCCCAGAGTCCCCATATCTGCAAGAGTTTCTGAGTTACCAGTGACAGAAGCTCAAGTCAAATTAGCTAGTCAGGAAGGAAGAGTTTGTTTCCTCATAAAACCATCCTTGAAAAAAACATGAAGGGAGCTCAGCTCTGAGACAACTAAGACTGGGAAGTTGACCGCCCTTGGGACTTTATCACTGATCTCTAGGGTTTTCATAATTTCCAGAGTTCGTTCAGCTGATTTCTTCCATAGGGCTGGAGTCGGGGCCACTGATTACTTCCTAGCTTCACAATGAAAAGAAGCTCTGATTGTTGAGAAAGAGAGAGAGAGAGAGAGAGAGAGAGAGAGGAGGAACAGGAAAGGATTCTGACTGGCCAATGCGGGTCACATGCCCATGTCTAGGACCAATCCTGTGGCCAATAGGGTAAGGTAGCAGTATCATTCAAGCTGGGTTGGGTGCCCATCCTTGGAGAAGTTAATTGTGGAGGAGATGATAAACTAGATTCAGGTAAATCGCATTTTAGAGGTAAGGAATAGGGAAAATACAAAACAACACCCTACAACCCAGAGAAAACAAAATTTTGCCACTTTAATAATTACTTCAAGCTGAACAGCTTCAGGAACAACAATTATCTTAAGTCTGATGTTTCTCTGAGTTTCCTTGTCGTTCCTGAAGTGGATGGTACCGATGGCCGGATCTGGCAACAGTAGACTTGCAGGTCAACAGTCAGCTGAAGCTGAACCTTTCAGGTTCTCAGGTGAAATGAGGACCGTCCATTTTTCCAAATATGTCATCAAGCTTGCTTTGTTCATTTATGTCTCCTGCCTGGCCCCTGTAGGCATTTGAGTTTGAGATGGGTGGCTCAGTGTATCACCGAGGAGCTCATTCAATCATTGGAATGACCAATGAGAGCATCCATTCCTGCCATCATATCTGGCCAACAGCCCATGAAGAAGGTTAATGCTTTGGAGAAGAAAGAGGCAAGGCAAAGGATCTGGCAGTTAAAAACAAGAGTTTTCTTGACAGAATGGCTTATGGCATTTGACGGAATTTTTCAAGGTGCAGAAAAACAAGTTTGACAGCATGTGTTTTAAGCAGAGATATGTATATGGCACTTCCAAAGTCAATCACTGCCAGCCCGTGTGTGGGGTGGGAGGCAGGAGCTGGGGCTGGGGGTGGGGGGCTGGGGAGGACTTTGTTTCTCTCTCCTTTCTTCTTTCCACCCAGAGCCTCACTCTGCCTTCTTTAGATGGTTGTGTGAAATAGGCAAACCCATTTTCTCTCTTGTTCCCACTAATTTTCTAGGCACTCTCTGCCTTAGTGATGTCCCTTTGTGACAATGCCTAGCAGCTCCTGGAAAGCCATGGACCCCAGGGCATCATACAACCCTTTCCAAAGTGTCGTCCAGGAGATTCTTTGCTGCATAAACCAAAAGGTGTTTTGCTGACAAGATGCCTGCTGTAAACCTTCTAGATCTCAGAGAAAAGATTTTGTTTTCCCTGATGGGCCAGGGCAGAGAGGGCTAGTAGTGGAAACATAGGATAAAAGTTTTATGCTTCGTGTTCAGTCTTCATTTTCCTCCGCATCTGGAGCTGCAGAAATATGGGGAGGGGAAGGCTGGGAAATGGAAAGTGAGGGAATAAGAAAAGATATCACTTCACACTGGTCAAGCAAAAATGGCTCTTCCTAGTCGCTTCTCAATGAGTTCCCGTGAGAAGATACATTTCTTCCTTTTATGGGATTATTGGTTCCATTATCATATTTAGGGTGGAGAGCAAACTTGGCTGCCAGTGATGGTCTGTCTCCTTCTACTGTCCCTTTTGGAATAAAACCCATAGTTGTGCAATGGATTTGGTTTTCCTGATGGCTTTGCAGCACCTCTGGGCACTATTGTCCTCCCTGTAACTTGTGTAATCACTATGCTACATTCCTAAATGATTTTGGTGTTCATTTGCATGTTTTCCTCTCATTTCACTGCTGAGGGAGGAGAAACAGTTTATTTCTCCCTAGTTGCACGCCAGTAAGTCTCAGCCTCAGCTTTGCTATTAGACTTAGATTATCTTGTCTAACCCCTCATTTTTCTCATTTTTTAAGTCAAGAAATACTGCCTTTTCCAAATTCAGCTCTTGGTCAAAGTAGTTGAGAATGTTTTTACTTTAATTTTTTTCAAATTAAAACCTGCGCTCAAGGTCATCCTTAATATAACAAGTGATTATCCCTCATACAAGATTACTCATCCATCCACCTAGCCACCCAGCCATCCACAGATCTCCTTCCACTCATTCATCCATCCCTCCACCTAGCCACCCCTCCATCTGTCCACACATCCACCCATCCATCTACTCATCCTCCCACTCATCTATCCAGCCAGCCAGCCAGCCATCAGTCCATCCATCCATCCACCCATCCATCCAACAATTCACCCATCCATCCATCATCCATCCATCCATTTATCCATTTTACAAGCATTTTATTGAGTGAATATTATGTGCCACTTATGAAAAGCATCATTACTCTTCCCAGCAGCAAATAGTATTTATTCTGATAAAAACACCAGATGAAAAAAACCATCTTTTTATATTTTAATTCATCCCAGTGATCTTATGGAATCAGATGCATCAAAGAGCATAGGTACTACAAAGCCATCGGTATTTAAAAACAACCAATTATGCACTTTGCTTAGGCAGTCATTAAGGGTATAACTGGATTTTTCTGGAGAGTATTATTTCTAAATCTTTAAAAGTAATTTTTAGTTGTGAAAGTAGAGTATGAACATATTTCTTAAAAAAAAAAAAAAAGGAAGGAAGGGAGAGGAAGAGAGGAGAAAACATTACAGATGTCCCTTTGCTAAGGTCCTTTTTCTTCCCATGCCCAACCATGGTCCCCTCTCTTCCCCTAAAGGCCACCATTGCTATGAGATGAGATTTGCAAGCTTTATAACTATACAGTGTGATACAATTTACATTAGCACACACACACAAAATAATGCCACATATTTCTCCATGGATAAACAAAAACTCATGCATTCCCTGATTTCTTTATGTTGTAATTTCAAAGTTATCTCACCAATTCAGTAGAAATGGAATTGGATCATATATTCCTTGGAAGGCCCTGATTAAGTATCAGTGCATTGGGTGGCAGCTTGTATCAGAATGCTGGCATGCATTTGGAGAAATGTAATTTGCCCAGATGAATTAAAATTTAAAATCTAGAGCTCCCATTGTGGCACAACAGAAACAAATCTGACTAATATCCATGAGGACGCAGGTTCGATCCCTGGCCTCACTCAGTGGATTAAAGGTCCGATGTTGCTGTGAGCTGTGGTGTGGGTTACAGATGCAGCTCAGATCCCACATAGCTGTGGCTGTGGTGTAGGCCGGCAGCTGTAGTTCCGATTTGATCCCTAGCCTGGGAACGTCCTTATGCCATGGGTGTAGCCCTAAAAAAAGCAAAAAAGAAAAAAAAAAAGAAAAAAAAGAAAATTAAAACCATCCACTTTACATTATCAACTTTGTCCAGGGTGTTTCTGTACTAGGGGCTGGGAATTAGGAAGAGCAGCCTATCAGCACCCTGTCTTTCCCAGCAAGCCTTCTTCCAATACCCCACTTGCTCTTGGTTTTCTTTCTTTTTCTTTTTCTTTTCTTTTTTTTAGTCTTTTTTCTTTAGGGCCACACCCAGGGCATATGGAGGTTCCCAGGCTAGGGGTCTAATCAGAGCTATTGCTGCCAGCCTACGCCAGAGCCACAGCAACACCAGATCCAAGCCATGTCTGTGATCTACACCATAGCTCACAGCACCTCCGGATCCTAGAGCCACTGAGCGAGGCCAGGGATTGATGGAAACTGCAACCTCATGGTTCCTAGTCAGATTCGTTTCTGCTGTGCCATGGCAGGAACTCCTTGCTTTTGGTTCTCTCTCTCTCATTTTTGCCACCTGCAAAACATAACTTGAAGAAGAGAGACTCTAAAAGCATGGGGCTGCCGTGATCATCAAGCCCAAATGGGAGGCAGTAGAGGCAGAAAATGAGGGCCTGAAGTCCCAAGGCTAAGCTTTCTGTTGCTGCCCAGTGTCTCTCCTTTCAGCTCCTCCCCCACATCCTTAATTGGTTGTACTTTTCACTGTGCCCTGGTTGGACTGATCCTGATAAATTCGTTTGCCTTTAACACGAGGGCTCATTCCTCACCCTCTGCCCCAACTTTACCACCAGCTCTGCACCCCTGCATGGATTAAGAAAGCATGGTGTTATATTTCTTCAACAACAACATAGCCATGTGTTAAAATACAGAGGAGTTTCCAAATTGGAAGTCTTTAAGCTTAACAAATACGTATCTGAGTTATAAATCAGCGAGATTCAAACAGTCCAGGTAAACATGTTATCTTAAGAACCCACATTAAATTATTCACTTCTATAGGAGATTTTCCAATTAACCTAAAGTCCTTTTCCTCAAAATGCTTTTTTTGAGAGTAATGATTATATTGGGCTGTTTCGTTTTTTTAACATTTTGTGTTTATCATAAAGAATTTAAGCAACGCCAAGTTTACTGAGAAGAAAGCAAAAGAATTATCCTAAATCTAACTATTAGAAATAGATACCATTAAAACAGTGCAATTTTTAAAAATTATAAGAATATCGTTCTAAATACCTCTTTGTCTTTTGCATGCTATTTTTTTTAAAAGTAATTTACTTTTACTTAAATTGAGCAGGAAAAAGATGACATTAAACTAAAAGAATGTATGAATTTGAAGTAAAAATTACTGTACCACTAGGGGTATTAATTCCTAAATAGGCTTCTTAGATGAAAATAATAACTAAAAATTGAAAAGGTTTAAGTCACTTTTTAGCTTCATATAACTATTTTAAATAAGATTTATTTACTCTATTCTGTGGAAGAAATGGAAATCAACGCTACCCTCCCCATTTTGTTAGGGTTTTTGTTTGTTTGTTTTTGTTTTAATTTTCAAGGCTTGTGACATTGGCAGGCTGTTCTATAGTTATAATTCCCAATTTATTTAGTATGGGTTTATAATGAAGTGACTGCATTGTTCAGAACCTGCCCTTTTTCCATGGCGCCTTCATTTTGTTGTTGGATATTCTTTTTGAGAAGATTCAGGGTGTTGTTTTTATACGGTCCTTTCCAATGGGAATTTTGGTTTGCTGCTGTTACAGCTGAACGATTTCTTTGGAGTAGACTTGATTAGGAAGGTATGTTACATCCAGAACCTTGGACAGAGACACAGGCAACATGGCACTCAGTCTACTGAGTCTCAGTGGTCCCAACATAGCCACTAGTCATGCTTAGAAGAAGAAGGAACAAAAGGGGCTAGAGCAGGAGGAAGAGGGAGATGTACTAGGGGGCAGGGGTTGGAATGATTCTGCTCAAGCCAGGATGAGGGGAAGGTACTCTAGCCTTTTGTGGGTACCAAGGAAAGGTCATCCATCAGGACGTGACCCCACATTTGTTCCAGCTCTCCCATCAGCTGCACATGGAATCCAAAAGAAGGCAGAAGCCCCCATGAAATCCCAGAGGACTGGATGTGAGCCTCCAGGGAGGGAAAACAAGGGAGGGATTCTGCCACCTGAGAGGTGAACCCTCAGAGGAAAAAGCAGGGTGAAACTAACTCAATCAGAGCAAAAGCAAATGAAAGGGGAGTGAGAATAGGCGGGAATGAAAAGCTGGTGATCAGGCACAGCTGGCCCATTCAGAGCAAGCTGAATATCTCTCAATTACAGGATGAGCTCTGCTCTTCAAGAACACTCACTCTCATTTCCTTATGCAGTGCTCACAGCAACCCTGCAAGTTGATGAGACTAGCCCCACTTTATGGCAAGGATACCAAGCCTGGAGAGGGTGGGCAGGGCTGAGCTGGGGTCCTATATGCTAATCCAGGTGGGGGTTCCTGTGTGTTACAACTGGTACATTCAAGAGGCAATGAAACAAAAAGACAAAGAGGATTAAACTGGGAGCTTCAGACACTTTCCACTGTAATTTTTTTCATTGTCTTTTGCAAGACGGAGGCTGGGCCAACCATGTAGTGGACATCCATCAGCCTTGGCTGCCTATCATTCATCCGTTTCCCTGCTGGAGCACCAGTTTCCTGTTGGGAAATTGTCTTCTGCCCCTCCCCACTGATGACAGTCTTGGGGAAAAATAATTCTAGATTATCACCTTTCACTATGAAAACTAAGGGAGCCAATGTGACCCCAGGAGAGTGAGGGCATGTGTTCTCTCCCCTGACTTTGAATCTTGAAAAGCACTGAAGAGGAAAGTGGAGATGGTTGGGAGTCATTCATTGTTGGGGTGGTAGAGGCCATGGCATTCACACTTTGAATGGAACAGCACCTGCCTGTTACAGCTTTCCCATCAATCTCCCTTTGTACAAAGATGCCAAGGGCACTTGCTGCTGCAGGCAGCTCAGAACCCTAATTGATGCAAGAGTTGATAGGACTTAAAATCTTTCCAAAGTTCCAGGCCCCTCCTTGGTGACTAGGAACCTAGGTGGACAGCCACAGAACTGGAAAGGGAGCGGATCCTCCTTGGCCATGCAAGGAGGTCCTCCTTGGCCATGCAGCTACAGAGGAGCAGGTCCTGAGTTTGTTAACTGTCAATAATATTGTTGAGTCACAGTGAGAAGCTCTTGGACCCTCAAGTGGGTTTCTGGCCATACAGAGGAGTTCTTATCCCAAAGGGGGCTTTGGGACTAGAGACTGCATTAAGCTGGGGTTGCCTGAAGGAAAGGACACATGCTTTACGCAGGAACATTCCAGGGGTGCCTCTCCATCACAAAGCTCGCTCAAAGGGTCACTTCCTCCTGTAGCCGGTTCACTGCACCAGTAGAACAGCAGGCATCCTATGGAAAGGCTATCCTAGACTCTGGCTGCTATCTGTAGCAGAGAGACTTGAAAGAGCCTGCCCAGGAAAAGTCAGTGAGTCAAGTCTGGAGCTGACCCTGCACCAGGGCAGTGTCTACTCCCTCAGCTGCCCTTAAGCATACATTTTCCATTTTACAGCAGAGCTTTTTTCCCAAAATGCTCAGGGCGTGGATGGGAGCGAGATCCTCTGTAAATCACACCTCGGATTCCATGAAGGCAGAGGCTGTTTGCTCTCTAGTCTCTGCTGCATCTCCAGGGCCTAGGAATGTGTCTGAGACAGGGGTGGGGAGTGGAGTGGAAAAGCAGCTCCACTGAGCCATGCACCAGCTGAGCCATGTGGTGGGGTGCTTTTTCCTTCCCTTCATGGTGTCTGGAATAAAATGTAGAATATGTAGGGATCTTAGTGAGGCACTCCAACACCCTCACTTTAAATGAAATTGCCCAAAGATGGAAAAGAATTTGCCTCCCTCCCCAGCTACTGAGTCTGAGACTCCTGGGCAATTCTAGAAGCCCCCTAAATTACTGTTTTTTTCATGCTACATTTGACATATACGACTTTAAAATTATAATCATATCATGGTAAGTGTTAGGTTTGCTGAGGGAGGAATGCAGCAAAGCCAAGTTAGCAAAGCAAAAAAGATTTATGAAGGCATCAGAGGGGCATGGAATGAGCTCAAGATGGCACCAGCCCTGACTGTGAGGAGGTGCTAGGCTTACAAAGGATCTATGGTGGGAATCTGTGGCTGGAGTTCATGGTGGGAACTTGTATCAGGAACAACGAAGAAGGAGGAGGAGGGGAAGGTCAAGGGAAGGAGAGGGGTCGAGTCCCATGGCAGAGGGTAGTTAATGCTTGTAGGTGGTTAATCTATGCAGACAATTGGTTTCCACGGGCTGCCCAACTTAGGCCTTCGCATTCTGGGAAAGGGTGTTCACAGCAGATCTCCAAGGTGAACAGCCACATTTAGGGGCTGGGGGTCTGTCTCCATCCTCCTGGGAACCTATCAGTCAGAGTATTTAATATGACCCACCCTCTTAATAATTCTTTTTTTCTTTCTAGGGCTGCACCCACAGCATATGGAGGTTCCCAGGCTAGGGGTCAAATCAGAGCCAGGTCCAAGCTGTGTCTTTGACCTATACCACAGCTCAGGGCAATGCCGGATCCTTAACCCACAAATAAAGGCCAGGGATTGAACCTGCATCCTCTTGGATGCTTAGTCCGATTCATTTCCACTGAGCCGCGATGGGAGCTCCTACCCTCTCAATGATTTTTTAAGTGTCCAATACAGTATGTGAACAGTGGGTACAATGGTGTACATGGATTTCCAGAATTTAGTCATTTTGCTCAGCTGGAGCTTTATGCCTGTTGATTAGTCACTACCCCTCTTCTCTCTCTCCAGCCCCTGGAAACAAACATTCCAGTAGGACTCCAGCCATTTTAGATACTTCCTGTAAGGGGGACCATGAAGTATTTGTCCTCCTGGAACCTGGGACCGGCATATTTCACCTGGCACGATGTGCTCCAGGTTTTTCCATGTCTTTGCATGTTGTAGAACTTCCTCCTTTTTAAAGCCGAATGATATTCTAGTATAGTGTGTACTACATTTTCTTGATCCATTCATCTGCTAATGGATACTTCAGTTGTTTCCACATCTTGGCTGCTGTGAATAGTGCTGTAATGAACATTCGAGAGCTAGTATCTTGTCAACATCCTGATTTCAATTCTTTTGGGTAAATGCCCAAAATTGGGCTTGCTGGATCATATGGTTAAAAAGGAAGAAAAGAAAAAAAGAAGACTATGGTCTTGGTTAAGTGCCAGATTTCAAGAGGAAGTCAGTGAACATTCTGTGAATGCCTTCATGCTGAAAGAATTCCCCTGACAACCTGGATGAGCTGAAGAAGAATGGCGAAGGGGTCTGAGAGCCATGTTATTTAAGAAGTACCTGAAAGTAATGGAAGTCTGGAGAAGGAACAACAGGGGGATGGAAAGTTGCTCTCTGCACATATATATCTTTCCTCCCTTGCAAACACGTAGCAGGTGGGCTCACCATAAATATTTGTTGGGTGAGTGATTTAATTGCCCTCCTTGGAAAAGAAGGGGCTGCCTTCCTTTACGCTGCTTCAGAAGGCTCAATGATAGCGAATGAATAAAAAATGTTTGAAGAGCTCATCTGCCCTTGGGGGAAGTGGGTGGCATCTGTCAGAGCTGAGGAACAGTGCTTCTCAAACTTCAGTGTGCTCCTGAGTCAGCTGGAGGTCTTATTAAAGTGCAGATTGTGATTCATTAGGTCTGGGGTGAAGCTGAGATTCTGCATTGTCAACCAGCTTCCAGGTGATGCCTGGACCGGACCGAGATAAAACTCCTCAGTGAGGTTAGGGGTTAATCATCATTTCAGGTCACTTCCTTCTCTGAGTGTCTTTGAGTGCTGAGCCTGCCACAAAAAAGACAAAACGGAGGGGTTTCCCCTGGGCTCAGCAGTAACAAGTCTGATGAGATCCATGAGGACGCAGGTTCAATCCCTGCCCTTGCTCAGTGGGTTAAGGATCTTGTGTTGCTGTGGCTGTGGGGCAGGCTGGCAGCTGCAGCTCCATTTGGACCCCTAGCCTGGGAACTTCCATATGCTATGGGTGCAGGCCTAAAAAGTAAAAAAAAAAAAAAAAAAAAAAAAAAAAAAAAAAGACAAAGTTGAGAAATCTACTACAGTGTGATTTCCAAACATACAAATTCATCTTTATATTTATGTTAATCCAGAGATCTCTGTGCTGGGAACTGTGATCAAAGTATGGAGGAGGTATTTGTCTTTGTATTTTCACACCAGAAGAAAAGCATTCCTGGTGGCTATGATTCTACTAAAATACTCAGCATATGTGTACCACACTTCACAACAAATCTGCTCAGTTTGATGCATTTAAAATCTGTCAAGTGCTTTACAAGCAGAAAATACATAACTCATGAGGAACCCATAAGACAGTTAAAGCCCCTTCCTGTTCCTTGTAGCAAAATGAGATCTCTCATAGTGTCTCCATTCGGTCTGTTTCTCTGATTTACCAGCTTTTCATCCAGATTTTCATCCTGATGCTACTCTCCCACTGGCCCTAGAGAGCCCAGAGAAAATGTCCTCCAGGCCCTTGAGCTGACCACAATGGCCCTTCCTGAACCACTAGCCATTCCCTTCTCAGCAACAATCACTGATTTGACAGCTTCTTTTAGAGGGAGGGCGGCAAGGTGATAGGGGAGAAAGAAGAGGAGAGAATCACTTTGCTGTGCACCAGCTACATGCCAGACAATGAACCAGGCTCATTCCACACATTTTCCCTCAAGCTCTTTCCACCATCGTTAGAGGGCAATGAAGGCTACAGATAGAAAAAGAAGTTTCCTGGAATTCCCTTGGTGGCGCAGTGGTTAATGAATCCGACTAGGAACCATGAGGTTGGGGGTTCGATCCCTGGCCTCGCTCAGTGGGTTAAGGATCCGGTGTTGCCGTGAGCTGTGGTGTAGGTTGCAGATGTGGCTCAGATCCCGCATTGCTGTGGCTCTGGCATAGGCTGGTGGCTACAGCTCTGATTCAACCCCTAGCCTGGGAACCTCCATGTGCCCCGGGTGTGGCCCTAGGAAAGACGAAAAAGAAAAAAGAAGAGAAAAAAGAAGTTACCTGATTATGCACAGGCATCAGTGGTGAGTGAATATTTTCCAGACTGCTTTCCTGTCCCTCTGTACACAGGTCCCAACTTTATGTCCAGAAATTTCCTGCTCTTTTGGGGGAGACACCAAAGCATGCCCAGATCAAGGCTGCCTGGTTGCAGGAGGAGAAACTAGTGATGATGGCTAGTTATTATTTGCACCCAATATTGTCCGCTCCCAGGGGAGGCTGCAGACAGCAAATGCAAAAGTCCTGCCCAGATTCTGCCCTCCCAAAAATCACAGATCCTCTCCTGGAGCCTGAGATGCCAAACCACAGAGTGCCAGAGCCCGGACCAAAATGCTGTGGCATAAACACCTCATGAGTAATGCTGCTGATTTCAGGTCTATTTCCAACAGGAGAGAAATGGGTTTGTCTTTTGCTGTTGGTGGTGGTGGTGGTGGTGATTTTTAGGGCCGCACCCACAGCATATGGAAGTTCCCAGGCTTGGGGTTGAATCAGAACTGCAGCTGCTGGCCTATACCACAGCCACAGCCATGCCAGATCCGAGCTACGTCTGTGACCTACACCATAGCTCATGGCAATGATGTATCCTTAGCCCACTGAGTGAGGCCAGGGATCAAACCTGTGTCCTCACGGATCCTAGTCAGGTTCGTCACCGCCACGACAGAAGCCACAGCAGGAGCTCCCAGTTTTGTTTTTTCAAATTGAAAAGAGCTAAACTGAAAAGCAACAGTGGGTGTATTTTATGGACAGTTGTTCAGACTGGCAAAACATTCCCAGGTAAGAATGACAATAATAATAACAACAATAATAATAACAATGTCACCATGACCTTTTAGCACATGGGAGATCACTCTTCAGCAGGGAATCATTTTTCCAGCTTTCATGTTTTTAACCTCAGGAAATAAAGCAATGCACCCACCCCCAACCAATTTCTATTTCCTGGTAAATTAAACAGATGCAGTTTATAGACTGTTCTTCCTTTCCTTGCTCCATTAGCTCTATTTTCAAAAGCCTCTCGACTCTTCCCCTACCCCTTCCTCCATATTTCTAACTCAGTTCTTCCAAGAAAAGCTTATATAAATTTCTAGAGTGAGGTATTCTGTATGTATTAGGTGCTCAATAAATGCTGCCCTGGATTAAACCGAAGCACCTTATCTTGACTCCAGCCCGATGGAGAACTACAGAATCCAGGGAAAGCCACTTTGCCTCCCCAATCTAGATTCCTCTCTTCCTTGTTGGTTACTCGGGGTTTGTCATTGTCATTGAGAGTCCAGCTCCCCTCTGCGCCCTCAGAGAAGCTCTTCCTCCCTGAGCCCTGTGACGGAGATGTGGCCCCGCCCAGCTGGTGTCAGCCACAGCAGCTGGCCCCCGAGGATGGGCAGGAGGGGACTTTCAAATGGGCCGCCCGGCAGGGCCACTCTGTAAGAAATGAATCGCAGACTTGCCAAATGGAGGTGGGGGGAGGCAGGCACACTTCCCCAGTCCTCAGAAACCGCGAGAATATTCACGAGCTGAAATAATCACAGCTTTGTCTTTCTTCTCCCTCTTTGTAAACAGTGCTCCTGTCAGTTCTACTCCCTGACCACAGCGCCCCCTAGTGGCAGAAAACTGGACGACAGAGGGATCCCAAGAGATCAGACTGTTGGCAGTAGGTCTCCAGACACTCCCTCCCTGCTCGCCTTCATTGATCTGCTGTATATTTCTTCGGTTAGCCTTTTGGTTGTCTGGGGACTCACAAATGCACACAAATAGATGTTCACTCACACTGACTATGTGAGATGGGGGACACCCTGGTCACGGAGCCTTGGGGTGGGCGCTGGGTGCAGAGCTGGAGCTTGGAGGGCAGAGGGAGAGCCTTTCAGCAAATCCCAGTGGTCCGGGGTAGCCACAAAAAGGCTACTGACTCTGAATTCATTTTTGTCCAGAAGAATCAGCCAAAAAGTGGGGTGTGGGCAGGCCAGGGCTCACAACCCTTGCTGTTATCCTGATGCCCTCACAAGCAGCTGCCCCCAGCCAAGATGAGAAAAGCCCTAATGGCCCCCTTGAGAGAGAGCCCTTCATTAGGCAGAGGAATGTCTTCTCTTCTCCCAGGGAATGACTTCATAAAAGCTCAGACTTCTATCTTGGATGACAGCTTAAACAACCTTTCTTAAAGAAAACCTAATGCAAAAGCTTATTGATACGGCTTTCCAAGGGGGTCCTTGGCTACCTGATCCAGGTGATGAATTGATGCAAAGACTACTTTCCCTTAAGGGGGTCTCAACAGTCGCGTCTGTCCACAACCCCCTTCCTGGAATCAAAGGCCAGTGGGAAGCAGCAGGCCCCTCCCAGGCCCAATCTGAAAGGGCTGGGAAGGGAGGGGAAATGGATTTGTGGACACCTACTGCAGGCTGAGACTCTGCTGGAGCTTCCGTTACTAATCTTAGCTCATTTTAGACTCTGCACAGAGGAACTGCCATGTGAAGATTTCCCCTTGGGAGGGAACTGACACTTGGGGGAATGGAACTGTTATTCTTGATCCCGCCTTTAACGGACCCTGTAAATGTTTAAATGGATTCAAACATAGCTGAGACTGAGTTAGATGATTTTAACAGCAATTAATAGTCTCCAATGAAATTAGCAGAAGGGGTCTTTGATTAAGCTCAAGAAAAAAAGAGGAGAAGGAACAGCCCTTACACTTCCTGCTTGAAATTAAAACGGCACATACAGGGCAGTTCCCCAGGGCTTATTTCAGAGTCTCAGAAGATGTTTAACCCACGAGGAAAAGCCCAGAGCTTTGGATCTTGGAGAGGAATGTGAGTTAGTCAGTAGGGGGACAGCAGATCTTTCCAACCATGCATTGGACTTGATGTGGATGGCTTCTCAGCTGTTTGAAGGATGGGTGTTGGAGCAGGTGGGCTGGGCTCTCAGGGGTTAACTTCCAAGCCAAGACCAGGACAGGAGAACCTTCCAAAGGGACCAAGGCAGTTTAAGAACCTGAGCCTCCTCTCTGTCAAGAACTCCTTCCTGTGACTTGTGGTTGCTCCTCCCAAGCCCCAAATGTGGCACTCATGAACCGGTTCCATCTGCCCATCTGCCTTCAGCAGACTTTGTCACTGAGCCTTGTTGAGTGTCGTCCCCACATCCAGACCTCTTTCAGTCCAGATCTCCTCCCAGGCCTTCCTGTGGCTGACCTGCTTCTCTGAGCTGTTCTCCTGATGGAGCTCTCGAGACAGGCTCCCACAGGAGTCTCCTCACACCCCTCAAGCTGACCTTGATAATGCTGTCTTGTTGATGCTCATCGTCTTGTGGATGCTCCCTGTGCCTGTTGATGCTCATTGTTTGTAGGTGCTCTCTACAGTTTGAGAGTGGGCATCCAGTCTTTATACCAACCCAGTCCCCACTTTCCCTTTATTTTTTTTTTAATTGATTTTTTCTATTACAGCTGGTTTACAGTATTCTGTCACTCCTCTACTGTACAACAAAGTGACCCATTCACACACACATATATACATTCTTTTTCTCACATTATCCTCCATCACGCTCCATTACAA
Source organism: Phacochoerus africanus (assembly GCF_016906955.1). NCBI lineage: Eukaryota > Metazoa > Chordata > Mammalia > Artiodactyla > Suidae > Phacochoerus > Phacochoerus africanus. The sequence continues at coordinate 36,484,942 of NC_062551.1, read as the reverse complement.
GTAACTAGAGATAGTTCCCAGTTCTATACAGTAGAATCCCCTTGCTTATCCATTCCAAAAGCAATAGTTTGCATCTATTAACCCCAGATTCCCAGTCCATCCCATTCCCTTCCCCTTCCCCCTTGGCAATCACAAGTCTGTTCTCCATGTCCATGATTTTCTTTTCTGTGGAAAGGTTCATTTGTGCCATATATTAGATTCCAGATATAAGTGATATCACATGGTATTTGCCTTTCTCTTTCTGACTTACTTCACTTAGTATGAGAGTCTCTAGTTCTGTCCATGTGGCTGCAAATGGCATTATTTTGTTCTTTTTAATGGCTGAGTAGTATTCCATTGTGTATATATACCATATCTTCTGAATCCATTAGGTTGTACCACTTCCCCTTTATACATTCATTCCACCCGGGCTCAATACTGCAACCCCATGGGAAGCCATGTGTACCTCCCCTTCTACCTTTGGTTGCTGGAGTTGATAAACTTTCTTCCTTTCTCCATTTTCTCCTTAATCCAGTTGAGCTGAGATTCTGTCATTTGTAACCAGAGTCCTGACTGATACAGAACCAAAACCCACTCTTGAACAATCTTTCTCTTATTCCACATACCTTTTCTGGGCAATCTCATCTATCTCCTTGAGTTTCTGCTGTCACCTCTACATAGATGACCTTCCTATCTTTATCTCAGGCCCAAACTTTATCACTGGGTTCATATTACCTACTGCCTACTGAACACCTCTACTGAGATATCCTGCAAGTGTAACATCTAAAACTCAACTCATTATGTAACCTCATCCCTCCAAATATTTTCTCCTATGTTCCATAATACTACTAAAAATAATAACACCAAATGAGCTATTACTCATTGTACTATTACTGTACAAGACCCTATTGTAGGTAATATTTGTACATTATTTGTAGTCTTCCCAACTAACATGCAAGGCAGATACTATAAACCCCACTATACAGATAAAGAAATGAAATCTCAGAGTCTAAGCTCATTTGATTAGTAAATGACTGAACCACAGTTTAACTTCAGGTCAACTCTTCCTAATCCTTGCTGGCTGTCTTTGATATCACCATGCCAGGCTAGCTGCCACCTTCCTTTGGTTCTGAGCACCACCATCCAATCAGTCACCCACGTCAGCAACTCCAATATCCCATCTGTCACTAGGGCCCTCTGAGTCTTCTTCTAGGGCATCTCTTGTATCTTTCTCTCTCTATACAGCCTTTGTCTTTGTCAAAGTTCTCATTCCTATGAAAAACAATCTTCTAAATGCTCCCCTATTTCCCTTCCACTCCAGTCCATACTGCATTTCATTACATTATAAAAAGCCAAGCCTCAAATAACAAAAATTAAAAATCTCTACATCTTGACATTCCTCTGCTCAGAAATCAACAGTTCCTCCATTATTTGTAGGGTAAAAGTCAAGCACTGTAGCTTGCCGTCAAAGCCATTTTCTTTTCTTTCTTTCTTTTTTTTTAAAAATATTTACTGAGATATAATTTGTATACAAAAACACATACACATTTAATGTACACAATTTGATGTATTAAAACATAAGCATACACCCATGAAACCATCACCACAACCAAGGTGACATCACCTCCAAAAGTTTCCCTGTGTCCCTTTGTGCAGGGGTGAGGAACACTTAACATGAGGACTACCCCTTTAATGAATTTAAAGTTTTTAAATGCATAATTCAGTACTGTTAACTATAGCCACTCTGTTCAACCGGTATAAAGTTTCAGTTATACAAAATGAATATGTTCAAAAAATGGACTGTGCAACTTAGTCAAAGCCACCTTTTTTTAAAAATATGTGGCAGAGTGCATCTGTAATTTCCATATTCCCAGTGTATCCTTCCCTCCACCCTTCCCCCTTTGGTTACCATAAACTTGTTTTCTAAGGCCATCTTGAATCTTGCTCATGACCTACATTTTTAATCTTTTCGACCTATCATGTGATGTATTCTTGATCTAGTGACTACCTCCAGAAAATAACTAGCTTAACCTGCTTTTCTAGAACTATCAAGACCACTTCAGCATGGAATGACCCATCTACTATCTGATGCTCCATAAATCCTTTCTCAATCTCCAACTCTCCCACAAAGCACTCCTGAATACTTAAACTTACTCTCTTCTCCATGCCTCTTGAATTTTTTTTTTTCCTGCCACTCATCTGGAAACTTCTCTCTCAATTCTGTGCCACTTTGAAACATCTTTTGAATCTTGTCTTATTTCATTTGTAGCATGTATATTTTAACTGTATCTTATTTCCCTAACTAGGCAGTAAGTACTTAGCAGTCAGGGTCGTTGGGGTGGTTTTGTTTTGGTTTTGTTTTGTCTTGTTTTGTTTTAATCTCACCTGGCACATTTCTTTTTACAGCTCTCCTCCACTTTGGCTGCACTTTAAAGTCTCCCGTGGAGCTTTGCAAAAAATATAAATGCTAGGTCCCATGACTAGAGATTTGGATTTAATTGGTCTGACGTGAAGCCCAGGGCCAGGTTTGATTGTAAAGATTTCTGGGTGATTCTCCTATGCAGCCAGGCTTGAGAACCAGTGGTTCATCACATTATAGATATTCAGAAAATGGTCCATGGATATTTGGTTGATTGAGTCTAGATGTGGGCCTGAATTTCATAGTTAATGACTCTAAGTTTATTGGGCTACCATCCCAAGGTGCCTAACCCAGCAGACTTACTAACCATTGTCTGGGGCTGATAATATCGATGATGGTGATGATGGTGATGGCAATAAAGACCTAAAACATATTCACTCTTGCATTTTTAGTCTCTGCACCAGGCAATGGTTCCCCATAAGAAACCAGGTCAGCTCCAGTTTGATCTCTGCAAATTCTTTTCTTCCCTAATAGGGACCTTGTACCTTCCCAGTCACTCCATACAGGACTCTTTATAAGACAACAGGCTCCCTGCACCAGCAGAGCAGACTCACAGGAAATAACCCAGTTCCTCCTCATCCCCAAGGCCACGGTTTATAAAAAAGCTTAGTTAATTTGTCATGCTGAGGAACTTTTGGACACAACTAAGTTCTTTTCTTAATAAGGCCTGCCTCCCGGGGAATGACCAGGGACACAGACTTTTAATCTATGGCCTAAAATATTCTTGGAAGAAAAGGAGTTTGTGTCAATGGTTGTTGCCAGTTGTTCAGAGACCCTTGCTAATGGGGCTAGTGTCAGGTCTCCTGGGCCACCGGGAGTAACAAGCTTTGCTTGTTCTGCAAGCAGAGCCCACTCCTAACCTCACCTAGTGTCTTACAAGTGTCCTCAGAGCAATCATAGAGACAGTAAGAAGGTGTGGAGGATGGCTCCTTATTGCTGTGTTAGAGAGAGCATCTTTGTCCATGAGGCAGCCCCACAGTTGCAGCTAAGCATTTAGAAGCTGGGGGCTACTATTAAAACAAAAAAGAAACTGGGGTCTGTTTCGGCCCTTTTTTTTTTTTTTGGTCTTTTTAGGGCTGTGCTGTGGCATGTGCAAATTCCCAGGCTAGAAGTTGAAGGGGAGCTGCAGCTGCCAGCCTACACCACAGCTCTTTTAACCCACTGAGTGACACCAGAAATTAAACCTGCAGCCTCATGGATCTTAGTCGGGTTCGTTACTGCTGAGCCACAAAGGGAACCCCTGTTTCTGCCATTTTATAGCATAACTGATTAAAGGCTTGTCTTGGTTTTGAAGTTAAATGAAAGTTAAGATGCAAAAAATCAGACATATGTTTTCATCTTCTTTAGTCCAACTTCTATTTAAAGCCAAAAGAAACCAAGGCATGTCTGAGAAGATCAAAAACAGGCAGCCTTGGTCATTCTTAATTTGGGGGACCATGTGAAGAACAAGTCAGGGGATAAGAAACATAGAATGATCAGGAGCACAAGCTCTGGAGTCAGAGTACCTTTGTTCAAACCTCACACTGACTTCACCTCTCTAGGCTTTAATTTCCATATTTGTAAAATAGGATAATGACAGTAAGCAATGGAATGTCCTGGATCAGTGTAGAGGGGAATTTTCGGAACTATGGCATCGAGGGGTCTCTGTGGTTGTTGTGTGATCATGAGTTTGACCCAAATTCTTGCTCCTTGCAGCCTGGCTTCTGGTTAGCACAGTCCTCAATTAGGGGGATCAGCTTCTCATCTCACTGGCCAATAAAGGCCTTTTTGATCCCCAAACCATAGGACAGACCACCAGGATCCAGTCAGAAAAGCAGAAATCTCTCCAGGTCTTCTAAACAGAACCAGTTTAGTACGGGGAACTGGTGACATAAGTAATGCAAGAGCCAAGACGCCTTGCAAAGCACACTGAGGTGAGCCAGAAATTAGCAAGTGCAGGAAGTCACTCTCATTTGAGGGTTGGAAGGACAATGGGAAAACATGGCTGTACAAGGTCCATCAGCCAGACTTCCAGGTATGAGCTAAAATTATAAGGGGCTGCTGGGAAGTAGCTGGGACAGTGTGGCAGGGGACTGTCTGGTGGAAGTGGAAGCCGTGGAGGAGACACAACCACTGCCAGACACACCATAGTAAGCAGAGGGAGATGGGAAGAAATAGTCTGGCTTTTCTCCTCCTCTCACCACGTCCAGTGAGCAAGGGACTCTGGGAAATGTAGTTTCTTATGACTCCCAGTGGGCTAAAGAATGTGGGCAATGGATCTAAAAGAGACAGGTGGTGGGTGAACAGGCATAGCCTCCTTTCCCAGTTCCCAGTGCACTTGTCTCCACTGGAACCAGCACAGAATTTTGTCTCTCTCTCTCTCTCTCTCTCTCTCTCTCAGGTCATTTTAGTGCCGCACTCGTCATGGCATATGGAAGTTCCCAGGCCAGGGGTCCAATTGGAGCCACAGTTGCCAGCGTACACCCCAGCCATGTCTGTGACCTACACCACAGCTCACAGCAACACTGGATCCTTAACCCACTGAGAAACCAGGAATTGAACCTGAGTCCTCATGGATACTAGTTGGATTCGTTACCACTGAGCCACAATGGGAACTCCAATTTTGTCTCTCGAAGGAATCAAAATGCAAAAGGGCACTTCTCATCTTGGGGAGTATGAGCAGGCACTGGATAAACTGGTTAGCAGGGTCCCAGAACCACACTACATACCCAGGGCTGCTCTGCTAAGATACAGAAGACTGCAGAGCAGCGAAGGAAAGGCTGCTGGGACTGGGGAAATTATACTTGCTCGGTTTTTGTTTGTTTGTTTGTTTGTTTCGGGCAAGTGCCTCAGTTCTTTTTGTTATTAATCTGGGATTTCTCTTTCATGCTTGCCATACATCTTTGGAAGATTAATTTAAACCAAATCTGTAGGTTCCCAAGAGGATAATCAATTTTTCTGACACTTTGAACTGAGGACAACTATTATTTCTTATCAACAGAAAAGCACAGCTGTTTGAATTAAAAGCCCAAGAAGTTTCCTGCCTCTTTGGTAATCTGGAGGCTTGAGATTTTGGTTGGGGAATCTCAGCACAGGCTGAGTTTCTTGTGGGATTTTTTAACATAGTGGGAAAGGAAGGAAGAAAGAAGGCAGCTTTTGCCACACCGGGTGAAGACCTTAGGACCTTAAACGCTGCTCTCCCTAACTGGCCTCCCACCCAGTTGTGTGGAAAGGGCGTTTTCCCCTCAGCCTGTGGGTAAATGCGTAATGGAAGAGAGGGTTTTGCTGTGAGCAGAAGTGCGTCTTCCATATTTTGTCCAACGTTCACAAGCTGGGGCTTCTGACAGAGACTAAATCATGGCAGAGGCTGCCCAGGGAGGGAGTAGGAAAGAGGAGCCCTGAGAGACCCAGCTAGAGCTAGAGATGTCAAATAAGCTGAGAGACTGGGCAGGAATACCCTGGCTTTCCCCTTCTCCTTGTTCTCCAACCCTGGCATCAAAATGAAGACTCGAAAATGACAGTCTCAGAGCTAGAACATCAGCTTTCTAATAAATGTCCCCTCTCTTAATGCCCCCTGCATACACACACACACACACACACACACACACACACAAGCACACACACACAGAATCGTGATGCTATTAGGATGCCCCCAGCTCCAGGAAGCTCACGGTCCCTCCACCCCTTAGCGGCTGCCCGCTAAGGGCTCCATTTCTTCCTGCCACTGAGCCAGATCTGTCTACCAGCTTCCAAAGGAAGAAGGGCTTGGTATGCCCCCGCCTGACAACCCCTCAGGGCTCCCCTGTCTCTCAGGTATCATCTCTCCTGGCTGAAAAAGCCTGTTATTCTTTTAACAGAAGCTCCACATTCAGCCTTTGGTTTTCTATGTCTGCTTGCTAACTGTCTGAGCCAGGTTTGTCCAAAACGTGTCACAGCGTCACAACTGATATTCCTTGGGGGGAAAAGAAAGTTCTGTGGTCAAATGAGTTTTGAGAATGTTCAGTTAATAAACTTTGGCAGTCACTGTCAGCACCACCCACATCCCTGACTCTTTCCACTTCAGTGCCCACAACCTTACATCCAGGTCCGTACCTACCTTTTTCTTTTGCTTGCTTGCTTTCTCTCTTTCCTTCTCTCTTTCTTTTTCTCTTTCCTTTCCTCCTTCCTTTTTCTTTCTTTCTCTTTCTTCCTCTCTTTCTCTCTCTCTCTATTTTTCTTCCTTTCTTTCTTTCTTTCTTTCTTTCTTTCTTCTTTCTTTCTTTCTTTCTTTCTTTCTTTCTTTCTTTCTTTCTTTCTTTTTTTCTCTCTCTCTCTCTCTTTCCTTCCTTCCTTCTTTCCTTCCTTCCTTCCTTCCTTCTTTCTCTCTTTTAATAGCACCTGCCTTTCTGTTCCTGAAGGCTCAGTGTGATCCTTAGAACCCACGCAGCCACCCGGGACACGCAGGAAGTGCCAAGGCATGAGTGGCCCTGAGGAGCAGCCCTCGGTCAGAGAGGGATGGAGGCGACATATGACCACCTAGCTCTCCCGTGCTGCCCTTTGGGTGGGATGGCCGGCAGGTGCTCTCACAGATGCAAAGTTCCCCAGTGGGCGCAAGCTTCCATTCACAGGAGTAACTGCCCTTATCACTCACTCTCCCATGTCTCACTTCCCCACTTTCATTCCTCAATTTTTTTTTTAGGGCTGCACCTACAGCATATGAAAGTTCCCAGGCCAGAGCTGCAGTTACCAGCCTACAGCTCAGGGCAACACCAGATCCTTAACCCACTGAGTGGGGCCAGGGATCGAACCTGCATCCTCCTGGATACTAGTCAGGGTCGTTAACCACTGCGTCATTATGGGAACTCCCATTCCTCATTTTTTGAGGAATCAGGAAACTTTATCTTGGGAAATGCCCCCAGGAGGCCCAAACTAAAACACAGCCAATCTCCAAGCAAGGGCCATAGCTGGAGGCCTTCCAAACCGTTTGAAGAACTAGGGTTCCGGAAAACACTCTTTGGGAAGCACTGTTGCAGCTTCTGGCCAGGATGCACACTCATGGTGAGGGAGGGAGTCAGGGATAGGATGGATGAGCAGGATGTGAGACAGGAAGGATGTCGACTAGGGAATAGGCAGCCACCTAGAAACACCTGGGGTTAGGACGCCTCAGAGACAGGCAGGCTGGAAGGCAGGGCTGCGGTGGACATTCTAACAGGTTCATCTGCCATTCCAGGGCCCATTTGAATTCCTGTTCCCGCATTTCTAGTGTGGTGTATGGGTTAGGCTAATTCCTAGAGGATTCAGACTTCACAAAGAATATTTTTTGCTGCCTGTGAGGGAATGAACCATTCTACTTCTACCTGTAAGGAAATAGAACCAAACTCCTCCAGCTGTGAGACAGAGATGCAGAGACACCCCAGGACCGGGCCATTATGTCAGAAAACTCCACATTTGCGATGAATGGAAAATGGCTGGGGAGGGTTTTTTTTTTTTCCCAACCACTTGGCTTGAGCAGGATTGATTCTGGACTGAGAAGCATTCAAGCGATGCAGAGCCTGCAGTGTTATAAAACAGGATCATTTTATAGTTGGAAAATCTAAGGTGCGCCCTCCCATCAAAGCAAAGGCGTTTAATAATGTTGGTTGAGGATGAGGAAGCAGTGAGGAGAGAAATCAACCATGAAATGCTGGGTCAAACCTATGTTTGGAGTCCAGACCATCAGAGGCACAGGGAGACAGCCTCCAAGTTTCAGCATACACTGAAAAACTGTATCTTGCCCTAGAGGAACATGGAGTGTTCTTTCTGGGATGCCCCACAGCACCACCCGGTCCGAGGAAACCTCTGTGATGGTCCAGGAAATTCTGTCTGAGCCTTAGGCTCCGCTTGGCATTTGCTCCACATTCAGCATTTGGTGGTCTGTTATATATATGATGGTGTACAATATTCCCCGTCTTTCCTGATCCCCCCACCCACGAGAGAACTTTCTGACTGATCTTCTCCCCTCCCTCCAAGAAGGGCACAGCTCAACAGACCAGCTCTTTTGACCTGGTAGCACAGAATCTGGAGAAAGAGAGAAATACAAGAAGTCTGGGAGGCAGTGCTTAGAGGGTGAAGTTTTTCAATGTGGTTTGGGAAAAATAAATTCAGCTCACATGAGCCAAGTGGATGAGAGAGAAATAGGAATGTGTTAAGAGTGGCTGACATCCTCTTAGCCTTGATGTCTGAAAAATATAATAAAGGACAGGAGTACTTTCTTCGAAATTATTCTTTTTCTTTAGCGTGGATCCCAGGAAACTGGATTTTTTTTCTTTTCTATCATGGTTTATTATAGGATATTGAATATAGTCCCCTGTGCTGTACAATAGGACCTTGTTGTTTAGTTGTTTATCCATTCAGCATATAATAGTTTGCATCTGGCCATGAGCTGTGGTGTAGGTCACAGACACGGCTCAGATCCCAAGATGCTGTGGCCCTGGTGCAGGCTGGCGGCTGCAGCTCCAACGGGACCCCTAGCTGGGGAATCTCCATGTGCCACAGATATGGCCCTAAAAAGAGAGAAAGACAAAACAAAAAAAAAAGTTTGCATCTGCTAGTCCCAAACTCTCAATCCATCCCTCATCCTCCTCTCCTCCTTGGCAAACACAAGTCTGTCCTCTATGTCTGTGAGTCTGTGAAGGTACTCTTGATTGTTGAGTCTCTTGACATCAAATCCACCTTGGGACTGGGTTTTGTGGGTCAGGACTTAAAGCACTACAGAGATGTACATCCAAACCCCAAGCCCTGTGTTGTTGATATAGTGGTGAACATAGCTGTCTTCCAGATCCTGAGCCTTTAAACAAATCCACCAACCCACGGAAGGTATGGCTAATGATCAATAAAAATGGGCAATGGGACCTCCAGTCCAGGTCAGAGCAAAGAGTCTGGGATCTTCTTCTCCTCCCATCCTAGTCCTCACTCTTTATCCCAGTCCTTTCTTGACTTCGGACTTTTCAATAGTTCTCCCATTTTTGGTGCTTCCTCCTTGAACTTGAGCACAGAGGTTGACGTTCTTGGTATCGATTCTTGCTGTGCTTAGGAAACAGTCTTTTTTTTTTTTTTTCCTCCTTCTGGATATCTGCTATCCTAAGCCTCCAGCATGAGCCCAGCCTGCCTCCAGCCCGTGGACCACTCTGATGCCCAATGTTAGCTGGGCTTGCTCTGCACCCCACTGCCACCTTGAGGGGTCAATCGATGGTATAAAACATTATCTGTTTCCCCTAGACTGTAACTACTACAGAGCCCAGTTATGTCCTGTCTACATGGTTCCTCCCCACTCCTAGCCCTGCATCTTTTCTAGAGCAAGGGCTTAGAAAGTATTTGCTGATTCCCAGACTCAGGATCAGCTTTAGCGCTCAGCCTCCAAGAAACGGCAATAAGAATGGTGACAGGTGGAATTTTCCATAAAAACACATGAGTTAACAGGAATTCCAGAACAGCAAAGAGGCTCCTGGAAAAATTAGAAATCATAGGGAAGAGAGATGCTCTTTTCTGGCCAATAGCCGATATTTTTCTGTTTGTTAGTGTTTTGTCTTTTTAGTGCCACACCTGAGGCTTATGGAAGTTCCCAGGCTAGGGGTCAGTCAAATTGGAGCTATAGTTGCCGGCCTACACCACAGCCACAGCCATGCCAGATCCGATCCGCATTTGCAACCTACTCTACAGCTCAAGGCAGCACCAGATCCTTATCCCACTGAGCAAAGCCATGAATCAAACCCACATGCTCAAGGAGACTAGTCGGATTCGTTTCTGCTGAGCCACAATGGGAATTTCAATAGCCCATCATTAATGATTGAACAAACTCAATAGCTTATGGCACCTCCAGGACCTTCCCACATTGATCATTGCCCTCTTTTTGCTTTTAAAGGTCAGTCCTCTCCTGGGTCAGCTGATTTCTCCCAGCTGGACTTCACTTTCTCTAGACCCCAGACTCCTGCCTTATGCAGCCCTTCCCTCCTTCTTCCTCATCCTCATTATACCTAGAACCTGGAACCAGACAGAACCCAGATCTCCACAGATGGAATCTTGAGCTGTTTCTAATTAGATTTCTTCATCTCCTGTTTTTATTAACTTTTTTCAAAACATTATTTGAGTGTGTACTCTGGCTCACACCCTCTGCTGGGCTCTGGGAATCCAGTGATAGTCCTGACATTAAGAGGTTCCAGCGCAATGGGGAAGATGGGCAAGAAATTACAAAATGCTGCTGTGATGGGGCTGGCATGTTGCAGAGGTAGAGAAGAGGGCTGCCCATCTTTGCCTAGGGCTGGGGTTCTGGGCGTGATGGAGGGGATGGCAGAGGGGAGTGGAGGGAAGAAAGGCTTTCAGAAAGGCTCCGTGCCTAAGAAGATTTTAAAGGATATGTAGCTGCTAAGTTAGCCCAAGAGAGAAGCACAAAGAAGGTACTCCAGTCTTCCTCAGTTCTTTGACTTGTGTGCTTTTGAAGTCTTCTTTATCCAGTACATCCATCCACTTCCTCCAAAGCCCAGTTTAAAGGAAACCATCTTTGTAGGGTCTTCCTGACCCCCTCACCCCACCTCAGCTTCCAGGATTCAGCTCTTTGGTTTCCCCATGGTTCTTTTGAACTCAATGCTATAAACCTTCTTTCACTGCGTCATTAATACATACCCATGAATCTATCACCTCAGATAGATGGAAAGACCCTGGATCTTATTCATCTTAGCAGCCACAGGGCCTATCATGGTGCCTAGAACTTAGGAGTTACTTCATTATACGAGGTTGAATTTAAATATTTGAACCTTAAGAAAGCTTACAGTTGTCAAATGTCAGTGTGGATAGTGGTAGGTGCCCATTAAGTAGCACATTAGTCAGAGTGTGCTAGGCCATGCCGCAATAACAAAATCTCAACCCAACAAAGATTTATCTTTCCAGAAATGGACTTCTCACTCATACCACATGTTCTATTCAGGTCAGCTGGCAGTGGGAGTGGAGAAGGAAAGGGGTGGGGGTTGTTCTTCACACACTTACTCAGGAACCCAGGATGATAGAAGCCCCGCCGTTTGGAATGGCATCTGGAATGTGGAAGAGGCACTGGGAGGGTTCTTCACTGTCTTTTCCATGCATGAGTCCATGTTGACATGTGTCCCCTTCCATTGAAGCCTACTGACCAAAATTTCAAGAGAATGGCAAAAATCCACCCACCCACCCCCCCCCGACAGCAAGAGGGCTGGGAATGGTGAGGGTGGGGGAGGAGCAGATGGAATGTTTGGTGAGACCACTGACTCTGCTGCAAGTAGAAGCTAAGAGTCCCTCCACCTTTTCTTCATCAGATAAGGAAAATAAGTGCCATTGGGGAAAGACACCAACCCCACACTGCCCAATCTGAGACCTCATTGCCTTGTTCCCATTAGCACACAGGAAACTGTAAAGCCTGAAGCCTTGGGAAACACTTGTGTAATGGCCATCTTTTCTTGGAAATATCACCCACTGCCCAGATCTAAATGTTCCCTGGGCTCCTTCCCTGGAACACTTACCAACACCTTCAGGAGATATCCATCTCAAGGTGGGTGCCAGGAGCCCACTGAACTGTGCTTCTTTGATGCCGCATCTGTCAATGTTCCAGATCTTCCTCCAGTGGAACTCTGCCCCCAAGGGACTCCACTTTGCACACAGTTGCAAAACCCAATTTTGTAGCATCGTGCTCTTCACTTGATTTTCACCTTGTCCTCTGCTGTCATCTTCACTCTCTCCTCAGGTGCCAGCACCTTGAATACTGCCATGTTTTCATGTTTCAGTTTAATCAGATAGCTCATCTCTGGGGTTGCTGTCACCAAGGGCTTCCAAAAGTTAACTTTCAGCAATCATGTCCCATGTGTTCCCAACTATCCCCCACAGTCATGCCCCTCAGCACGTCCTCTCTTCCTCTGTGTCTTCTTTCTGTTCCTATCTTGGATGCATGTATGTAAATCGTTTAAATTTGTCTTGTGATTGAGTCTGTTAACACAATGCATTTCCATGCTATTGCCCTCATGAATTCTACTTGCGCTGCTGACCTCGACTCAGGGGATACACATCAATCCACACATGGTAGCTTTTCAGAAGGGAGAAGGGATGGGCCCGGCTTAGTGGTCGGAGTTTGCATTACCTCTGTTGACTTGCTTTCTTCATTACCTCCCCAGAATAGGTGATAGTTTTCCTTTGTGTGGGTCTCTCTCTCTGACTCTGAACACCAGCACCCCCCTGGGTATTCTCTGAACTAGCAATAGCCCATCGGCCTGCCTGGTTGGTGGTCAAGCCCTCCATTCCCATTCTCCTCCCATTTGATCTCCTGGGCACTCACAGTCCATGGGGTGGAGGAAGGCCAGGGTCCTCGCAGCAGTGTTATTCCACAGAGATGCTCTGACCATCCCCCAGATGCTGGTCCCTTCATCGTGTGCTTGCCTCCTGCCTCAGCTCGGAAACAATTCAGGGAAAACTTAAACTTCTTTGGACAACGAAGGACACTTCCTGGTGGGGGGGGGGAATAAAATTGTTTGGATTGGAGCTCATCACTCCCTAGCTCATCAGGGGGACTACAACCAGCGTAGACCCTCTGTCCCTTCTGGAGGGAGGCTGTTTTGGGGCAAAGGGGTGTTGGGGTGAAGATGGAGGTGAGCCGTTCTGAGAAAGTAGGCAGGTGCAGAGTTAGTGGGGGGGCGGGGGGGAGAGAAAGAGAGAGAGAATCACACCTCCTCCAAAGAAGAGGGCAAGAGGACACTAGAATAAAAGAGCTGAGAAGATGAAGACTTCAGACCCCAGCTTGCTTTTGGGCAGATCCCTCTCTCCACCACCCCACCGGTAAATGAGCACCTGGAACTGCATGGTTTCTGAAGTTCCCTCCAACCCTGAGCCTCCATGGTTTTGTGAATAAATGCTGACTTGAGAGTCCTTGTCTGACCTAGGTGATTTGCTTCAACTTTTTATGCATTGGGTAGTTGTTGGTTGTTTTTAATTCTAAATGAGGGATAATAATCTCAATTCAGGAAACTCTCGTGATGATAAAAGGAGATTAAAGATGTAAAATCATTGAAACAAAACCTTGATGAGACTTTTAAAATGCAGGATTCTTGAGCAAGTGACTTCACTTGCCTGGGCCTCAGTGAAACGTGAAGCTAACCATGCTCTTGTGAGAAACAAATGCCATCATCCTGCAAAACACAGAAAATAGGGTCTGGCACGTGGCAAGCACTAAATAACTGTGTTCTTATTTCTGTGCTTTAGGATGCTGGTAGGACAGTGCAACAGAGCAGGGAACTCCTGGGGCTGTTTTTTTAGGATGAGGTTTTGTGCAGGGGAAGCAGGGGCATGAAAGAGCATCTAGCTCCCAGCCTGGCCTGGGAGGCTGGGCGGGCCTTCTGGTGAGGGTCCTTCTCCCCATCCAGGAAGAAGAATTCCCTGTTTCCCCCTTGGTTCCAGCTAAAGTCCTGGGTTTGGGAGTTCCTATTGTGACTCAGCAGGTTAAGAACCCAACCTAGTGTCCATGAGGATGTGGCTTCAATCCCTGGCCTTGCTCAGTGGGTTAAATATCTGGCGTTGCTGCAGGCTGTGGCGTATGTGGCTCAAATCCCATGTTGCTGTGGCTGTGGTGTAGGCTGGCAGCTGCAGCTCTGATTCAGTCCCTAGGATGGGAACCTCCATATGCCACAGGTGCAGCCCTAAAAAGAAAAAATTAATTAATTAATTAATTAATTAATTAATTCCTGGGGTTGACTCTGACCCAGGCTGAGTCACCTGCCACCCCCAGAGCTCTCACAATGCCATAGAAGTGTGACTCTCTCATGGGCCTCATCTCTATCCCAGCCCCCCCACCCCAGACAGTTGGTGGATCAGCATCATCTGAAATGCTCAGATCCTAGACTGGGAACAGGATGGCTAGTGATCCCCCAAAAGGTGCTGAGATCTTGAAACTGATGGGTTTGGATTTGAGCTCAGATTTCTCTGCCCCTCTGTCTTAGGTAGGCTTTCCCAGAAGTTGACCTGGAGATAAGGATGTACGTGCTAGTACTTTATTTTCTTTCTTTGTTGTTTTTTAGGGCCACACCTGCAGCATATGGAAGTTGTCAGGCTAGGGGTGGAATGGGAGCTGCAGGTGTCAGTCTAAACCACGGCTACAGCAATGCCAAATCCAAGCCAAATCTGCGACCTACACTGCAACTCATGGCAATGTTGGATCCTTAACCTGTAGAGCATCCTCATGGATACTAGTCAGGTTCTTAACATGCTGAGCCACATTGGGAACTCCTATGCTAGTAATTTAGCAGGAAAGTGCTCCCAGGGAAAATCTCTAAGACTGGGAGAAAGCAGGACAAGGAAGGAGGAGAGGTCCAGATTCTGGCCAAGTCCTGTCTGAGCTCCCTTTAGCTGGATCCCACATGGGAACTTCAAGTGGGAGTTACACTTCCCAACAGTCCTGCCTTGAGACCAGGGAGCTGGGCCTATCCGTGCAGAGCTGCCCTGGAGGAATGTAAACTTCTAGGGTCTTCTGCCTTCCCTGTGAGCTGAGTGGCTCCAATAGCCCACAGTGGTCCTGAGAAGAAGAGGTACTAGTAGAGTCCTCTGGAAGCTGAGAGCAGGCTGAAGCATCCCACTGACCAGAGGGATCTGGGCAGAGCACCGACAGTGTTCCCCAGAAGCCCAGTGCCCAGGCTTGTTTCTCCACACCACGTGTCCCTATCCCCCAGTTTGTCCATCCAGATATTAACATATTGCCTTTGCCTAGAGTGAGGACACTTGGCTTAAAATCCCCACATGGGGAAGTCCCTGGTGGCCTCAAAGTTAAGGAATGTCAAAGCCAGCGTGGTCACTGCTGTAGTTGGGTTTCAATCCCTCACCCGGGAAATTTCTGCATGCCACTGTCTCAGCCAAATAAAATAAATAAAATAAAATAAAATAAAATAAAATAAAATAAAATAAAATAAAATCCCCACGTCAGAGAACACTGAGGAATGTGATTAGCATTGTAGCACTGTTATGACCACTTACCAAAGAAGCCCTTTGATTGCCAAGCCAAACATGCTCTCTGCACAGAGCAGCCTCATCATTTCTAAATGATCCTGCTGTGCAGATAATCTGACTCACCCGCTGCAGAAGCAAAGAGGCACACAGTGAAACAGATGCACCAGAGGGAACTTGGCTTCACTTCCATCACGCACCCAGGAGAGAGCTTCCTGCTGGCAGGCTGCGTGCACGTTACAGGCTAGCGAATGGGACCTTTGCATGTCCCTGGCAGTTCGTCCTCAGGACACCCACCCTGCCTCCAGGGAGGGGGGGGGTGATGGCGGGGGTGGAGTGAGATGTGCAGAACCAACACATTTCTGTCTCCCATAGCCTGTTGGCTCCACAGCAGTGGGATTGTCCGAGGCCCTGCTTTCCTTGGCCATATTCCTTTGATTGCTAATGGGCTCTTTCTAGCGCCTGCCCGAATTGTCCCCACAGCAAACCGTTCTCTGTCACCAATTATATCCAAGCCATCAGTGGTCTCTGACTGCATTTGGAGATGCAGACAGTGAAATGCCTGACCACGTTCCAAACAGCCCTCAGGCTTAGTGAGGCAATCACCTGCCATCTCCCTCAACCAGGATCCTCCTCACCTCACGTCTTTGAATCATTTCCCCAACCGGGAGCACCCTTCCCATCACCCCACCTTCATGGCCCCCGCCTGTCCTACAGGGACTCCCTGTTGTTTCCAGAATCATTCTCACCTCTTCAAAACTTCATCCTTTTATTAAAATGGAAGGAAGGCTCAAAATACTGAATGAGTGAATAAATAAATGAAAGAATGAATGAATGAATGAATGAGCTCACATCTAACCTTACACTCCACCCTCCTGCATTTTGCTGTATGCTCTTTGGCACTTTTAAGTCATTTCCCCAGTACTATGATAAGCTCCTTGGGGGAAAAATTTAAAAAATAATTTTTTTAAAAAAAATTTCCTTTAAGGTCACAGAACTGGGCCACCATGGGTCTTTTCAAGAACAATCTGTGCGTCGGTCAGTGTGGCATCATTGACATAGCACTGAGTTGGAATTCGGGTCCTAAGTCCTCCCTCTGCCACTCTCGGGATGAACTCAGACCAGCTTCAGACTTTCTGGGCTTCGGCTCCCCAGTCTTTGAAGTGGAGGGATTGGACTGAGAGGGTGGCCTCTGGGGTGCAAATGCTGTTTCCTCTACCTACCAGCTGAGTACAGTTGGGCAGATTCTGTAACCTTCTTGAACAAACAGGAAGGACCGTAACTATGAGTTGCTTTAAAGACGTAATGATATGGAAGTTCCCACTGTGGCTCAGTGGTTAACGAATCCAACTAGGAACCATGAGGTTATGGGTTTGATCCCTGGCCTCGCTCAGTGGGTTAAGGATCCAGCATTGCTGCAAGCTGCTATGTAGTTCACAGATTTGGCTTGGATCTGGCATTGCTGTGGCTATGGGGTAGGCTGACACCTGCAGCTCCCATTCCACCCCTAGCCTGGGAACTTCCATATGCCGCAGGTACGGCCCTAAAAAAAGAAGAAGAAAAAAGAAAGAAATGCAAGAACAATAAGCACATGAAAAGATGCTCTATGTCACTAAATGTCAGGGACAAGTCAAAACCACAGTGAGATACCACTTCCCAATTAACAGGCTGGCCTGAAAAAGGAATGCAATTCTGACACACGCCTTGAAGACATTATGCTAAGAGAAATGATCCAGTCACAAAAAGATAAACACTCTATAATTCCATTTACATGAGTACCTAGAGCAGTCAAATTCAGAGAGAGAAAGTAGAATAGTGATTACTAGGGGCTCAGGGGGGCAGGGAGGGTGGAAATAGGAGTTATTATTCAATGGGTATGGGGTTTCAGTTTGGAATAACAAAAAGATCTGGAGATGGGTGATGGTGATGGTTGCACAACAATGGGAATGTATTTAATGCCACTGAACTGTACACTTGAAAATGGTTTAAAAGGTACATTTTACGTAATACATAAATAATAAAAATGTATGTTAAAATAAATTAAATTAAAATAATTTAAAAAAAACATTTTGAAGGAATATAAAACAGTTGCCAAAAACCAAATTTGAGTTTATTTGGGTGTGATTTTTGCCAGAGGCTCCTGGTGCTGAGGGTAAAGTTCAGCCTGGCTGCCTCCGTGTTTTGTGCTGAACCCATAGGAACAGCCTGGATCTGGCCCTTTAATGCCAGTCCCACCAGAGGGAAAACCTTTCAGCAGGAGCCGTGAACATGCACATCGTGGAGTCAGGCGGACCCTTCTCCATGGAAATCAGCATGTATTTGAAGGTTTTAGTGCCCGATTTAGCCTCACCCAGAGGTGACCTTCTACACATGGCCAAAAGAAAAGTGATTTCTTTGATCGTCCATCTGATCCCACACTGACCTCCCGCGTTTTTCAATTCATTTTAAATCATGCTGTTCTGGCTAAAGTGATTCTAACTCTTAGCAAAGAATATTTCACATTTTGACCAACAATTCTGGGCCAATTTCAGATCTGTTCGCTTGAATAGCAAGAATAAAATCTATGAGTTCTTTCTGGGTCCTTCTGATCTCAGGCAGCAGGGAGGGAAAGTGAGGGAAATATTCAGAAGTGGCATGAAGCTTTGGCAGGGCATGAGAACTAGAAAGTCCTCCTTGCCGGGATATGAACTGATGCCCACTTGGGCCACTTCTAAGGGGGAGGAAGGCAGGTATAAGTCCAGGGCAGGGACCTGGGTTCCTTTGCCTCGGGCCCGGCTCAGCAGCCTCCCAGGAAGGAGGATACCACTGTCTTCTGCGTGGTCTGTGTTTCTGGCTACAAGTAACAGTGGGTCCACTCCAGCTGGTCCAAACAGTAAGGAAAACGCATCCTCTCACATAAGAGGTGGGGTGAGTGCAGGGTCGCAAACCAGCCACTCAGTGTCACCAGCAAGGGCTTGTGCTCCGTCTACCTGTCCACCTCTCCACGTCCTCCTGGTCCCAAGGCAACTGCACACACCAGGCAATGGAAGAGAATATTTTCCAGAATCCACCCCCACACCTCAGCTGACCTCCCACCCAGTCTCACTGGCCTGAACTGCGTTACCCACCAATACCTAAACCAGGAGTCAGCAAGCTTTTTCTGTAAAGCGTCAGGGTTGTTTGGTTGCAACCATCCAATTCTGCCAAAAAGCAGCCATAGGTAACGCATTAACCAATGAGAATGGTTGACTTCCAATAAACTTTATTCACAAAAACAGGCAGCCTGGATTTGGCCTATGGCCATGTTTGCCCATCTTTGCTCTAGATCAGCTGGCCTGAAACATGTCACAGGCAATTTGCGATTAATTTACAATGTTTATAAGTGGTTCATGCTCATCTCTGCTGACATCAAACAGAGAATATATGAGAAGTTCTAATTTATAACATTGAACATATGATCACCCAATAGACAGGAAAATTAGCAGAATACAGCAAAACTGCGGCACCAAATAAAATGAGAATCGAATTTCAAAGACATTCTTATATCCTAAGGAGCATCAAAGCAGACACTAAGGAGAGACTCAGAACTCTGTTAAACCTTGTTCGACTTTACAAAGTTAACGTCTCCAAAAATGTTTAGTTACATTTAGGGTTCGCTATAATCCCTTTGGAAGTCCAAATGCCACTCTTTATAGACTATTTTCATATCTCCTTTTTATTTTTCCTGTATTGAAATTCAAGACTGAAAAGAACCTTAGCACTCAGCCCAAACCCCCAAATTTTACAAATGAGGGACAGGAGGCTCAGAGAGGGCAAGCTACTTTCCCTAGGTCACACAGCCACTCAGTGCCAAAATTAAGACCCAAACCCAGGCTGTGGTAGGTTGTAATGTTGTTCAGAATATCCACTGCCCCTTCCAAGAGGTGGATTATACAACTCCCTACAGAGACAAGCTTGACCATGGGCCTTGAGATGCCCCTCCTGTAAGGTAGAGTACATACCCCACACCTCCCTATTGAACTCAGCAGTGGCCGCGTGACTTGTTGAAATGTGGTGAAGAGGCATGTGGCACTTCTGATCCCTCTTCCAGCCTGGGCTGCAGAGTGAGGAAGATAAACAGCCCAGGCACAACCGACCCAGGATGGTCTTGTCACGTGAACAGGAAATAAACCACTGAGATGTGAGGCTGTTTGTTACCACAGCATAACTGAGCCTAATCCTGACCAATACATGGGCTTTGCAACTCAGAACACTGGGTTCTGTCTCACCCGAAGGGTCTCAGGTTTGCAGCAGTCCTTCGTGGGACTGAGGAGCACACACTTTGGTGTCCGCCTACCTGGATTCAGATCTCACTAGCTGGGTGATGTTGGTCCAGTGACTCTCAGAGCCACGGTTTTTCTCATCAGTAATATAAAGATAACGCTGGTACCTTCTCCTCAGGGATGTGGTGAGGATTCAATGAGCTAAGCCTGTGTTTTGAGGACTACTCACTTCACTGCACTTTGCTTTATCGCATTTCACAGATACTCTGTTTTTTACAAAGGGTTGCAGCCACCTTGCATCGAGCGAGTCTGTTGATGCCATTTGTCCAACAACATTTGCTTGCTTCTTGTCTCTGTCACATTTCGATAATTCTCATAACATTTCAAACTTTTCATGACTGTATTTGTTACAGTGATCTGTGATGAGTGATTTTTAATGTTACTGTGATTCACTGAAAGCTCAGATGCTGGTTAGCATTTTTTAGCAATGAGTGTGTTTTAACTAAGACAGGTGCTATTGTACACTTAGTGGACTATAGGATAATATGAATATAACTTTTTTTTTTGGCCACACCCACAGCACGTGGAAGTTCCCAGGCCAGGGATCAAACCTGTGCCGTAGTTGTGGCCTGTGCCACAGCAGCAGCAGTACCGGCTCCTTAACCTGCTGTGTCACAAGGGAACTTGCAGTGCAAAATACAACTTTAATGTGCACCAGGAAACCAAAAAATTACGTGATGCGCTTTGTTGCTGTGGTCTGGAACCAAACCTGCAATATCTTTAGGATGAATGAGTCTTCACTGGCTAAACATTGGTTATTATTATTCAACATACTTTGTCCCTGGCTGACATTTCATCAACAGTTAAAGAGTGGGAGGGGAGGGCACTGGGATGGTTCCATGCCAGTGCACAGGCAAACAGGAGGCTTCCCTCCTGCTGTGTGCCTTGCTGACAACCATCGCTGCCCCTGCTACAAGCCAGGGGAAGCGGCACGAGGGGCTCTAGGGAGGGGTAAGGAGCAGGACCCTAGAGTCAGACTGGTTCGGGCTCAAATCCTGCCTCTGTTCCTCGTGGTACATCTATAGCTAAGTTACTAACCTCAGTGAGCCCTGGTTTCCTCCTCTGGAAAATAGGAATAATAAAAGTGTCCATCTCATGGGGTGAACATTCAATGAAACTATTCATGTAAAAATGCTTATCATAGTACTTGGCATGTTGCAGGGGCTCACCAGATATCAGGGTGGGTATTCTCTCCTGGATGGGACCAGCCAAAGGGAGCATGGGCGGGAAGGAGTGATAGAAGGTGATTCACCCATCAGTGCATCTCAATGAGCCACAGGGATATTTGCAGCCTTGGCCCCCTAGAAACACCCCGCTGAAATCATAGGCTGATTGTCCAGTTGGTAGGGGAGGTAGGAAATAAAGGATCCACCCCCATTACATGGCTGGCACGGATTCCCAGAGCCAGCACAGACTCCCTCCCAGGGGAGTCACTGGACACCCATCAGGATGAAGCTGCACTCAGCCCAAGGTAGCTGCTCCACAGCCCCACAGATAGGCATTTAATCAACGTTACATCCTGTGATGGGAGAAGGCTAGGTCAGAAGAATGGCCCTTCACAGGGAGCTCTGAACTTGGCATGGAGCTGCCTGTCATAGAGACCCCTTACTCATGGCCTTTTCAAACACACCCCTCTTTCTATGCTGATGGCACAGTCGCTGCCCAGCTGCCTTACCTTGGGCCTTAGTACCCGCCAGACAGGGAGCACCACCTGCAGCCAGACTTGCCTGCTTCACCTCTGGTCCTGCAGACACCTGCCGGGGCCCAGCCAGAGAAGAGCTGGAGAATCATTTGTTGGAAGCAAACCCCATAAGCCCAGCCTTTGAGATGCTAGCTGATGGCTTGTCTGCCCTAAACCTCAGCCTCTCCAGACTAAACCCTTTAACATGCACATGTACCCTGGGGGAGGAGGATGGGAGTCTCTACCAGGATAAGTTCATCTTGGCATCACGCACTCATGTCGTTATTTCTTTTTGTGGAAGTTCCCAGGCCAGGGATCGAACCTGAGCCATAGCAGCAACCCAAGCCACTACAGTGACAATTCCAGATCCTTAACCCACCTCACCATCAGGGTGTTGTAGAGTTCTATGTGCCAGGCTTGCCCTCCTCCAAGTTTGGAAGGACAGAGTGAAGTGTGGGACCAGAACTAAGAAGGGGAGGGGACAAGAGCTTCATGGCCATTGCTGCCCTGGGCCACATCTAGAGAAGAGCCTGGGATCCAGGAGAGGAGTCCAGGAAACCTCCCTGAACCATCAATAGTGCCTTCAATCCTACAAGGAATGAGAAACAGCCTCACTGTGACAAACCCTGCCCAAGAGCCCTCTGAATTTTCTACTTTTCCCCCAAATGTCACCATGAATTAGCAGCAGTCACTCCTGGGCTGCTGGGACTATGTCTTTACTGCCTCCTCATAGCAAAATTGAGATGGGAAAGACAGCCTTTTATTTGGGAAACACCGTGGGGGTTTATCACTGAGTCAATGGAGAGCATGACAAAGATCTGTGAGAGGAAACAGTACAGAAATTGGAATATCTTCAGCAAAATAATTGCAAGGCAACATTTCAGGGTAGTTTAATTTCCTACTGCATTTTAATGACCAATATAGAAGATATAAAAATGTCATTTTTAGAAAAATGCCAACGTTTTGTTTTCCTGGTTATTCTAATAGATCAAATGGGACATACGATATGATTTTTTAAAATTTTTTTTCACCAAACACTGTAATCAATCTTCCATGCTACAAGATCTGTGTCGTTATTGCTTGTCACACACTCAAAATAGATGTGAATAGGAGTTAAGCGGAAAGAAAACTCTGTTCTTTTCCTTTCCGATAACAAGGCAGAAAACCTTTACAAAGGTCCATCCTTGGGCATTTTTCTCATTCCATTTGACCAGTTTTTTACTGAAAGTTACAACGTTTCCAGTCCCAGGCACCGGGGTGGTATTGATCAGGACACACAAGGGACCCTTGGGGTTTTAGGAGGGGAGGGCAGTTTTTTAATCCACTAGGTTCCTCTGCCTCTGTTCATCACCCAGAACGTGGCACAAGCCCTCCAAGTGAGGTCAGGAGGCACATGCTGGGTGAGGCAGGGAAGCAACTCCACCCCAGCTCAGCCTGTGTTTCAGGCATAAGAGGATGGTAGACCAGGGCTGCCCCCTGAGATGACAGTCCCTCCCCCGGCAGGCACATCTGACTCATCTTACGCCACCTCCTCTTCCACTAACATCAGCTGAAGTGGTCCTCCCCCACATGGGGCCCTTCATAGTCGGACTTTGTTTTCTGCTGCTAGTAACATCGAAAACGCAGAATCTGGCTTCTCAGCAAGGACTTCAGGCTTGTCAAACTCGACCACCTGAAAATCAGAGAAGAAGAGCTGAAATGGTCAGAACATATCCACCCACCCTAGCGCCCAAGCCACTGAAGCCTTTGGAGAGGTGAGGCCAACTTCTGCACCTTCCCGTTTTCCATGACCAGAACGCGGTCACAGTTGAGGACTGTGTTGAGACGGTGGGCAATGGTCAACACAGTACAGTCTTTGAAGGCGTCTTTGATGGTGCTCTGAACAAGAGTGTCGGTCTTAGAGTCCATGGAGGCCGTGGCTTCATCAAGGAGAATGATCTATCAAGGAAGGAACATTGTGAAAGTCACGCCAAGCCAAAGCTGTACCTGGAGGAAAACTTATAGTCTTAGCTCAACTTATTTAACAAGAAGGCTGAAGGAGTTCCCATCGTGGCGTGGTGGTTAACGAATCTGACTAGGAACCATGAGGTTACGGGTGCCATCCCTGGCCTTGCTCAGTGGGTTAAGGATCTGGCGTTGCTGTGAGCTGTGGTGTAGGTTGCAGACGTGGCTCAGATCCTGCACTGTTGTGGCTATGGCGTAGGCCAGCTGCTACAGCTCTGATTGGACCCCTAGCCTGGGAATCTCCATATGCCACAGGAAGCGGTCCTAGAAAATGCAAAAAGACAAGGAAAAAAAAAAGGCTGAAAAATGACGAGCTAGAATCCATCTCAAAAAGTTGCAAAAATAGCAAGAGAATAAAAGTCACACCACATCACCTTCACCTTCTTCAGAATGACTTCCTGGAGAAATAAGGCTGTATACGTATACATATATATATATATTTTTTTTTTTCCAGAGCCACACCTGCAGCATAAGAAGTTCCTGGGCTAGGGGTCGAAATGGAGCCCTAGCTGCCAGTCACATCCACAGCAAGGTGGATCCAAGCCACATCTTCGACCTACACCACAGCTCATGGCAACACCAGATTCTTAACCCACTGAGCGAAGCCAGGGATCCTCATGTTACTAATTGGATTCGTTTCCATTGCACCATGACTGGAACTCCAAGCTTGTATACTCTGTATTCCTCTTTTTATAAATGGTTTGTTCTAATCCTACAAACTGATAAGAAGAAATGCCCCGGTCTTTATCTACTGCGTTAACATGAGTCAGTGTGAGGTATAATAACAGCACTCTTATTAATTTCCTGTTGCTGCCATAACAATTTAGCACAAAATAGAGGCTCACAACAACACAAATTTATCATCTTATAGTTTCGGAGGTCAGAAGTACCAAAGTCAAGGTATTGCTAGGACTGCATTTCTTTTGCAGGCTCAAGAGGAGAAATGGTTTTCTTGCCTCTTCCAGCTTCTAGAGGCTGCCTGCATTCCTGGCCTGCGCCCCCTTCCTGGCATCACTCTAACCTGCAGATCCATCGTCATATCGCCTTCTTTCTTTCTGTCGTGCCCCCTTTTCTAAAGATTTGTGTAATTATACTGAGCCCACCTGGATAATCCAGCATAATCTCCCCATCTCAAGAGACTGACTTAATCACATGTGCAAAGCCCCCTTTTCACAGGTAAGGTAACATGTTCACAGATTCCAGGTAGCCGGACATAGGCATTTGGGTGGGGTGGGGTGGGGTGGGGTGTGGGGGCGACATTATTCTGCCTACCGCAGTCCCCGGTTGCAAGTCAGAGGGCTGGAGCTCAGCTCTAACTCTGTTTGAACTTGGCAAAATTATTTAATTTCCCCAAGGCTCCATTTCTCTGTCTATAAAAGGGGTGAATATGAAATGCCAAGACAACACAGACCAACTCAGCAGTGAGCTGCACCACAGCTCACAGCTTCATGCTGGCTCCCTGCCCTGCCCTTAGCACATCTAGGGAGCACACACAATTGTTTACACTTCAATCAGGGTTCGGAGAAAGGTTTCTAGAGCAACAGCGCTCCCTTCCTTGGCATCAGGAAGCAAAGATGGCTAAGTCACTAAGAAAATATTCGTATGGAATGTTACAATCCTCATATTCTGAAGGCCTTCTTTAGTATCCTGGGGACTGTTTATCGGGCCTGAGGACTGTTCAGGGACAAAAGGAAAAAGCTGAGAGGATGATTTCTCAAACCCAAACCACTTAGGAGAACAGCGAGAAGACAAAGCAAGCACTCCCAGGGAAAGGCCCAGGGGTAGCAGGTGCTATTTCTGTAAATGGCTGTTATTTTTCAATTTTTACGTAACCTCCCAACTTTGCCTTAGGAAAAAGCGATCGGTTTTTAAACAGCTCAATGGCTCTCTCGTTGCTCAAAGACAAACACGTGGCTCTGTCTCCTGGATTGAGCGGAGCTGCAGGAAATATTCCAAATATGACCAACCCATTTTCCGTGCTGTTTGCTTACTTTTGAATTACGGAGAAGCGCTCGGGCCGTGCAAAGCAGCTGACGTTCCCCCACTGAGAAGTTTTCTCCATTTTCTGTGACTTCTGCCTGTAATTTTTCTGGGAGTTTCATTATCTACAAAACATAGAGAATGCCATATTTGTGCCGAGGATCTATAAAATCGTCCTGCAGTGTCTATATTGATGGCCCCCTTCTCTTGCATTTATCAGCTGGCTTTATGTTCCTGCAGAAAAGAAAGCGCAAAACAACGATTATTTCAATGTTGCAAATGGGCACCAGGGAAAGACCAAGGAGTAGGCGGCCATTAATAATTTAAAATCACAGTGTGATTCACAGAACCCTGGAGACCACCCACCAAAAGAGTACAAATGTAGCACACATAGCTCCAGAGAAACACAAACACGTGTAAATAAATGGCTTTCAGGGTCCCTACGTCCATGGCCAAAGCTGAGATGGGAAGAGAGAGTTTTCTGGCCATCCAGGAAAGGTAAGACAGGGTCTGATTTATGCAGCATGATAAGTCTGAGTGACTTTGCGAGATGCTTGCCCTGATACCGAGCCCTGGGTGGGGAAAAAAAAAAGAAAAAGAAAAACTCCCTCTGGGCTGCAGATGTGGCTACACTCACCTGCTGATCCCAGCTGCGGGTCTTATGGGACAGAGCCCCGTCTCATGCAGATGATGGTTCATTCCTAGAGGCCATGCCCCCTCCCCTTTCCAGGGCTTATCCGTTTCAATCAGCAAATGAGGCTGCTGGCAGAGCAGCAGGGCACTCATCTGTCCGGAGTCAGACGGACCTGGGGCCAAGCCTCCCTTCTGCCACTAGGGTGTTGCTTCCCTGAGTCTTATTTTCTGCATCTCTAAAAGTGGGGGCAGGGGTACCAACCTCAGAGGGTTCGTGATCAGGACCCACCAAGATAATACACAGAGAGCTCTTAACTGTATCAATGCAGTGGCCTAATAAATAGCATCTATGGTTACTTTTAATAAGGAGCAAATAAGGATTGTATTCTACTGACACAGGTGGTGCCAACAAACAATGGACCAGATTTCAACCTGGGCCAGGTAACTGAGGCACTGGTGATGCTGGAAACGGGCTCCCCCTGCACAGCCCCAGAGACCTACTGTGTCTCTCATGAATGTTCTCTCCAGAACCTGCCAGAGCACCTCATCGCTGTGACTCTCAAAGGGATCCAAGTTGTACCTGCAATGAAGGAAAGGAGAGGGAGCTGAATCTCCGAGAATGAGACGCCAGGAGAGCGTGTTGCCCACAGCACGTGGGGCAGAGCGGGAGGCGGTGTGTGACAATGCCACGGCAACAACAGCTGTGCGTAGCCCAGGACGATGGTCCATGAAATACCATCTTTGGGCTGAGAGATCAAAGACCCAGGACTCTGGGCTGGAGCAGAGACCACGCGGGGGCGGGGACGGGGCGGAGGGGAGGACCAGCCCTGCCAATAGACAGTGCCAAGCCAGGCACTCAGGCATGGCGTTTGGTCCTCCCTGTGGCTGTGTGCAGCAGAGTGGCTCTGACCTTATGCAGAGTCTTGGCAGAGACAGAAGGAGCAAGCAGTTCCATCTGTCCCTGCATTCACTGTGTCTTCAGAGGCAAAAATCTATCTGCAGCTCCAGGGCCTTGCAGAAAGTGAGCGTCTCATAGGCAAGGTGCAAGTTTAGCACTTCAAGACCTGGAATGGACGTTTCGAAGGACTCTAAATGCAGCCCCCACTACTTCATCTGGTGCTCCACGGGGGAAATGTCCCTCTCATTAGAGGGGCAGCCGCTGCACTGGGCTAAGTGAGAACCTGTGGTGTTCCCTTCGTGCCTTGACAACAGATCTTGAGTCCTGGCAACGCTGCTGTTCTTGTGCTTGAGCAGCTTCTGTTCACTCCTTAGCGGGAGTGAACTGACGTACTTCCCAAAGGATGGCTGCATGTATAGAACAACCATCTACTTTATTGTGCAAAGTGGGGTCGTTTGGGGAGTGAGTGCTGCTAAACCTGATAGGATGCTGGGACGGAGGCACAAACCGGGGCTTCTCCAGGGCCAGGGGATGTCTGCTCCCCTGCACAACAGCATCTTGTTTATTTGTAGTGCAGCTTCTAAAATACAAGTGATGGAGTTCCCGTCGTGGCTCAGTGGTTAATGAACCCGACTACTATCCATGAGGACATGGGTTCGATCCCCGGCCTCGATCAGTGGGTTAGGGATCTGGTGTTGCTGTGGCTGTGTAAGCCGGCAGCTACAGCTCTGATTTGACCCCTAGCCTGGGAACGTCCATGTGCTGTGGGTGTGGCCCTAAAAAGACAAATAAAATAAAATAAAATAATAAAATAAAATACAAGCGATGTTTGGGATCCTGGGTCCTAGGCTCTTCCCAAGAGGTGTGAACCCCTCAGGGTGCAGCTCCCATCAGAGGTAACCGCCTCAGGCCAGCCACGACGTGGGCGCTTCGCAAAGCTCTAGCCAGTCTGAATTCACTAATCCAAAAATAGGGAGGCACAACAATCAAAAACAGCTACCTTACTGTACCTACAAACAGGACAGGATCCTGGGGGATCACAGTCAGCTTGGTTCTGAGGTCTTCCAAACCAACAGTGCAGATATCCACGCCGTCGATGAGGATGGCGCCCCCTGCAGGCTCCACCAGACGAAACAAGGCCATTCCTAAGGACGATTTTCCTGGGAACAATAAGTGTGACAGCAGCCAATCCAATATCAGTTTAAGTTCCATCATTTCTGAGCATCCAATCAAGGGAATTGTTAATGCAATGGAAACGGCTCTGTGTGGATGGCTGTGCCAACAGCGATCCCTCGCTCTGCAGGGGCCACGGCTGCCCTAACGAGGTTAGCAGATCCACCCCGCAGGGGCCGTTAGCCTATGACTCATCCTCTGGGCCTCATTTCGCCAGAATGATCCTCATTTAATTAATTCAAAAACTGATGTGTGTTTACTTCCATCTCCACACACTCATTCAACCTGAAATCCTAATTTACAGTAAAGAGGTGGCAGGGAAAAAAAAAAACAGCCAATGCGCCGCCACACACATCACCCTCTGTGGTGATTTCACCAGCACGCCCGGCGGAAATGCAAAGAACACAACCCAAAAGAAACACGGTCAGAGCTTGTTCTCACCAGAGCCTGTTCTTCCCACGATCCCAACCGTCTGCCCACTCTGGATGTTCAAGTTCAGCCCGTTGAGAACAAGGGGAGTGTTGTCTCTGTACCTCATCTGATAGTCTCTGAATGTTATCTCCCCACGGCTGGGCCAGTCGGGGGGACAGGTCCCCACTTTGAGGGGGTGACTGCATTCAGGAACACAGGTCTGAAAGGCAGAATCCCAAAGAGCGGATTAATAGTCACTTGCTTTTTCATTCATTTCATTCATTCACGCCATTCTAGGTGCGGGTGTTCCTGGTGGTACACCCGACCAATAAGGACTCTGCATTCAAGAAACTCACGCTGCACTGAAGGCAGGTAGTAAACAAGAAAAGAGAAAGGAAGACAATAAATTATTTGTAATAGAAGATAGAATGTGTGTGGTGGAGGCAGGAGGAGGAGTGAAAGTCACTTCATAAGGCTGGAGGAAGGCATCAATGAGGATGTGATTCAAGCTGAGACCTGGAATGCTGAGGAGATGCCGGCTATAGGAAGATTCGTTCCTTGGAGTTCCTGTCATGGCTCAGTGGTTAATGAATCTGACTGGGAACCATGAGGTTGCGGCTTTGATTCCTGGCCTTGCTCAGTGGGTTAAGGATCCGGTGTTGCCATGAGCTATGGTGTGGGTCACAGATGTGGCTTGGATCCCGAGTTGCTGTGGCTCTGGTGTGTGCTGGCGGCTATAGCTCCAATTCGACCCCTAGCCTGGGGACCTCCATATGCTGCGGGTATGGCCCTAGAAAAGGCAAAAAGACAAAAAAAAAAAAAAGAAGAAGAAGATCCGTTCCAGGCAGAGCCAATAGCTAGTGCAAAGGCCCTGAGGCCAGAACAAGCCTGGGGACTTTGAGGAACAGGAAGAAAAGTTGTGTGGCTAGAGCTTAGTGAATAGCTAAGAGGGAGGGAGAATTATAAGGAGCAGCCCATTGGGGGCCCTCATGAGCCTGGGCAAGTGTCAGCCATGTGACCTTGAAGCTGTGTGACCAATCCAGATCAAGCCTTGAAATTTGCAGCATTTGATCAGATACAATTTTGTTATCTGCAAGAGTCACATCGTGGGGTTCGAAGTAGGAAGATGCTAATAACACAGGATGTCACATTCAGAGTCCCACAGGAAAGGAATGAAAGGTCCCGAAGAGAAATGCAAACTCAAATTAAGGAGTAGAGCAACTTGACTGCCTTAACTCGACTCGCCACTTTCCAGCAGGGTGGCTGACCAGCCCAGATCTCTGGATATAGGCAACCACGATTAGCTAAGAAAATAATTGTCCTCGTAGATAGTGAGAATTTTTAACCCCTAGAAGATTTAGAATTAGTAATAATAGTATTTCAGAGAAGCAAAATTGTAACCGTAACATTTTTAGTTTATGGAATCTGCACATTTGGTGTTTTAAGTATTGACGATGTTAATAACATTCAGGCCTGTGACTCTAATTTAAAATGTATAATTGAATAACTTATTTAAACATGGTTTTATGTTAAAAACTTACTGTTTATATACAGCATTGGGACTGTTATGAGAACTTAGAACTCACTATATTTATAAGTTTAATTTATTAGATTTATATAACCCCAGGAAGGTTTGTTTGTTAAATCAGATCACTGAGGTACTTAAGAAGGAAATGGAGCGCATTAAATTTTAAAATGCAGTTTGAAATGTTTTAAAGTGTTTAATTAAGTTTGTAAGTAGGGCCAAATGCTATGCAAAGACCCTTAAAAGTGACTGCTTGAATTGGCGAGACCTCTTTTTAAAGAATAACAGGATTTGTAAGTGGAACATCACAACTTAAGAGTTAGACTATTTTTTCTCAATTTACAATTCTAGTCAATCAAATATTAATTTTTAGAAATTAAAGTAAGCCATTAGGAGTTCCCCTCGTGGCTCAGTGGTAACAAACCTGACTAGTATCCATGAGGATGTGGGTTCGATCCCTGGCCTCGCTAAGGGGGTTAGGAATCCGGCTTGCTGTGAGCTGTGGTGTAGGTCAGCAGTTATACCTCCAACTCAACCCCTAGCCCGGGAATCTCCATATGACACACATTCTTGGCCCTCTAAAAGCAAAAAGCAAAAATAAAATAAATAAAGTAAGCCATTGAATTCTCTTCTTTGTGTACAGAAACTACCCTTGAGGAAACTTTTTAAAAAGAAAACTCCCTCAACACCAATGACTTTAGACTGTATTGTAAATAGGGGGTTTGGGGGGGTTGTTTTGTTTTGTTTTGTTTGTTTGTTTGCTTTTTTTAGGGCCACACTCACGGCATATGGAGGTTCCCAGGCTGGGGGTTGAATCGGAGCGACAGCTGCGCACCTCCGCCACAGCCACAGCCACGCCAGATCCAAGCTGTGACTACAGCCTACACCACAGCTCACGGCAACACCAGATCCTTCACCCACTGAGCGAGGCCAGGGATTGAACCTGTGTCCTCATGGATGCTAGTCAGATTCGTTTCTGCTGAGCCATGATGGGAACTCCTGCAACCTCATGGTTCCTAGCAGAATTTGTTTCTGCTGTGCCATGACGGGAACTCCGTAGAGAGGACTTTTAAGGAAAGGTGTTGCAGTCTGAGTTCAGTTTTTAAAAAGATCTCTTTCACATATCAAATGCATAAGCTCTGCCAAAGCGACCTCGCTCCTCCTCTTGCAGGAACTTCTTACCAAAATGTACTCCCTGAGCAGCTCCACGGAGGTGAACTTGGCCTGGGTCTCGGTTCCTGTTCGCACACACACTTGGAGCAGCCCGCTCAGCTGTTGTGGGGAACAAGCAGCCACAGTTAGAGCACTTTGTGCTCGCAGAGGCAGCTTTGTGAGCCACCCCTCCAGTCGCACTGCCCAAGACCCCACCAAAGTAGGCCTGTCTCCTTGCTGCTGTGGGGCGGGTTCGATCCCTGGACGGGGAACTTCCATGTGCCATGGGCGTGGCCAAAAAAAAAAAAAACAGGTAGGCCTGCCTTCCCCGCCAAGTGCCCAGATGTAAAGACACTCCTATTGGGGTGTTTTGCCTTCAAACACTTCCTTTGTGTTTAGAAACAAATGGTAATTACATGTTCCCTGGCACTCAAGATAGTAAGAGGCATTTCACCACAGCACCGCTCCAGCACTGGCTTCTTGTCTGGAGAGGTGGGGAACCATGAGCAGGTATTCTCCTGGGATCTCTGAACTGCCAGGTACCCTCCCCTTTGTCGCCACCCGGTGGGGTCCTGCACACCATGCCCTCCCCGAGTTACCCCACCTGCAGCCTGAAATCCAATCATCCCATTTCATCAGAGGTGGAAGAAAACCACCAAGCCTATCTGCTTGCTTTGGTCCTGAGTAAATCTAGGCTTCGATGGTGGCCGCCATAGGCCAGGATCCCCCAGAAGCCAACTCTGAGGTTTGAGGGTGGGTGGTATACTAGAGCCAGTTGAATAGTCGTCCCCCCGCAGAAGATAGTCCAGATCCAAATCTCTGGGACCCAGAGTTCCCATCATGGCTCATTGGAAACAAATCTGACCAGCATCCATGAGGACGCGGGTTCGATCCCTGGCCTCACTCAGTGGGTTGAGGATCTGGCATTGCTGTGAGCTGCAGTGTAGGTTGCAGACCCGGCTTGGATCTCATGTGGCTGTGGCTGTGGCTGTGGTATAGGCCAGTAGCTACAGTTCTGGTTCAACCCCTAGCCTGGGAACCTCCATAGGCTATGGATGCGGCCCTTAAAAAAAAAAAAAAAGACAAATCTCTGGGACCCGTGAGTGTTACTGCATTGGAAAAAGGGTCTTTGGGGTGTAATTGAGAATCTTGAGATCAACCTGGGTGAGCCGGGTGGGTCCTAACCCAACAAGTGTCTGTATAAGAGAGCAAGGAGGAGGACTTGCAGAGATGGATTGCAATGACGCAGCTACAAGCCTGGGGACATCCAGGAAGACTAACCACCCCCAGCAACCTGGAGGGACAGGGAACATATTCTCCCTAGTGCCTTCAGAAGGAACATGGCCCTACTGACACCTTGAATTTAGACTCCTGACCTCCAGAACTTCAAGGGAATACATTTCTCTGGTTTTAAGCCACTAATTTATGATAACTAATTAAGCAGCCCTAGGAACAATCCCAGGAGGTGGGCCCAGAAAGTCCCAGTGGGGTCTGGGAGAAGTGAGGCACAGAGAAGAGTTCGGAGAGGCGTCAGTGTGGGCAGGGACCTGTCCAGCTTGTTCACTGCTGAACCCACAGCAGCCGGCAGGCATGGTTCTGGCTCCCAGCAGGTGCTGAGCGGACATCTGGTGAATGAATAAACTGTGCCCTTGAGAAGGGCATATATGTATTTTGTTCAATTCAAAGGGATCAACCCCTCAAAGCCCCGACTGCCCCTCTGTGGGCTAAGAATTCCATCAGCACAATGACAGAAGTGCTCATTCTACACGATGTTACTTGACACTCGCTTTCCGCTCTGCGGGACTTCACACCTATTTCTCATCCATGGAGGGAGTCTCCTCTGTTCTCACAGGAAGCTCTGTCCCTTGGATTTTGTGTTCTCCAAACGGGGCTAATGCTCCATAAAGCCCCAAAGCCAGCTGGAGGGGAAAAGTCCCCTAGATCTTGGTGTGTGCAAACTCTTCAGCCTTACAGGAATGCTTGAAAACAATCCCATGGAAAGCTGAAGCTCTCCCCCAGGGGAGGAAAGCTGTTCCACTTGGGCCAAGTACAGGAATGTATTCAACATCAGCTGTTGAATAGATTTTACTAGGCAACAATAAATAAAATCATCCATCAAAGAAGGAAACTGCCTCCCAAAGGAAAAATCATTTCTCTCACTTAAGATAAGGTTGTGAGGGGAGTTCCCATTGTGGCTCAGTGGGTTACAAACCTGACTAGTATCTATGAGGACATGGATTTGATCCCCAACCTCGCTCAGTGGGTTAAGGATCCAGCACTGCCATGAGCCATGGCATAGGTGGCAGATGAGGCTCAGCTCCTTCGTTGCTGTGGCTGTGGTGGAGGCCCCAGATGCAGCTCTGATTTGACTCCTAGCCTGGGAACTTCCATATGCCATGGATGCGGCCCTAAAAAAAAGGGGGGGTTCTGAGTATATATATTTATTCTCTTCCTTTCCAAAATACCTTTAAAATGATAGTAGAAAGAGTTCAAAAAAAAAAAAAAGAGGAATAGACCTTTAACAGCAAGGGGTTTAATAAGAGAGATCATCAGTTGAGAGTGTTACAAATTTCTGGAAAATGGAAAGAGGATGAGAGCCTTTTGACAGTATAGAGGTGGGGCATGCTGTGGGGGCTTCCAGAGCATAACGTCTAGTAGGACTCACTCAGAGAGGCTCCAAGGGTGAGAAGGGGCCCACAAAGACACTGGCTGATAGGCCATCTATAGACAGATAACGTCTCTTAGACCCATTTCTTCCCCAGCCTCATCCTTCTCCCAACCAGAGGTAGCTGAACATTTTACCCTAGGCCAACACACACACACACACACACGTGCGTGCACACCTCTTTAAAGAAACTGAATGAATTTCTTGGGGCTAAGCGGGGCTCCCAGAATAGCATCCTAGATAAAATGAGTTTAAATCTAACATTTGGGTGCCTGAAGGCCAGCTCCCTGGCTGCTCCTCTGAAGTAAAGCCAGCCTGTGGAAAACCCAACCCACCCACCCATAGTTATAAAACCTCCCACAGGGAGAGACCAGGCAAGGCATATACAAAGACAGAGGAAATTCTGAAAATCCAACCCAGTTTCTCATCCTTAAACACAAACGCATCAAGAGACTTATGAACAAAACCAATGGCAGGAAAGAGCAAGAACTAGACAAACAAACAAAAAGCCTGACCTCAGAAAAAAACAGAGAGCGGTCAAAGAAGAGAGGAGAGGGCAAGAAAGGGGGAGAGCTCGGCCTACCGTCCTCGGGGACATGAAAACATACACCGCATCCACTTTGAAGTGATTCTTTTAAAAACTCAGAGATTAAGAAAGGGTTTGTGGAAATTCCATATCTATGACTGCTAAATTTCAAACAAAAGTGACTGAATGACCAAGAGAAGGAAGATTCCCCAAATAAAGATAAAAAGCCAAGAACATGGAAACTTTGAGATAACAGAAAGGAAACAGAGGACGGATGCAAGAAATCCAATATGCAATCAATACGAGTCACAGAAAGAAGAAACAAAGGGAAAGGGGACAAGGAAATTATCAAGAGGAGGAAAAGGAGAATTTTTTCCAACTTAAAGAGAGATTTGACTTTATTCCATCCACAGCCTTGAACAGAATAAATGGAAACCCACCCACATTCAGACTCATTGTCCCAGAATGTCAGAGCATCAGGGATAAGGACCACATGGCAGAAGCTTCCAGAGAAACGTGAGGTGTGCATCAAGTGATGGATGCAGATGCAGATGAGTTATCAGACCCAGAAGACCTGGGTTCAAATCCTGGCTCTCACACGCGCTGTCTTTCTGGGCCTCCATCTCCTCACCTGCAAAGCGGGGATTAGGGCATCCCTACCTCACAGGGTTGTTATGAGGATGAGTTACTTCATGGAAAGGACACAGCCTAAAACGGCACGTGTTCCTTATTCTTATGGTGATTATGCTTTATTATGAGGACGTCCCCGTTACTGTTATTTTTCAAAAGAACAACATCAAAGCAACCAAAAAGCGAAGTCAGGAATCATTTATCATGGACACCGTCATCGTCAGAGTCGGTGCCTCTCCAGCATCCCTTTCCTTCTCTCCATCATGGGGCAGCTGTTGTGCGACTTGCGGGTAGGATGATGTGGGAGGCCATCCTTTGACCTAAGCCAATCATTCCAACCCTATCAAGCCATGATTCGCTCTGAGACGCCTAAATTAATCCAGTAAGAATGCAGCACAGGGCATTTGTTCAGTGGCTGGAGCAGGAAGTGCTTTCCTCCTGCTTTCTTCCTGCAAGAGCCCCCAGAGGCTGCCACTTACCACTGTACAACCACGAAGGAAAAGTCATCAAAGGAGGAGGACAAAGCCAGGATCCAACTGTGCCTGAAGCCCACATGGCAGCCAGACCTTTTAAAGCTGTGAGCCACCAAGCTCTCTTTATTGTTTTAACCCACTTGAGGTGGGTTTTCTGTTAGGTCCATCCTCCCTGATACACTCTATGGCAGAGCCTCCAGGCCAAGTGCAACCTTACATGAGGTGTTACCTGGATGATGTAAGACAACGACAAGCCTTTGGAGGACGCGCTGATTGAGGAGAAACTCAGAGTCACCAGCAAGGCCACAGCGAAGGTGACAATGTTCATGAGGACATCCATCCTTAGAGCAAACCACCGGAGAGCACAGTTAAAGTATAGGAGGTGGCTGGAGTTTTCATCATTTAGCATCTTAAACCTAAAATTAAGAAACCAGACAAAACAGGAGATCACGTAGTGCTTCCACAGACTTAGGGTTAGGGCTCCTAGAGAAATAGGGCAACGGGGACTTTTAAGCAAGGACCAATGCACTCCTACAGAGGTGTCTCTTACAAAGATGAACGTATATCCACTCTCTCCAAAATCTGCCACCATAGACATCTTTGGTTTGCACTTGTTCTGAGATATCCCATGTGGCGGTAGAGCATGGTGCTGAGTGGGCTCTGTCTTTCCCAGGACTGGCAACTGGAACCCACAGCTGAGAACAAAAGGGGCTGAGAACCCCACCCTCTGCCTTCAATGGAGCCCTGCCTTGGAGTCAGCCACCAGCCTAAGGGCCACTGGAAATGACCATCGTCCCCTTCGATCTGTAAAGGGTGGGAGGTGGAGGAGATGGCAATGTTTGTGGTGGGAGAGGAAGGGAGGGAGGGTGCTGGGTTGGTTCTTCCCCCCACTTCAGAGAAAGAAGAGTCAAGGCAATTGCTTATAAAGCCGGAGGTATCTTTAAGAAGAGGAAGCTGAGGCATTCCCGCTGTGGCACAGATGGGTTAAGAATCCACCCACAGCGGCTTGGGTCACTGCAGTGGTGCAGGTTCATTTCCCAGCTGGGCACCATGGGTTAAAAGGATCTGGTGTTGCTGCAGCTGCAGCATAGTTTGCAACTGCAACTCAGACTCGACCCCCGGCCCTCGAACTTCCATATGCCATGGGTGTGGCCATTAAAAAAAAAAAAGAAGAGGAAGCTGACATCTTGTAACCCTGCTGTGTGTCCACTGAGCCAAAGAGGAGAAAGAGCACAGGGCAAAACAACAGAGAGATGACAACACCGAGGGAGGAGGGCAAGACCCACTCCCGGATGTGTGGAACGTGGGTTCTGCCCATTCCCGCAGTCCCTCGAGTTGGGGGTGCAGAGGGAAGATGGCATGTGGGCTGCAGTCTTGATGTGACACTGACTGGCATGAGGCAAGAGGCCTCACATCAAAGGAGGCAGTGGGAGGTGCCAGGAGGAGCTCCCTGGAGGATGCAAGCAGAGCTTGCCCATCAGCAGTGCCTGGCAGAGCCGCTAGGGATCCAGGCCCTGTTGGGGGTTCTCCCCTGCCACGCCACATCCACATGGGAGCTGGATCAGCTGAAAGGAGAATGACCCAGACAGAGTGGTCCCCTGAGGGTGTCACCTCCATCCCCCTGCAGACCCTCAGAGAACCAGGCCCAGAGAAAAGAAGAGGATGTTTAAAAAAACAAACCAGGTTCTTCTCAGCAGCAACCCACTCTCTGCCCAAAACAGACATGCAGCACAGGGCGACCACTCCAAGCCGCTGAGCAGATGCGGTGGGGAGGAGAAGTGCTGTGACTTGAATACACCCAAGACTGAAATTTTAACGAGACCGAGCTAACCACTGACCAGGAGGGACATCAAATGCAATTGCCACTGACATTTCCCTCAACTGGAAAGGGACTTCATCAGAACAACTGGTAGAGTGCCCTGGTGGCTCAGTGGTTAAGAACTCAGCATCATCACTGCTGTGGCTCAGGTCACTGCTGTGGCTCGAGTTCAATCCCTGGCCCAAGAACTTCTGCATCCACAGGTGCAGCCAGAAAACAAGCAAGCTAACAAACAAAAAAGGTAGACATTATTAGAAAAAAGTGAAAACCTATGTTTAAATCCCTAAAGAGTTAAGATCCCTCCATCTGCACAGTCATGACACTGGCATGCATGGGCCTTGCTGCTCCATTCTCTTCTAAACCTCCTCAAAGGATTCTGTCTAGAAGCACCTCTGACCCCCCCCCCCTGCTCCGCCCCCCGGAGCAAAATCAATACTTGTCAGAAGCCCAAGCCCTTAGGAAAGTCCATGATAGGGAAAAATAGTACCAAAGAGGAAAGAGCCCATCAATGATGCAGGGCTCAGCTCTCCTCCAGGATTCTCTTGGAAATCCTGGGGGAGAAACTGGGCGCTGTGGCACTCCCCTCCTCTCTGTTTCCACTCTGAAATACTCTTCCAAATACCGTGATGTTCCTACCGTGTAGCTGTAAAGCCTACAAATTCAACTGACAGCTTAAGTGACTTAGGAATCATCTGTGGTCTTATCTGTGAGGTTGCTTAGGTTGTGCAGAAACAGAATCACTGGCTGGGATCAAATTGGAATTTAACCTCAAAGCTTTTTTTTTTTTTTTTAAGTGGGGCAGCATTTTCGTCTGGTTGCAAAATCAATATGTGTCAGAAGCCCAAGCCCTCAGGAACATCCACGACAGGGAAAAAAAGCACCAAAGAGGGGAGAGCTCATCAACGATGCAGGGCTCAGCTCTCCTCCAGGATCGTCTTGGAAACCCTGGGGGAGAAACTGCAGGAAGACAAGGCTTGAATCAGTTGGGCTTATTGTGAGTTGATAAATGGCCCATGACCAAGACACTGGAAGGGTAGAAGGGTGATGCAGGAATTTTTTTTTTTTTCTTTTTTGGTTGCCTGGCAGCACATGGAGCTCCCCCCGCTAGGGATCAGATCTGAGCCACAGTTGCCACCTATACCACAGCTGCAGCAACACCAGATCCTCTGACCCACTGTGCTGGGCTGGGGATAAAACCTACGTCCTGGTGCTGCAGAGATGCCACTGATCCCACTATGCCACAGCGGGAACTCCTAATGCAGGACTCTTGACAGAGGACTTTCAGATCAAACCAGTAACAGGGCTAGCTGCTGGCTGAACTAAAGCCATGCTGGGATGCCAGGTCTACACTGAGATTATGGGTGATGGGGAGAGAGATGCAAACTTTTAATGAAGTGTGAATTAGGTTTTTAAGGAGAGAAAGGATGAGGATGGAAAAAGAACATCTATGTGGCAGACTGCAATAGATTCATCAAACTCCATTTACTTTTCCACCTATGGACACAGCTGGACTACATTTCCCAGCCTCCTTTGCAGTTATGTGCACCCATGTGACTGAAATCTGACCAACCAAGGTGGAGAAATGATGAGCATCTTCCTTGGGGTCTTCTACCCACATCTCTCCTCTTCTCTTCTGGTTAAAGATCCCCAAGGCCCTCAGGATAGAAAAGCCCTGAACGAGAGAGACCGTGTGCCTGAGTGTGGAGCCTGGTCCCCTACTCCTGCCCATGGACCCTCTTCAGTTGTGACCCCAGGAAGAACAAACATGCACCCTGTTAAGCCCCTAAATTCTGGAGCTGTTTGTTACCACGCTGAGCCCACTGTGACTGGTACACAGTGATTACATGGGATTATACAGGGTTTTAGACTTTTGAAGCTGGAGGACTCCAGAGAAATTTATTAATCCAGTTCCGACATTTTAAAAAGGAGAAAACTGGCCCACCCACTAAATGAGATGTAACATGGCCTTTAAAAGTGAACTTTCCAGGAGTTCCCGTCGTGGCACAGTGGTTAATGAATCTGACTAGAAACCATGAGGTTGTGGGTTCAATCCCTGCCCTTGCTCAGTGGGTTAAGGATCCAGCATTGCCGTGTGCTGTGGTGTAGGTCACAGATGCCGCTCGGATCCCACGTTGCTATGGTTGTGGTGTAGGCCAGTGGCTACAGCTCCGATTGGACCCCTAGCCTGGGAATCTCCATATGCCTCGGGAGCGGCCCAAAGAAATAGGAAAAAGACAAAAAAAAAAAAGTGAACTTTCCAAGGAATATGTCATAACATGAAAAATGCCATGTAAAAATAAAACAAGACAAAAATGATTATAAAGATTTCAAAAACAGAAAAAAAAAGACTGGAATAAACTATTTGAAAATATGAAGAGGATTTGAGTTGGAGGAGCCTATGGGTGATAGTTCTTTTTTTGTTTTCTCCTATTTTCTTGACTTGAACATATTTTACTCAGAACGTGAAAAAAATGAAATGTGTAAAACCCCAGACGAAGGCTGTCATTGAATGGATGAGCTAGAGTCTTTGGGGGCCCCGGATACTGGGAAGGAAGGCATGGTGTTTGAGGGGCTCCCCGCCTCCATTCTGGGGGCTCCATCCCCGTGGCCCAGACGTCCCTCCTCAGAGAACCGCCCTTGGGGGCCGGCCTGGGGCAGCCCCGCCCAGGACTCACTTGCTGACACAGTCCTCCCTCTTGTCGTAGGCGTGGATGGTTCCCAGGCCCTGCACGGACGAGGTGATGTGGGAGAACCAGGGGGACCGGCTGATGTTCTCCACCTTCTTGAGCTCCTGGACGCCTCTGTGGAAAATGCTGCGGGAAAACCAAGAGCGGCCAGGAGGAGTCGCCCCGGGCTGTCCTGGGTTCACACAGACCCAACTCAACGTTCCAGACAAAGCCCGAGGCGGACGGTACCATCTAACTGGGGAGGGGGGGGGGGCGCCATCTCCTCGGAGGGTGCCATCCCTGCCTGGGGAAGGGGGGGGCTCAGAAATATGAGCCATTTGTCCCTGGGGTTTCTTGCAGCATAAGGATCTTGCTGCCAGAGAAATGACTCTGGTCTTTGAAGACTTGAGTTTGTCACACAATGCAGCCTCTAAATACAAGCCGACCACTTTGGGGTGCCCCACCAAAGGAAAAGTGATCTGTTCCAATTCTGGAGGAAATTCTGGATCCAGCACATCAATTGCCAGGGTGCAGTCTTTGAAAGGCATCTTCAAAGGTAATGCTGAATGAAATTTGAATATGGTCTCCTCGGGGGCTGCCTTTTTTTTTTTTTTTTTGGCCTTTTTAGGGCCGCATTCACAGCACATGGAAGTTCTAGGACTGGGGGTTGAATTGGAGGGGCAGCTGGTGGCCTACACCACAGCCACAGTGACTTGGGATGCGAGCTGAGTCTGCGATCTATACCAAGGCTCACAGCAATGCCAGATCCTTAACCCACTGAACGAGGCCGGGGATCGAAACTGTGTCCTCATGGGTACTAGTCAGATTCCTTTTCGCTGCACCACAAACTTGAAACATCCCAAACCAAATCTGTAATCTTGATGACCCACAACTGCATCTCCGCCTGTATCACCTGGATCTGTCTTCACATCACTCCTCATCTTGGACTCATCCTTGGCCTCTCCTATCCCCCAACCCCGATGAACTATCTTGGAAATGGCTCCCGAATCCACCTCTCTTTTCCACCCTTACTGCTGCTGCCTAGGTCTCAATGCTCACCCAGACTCTGCCCTTCAAGAGTCTCCTGGCCTATAGCCTCCCTCCCTATCTTGACCTCTCCGGACCTTCACTCACCCTCCACACTGCGGCCAAAGCAGTATTTCTTTTTTGAACTTTTAATTTTTTTTAATTGTTTGCTTTTTAGGGCCACACCCATGGCACATGGAAATTCCCAGGCTAGGGGTTGAATCGGAGCTGAGCTGCCAGCCTACACCATAGTCACAGCAATGCCAGATCCAAGCTGTGTCTACAACCTGCACTGCAGCTCACAGCAACGCTGGATCCTTAGCCCACTGAGCGGGGGTGTCGTCACTGGATCCTAGTTGGGTTCGTTACTGCCGAGCCACAACAGGAACTCCCAAAGCGGTATTTTTGAATCTTGGCTCTGCGTGTTGACAGTGGATGTGGGTGAAAGATTTGTGGACTGAATCCTTTGCAATCTGGGGACCCTCTTCAAGCCCCTCGTGTCCAGCCCAGGGATGGCACATCTAGGAACCTAAGAAGCATTTTCTTGAGTTTTATAGAAACTCAAAGTTTGTAGAACATTGTGTCTCATTCTGCATTGACGAGACACTTACTGTCACCTAGTCTCATTTGATCCTCACGAGAACTCCTCAGGAACAGGGGAGGTGCTTCTTTCAATGATTATCATTTTGATGGTGAAGCTCACAGCACTTCTCTGACCTCTCCAAGGCCCTCCAGCTAGTTTTGCAGCAGGGTTGGGACTGTGGTGCAAATTTCATCTGATTTCCTATCCTCAGCCCTCATACAATACCCACTAGGCTGCCTGCTGAGAATTTCAGCTTGCCTGGGAACCGGGAGGGTCTGAGTTTCCTGGAAGGCTGGGACCCACACTGCCCTCCCACTTTTCCCCAGCATGGGGGCAAAGGTGGGCTCAGGAACTCCCTGGTGCCAAGCAGCCCAAGGCCCTTCTTTTGCCATATCCGTAGTCAGGTGGGACCATTTCTCAAAGCTCAGAGAGACTGAGGACTGGTCTCCTCTCTCCTCCAGCAGCATGAGTGCCAGAGCCCCATGATCAAGAAAGTAAGAGCAGGTAGACCGCCACCAAGGTTGCTAGTTTCCTGGCCTGGGACCAGTGACTTCACCGCCCAATCATATCCACCTCTCAGCGTTGCTCTGAGGCTCAAGTGCCAGATATATGTCACTTCGCTTCACACCAGAATTCAATGTGCTCCACCACTCAGAGGAGACAGTAAGGGAGTTCCGGCTGTAGTGCAGTGGACTAAGGATCCAAATGCAGTGGATCCAGTCACTATGGAGTTGCAGGTGCATTCGTGGGTTTGATCTCCAGCCCAGCACAGTGTGTTAAGTATCCTGCATTGCCACAGCTGCAGCATAGGTCACAGCTTCAGCCCAGATTCAGTCCCTGGCCTGGGAACTTCCATTTGCTGTGGGGGCAGCCATTAAAAAAAAAAAGGCAAAACAAAAACAAAATAGCGGGGACTCAATACGGTGATACTACTGGTCACTGTGCAGGGTTAAGCAACTACGTGTAGGTTTCATGTGCTTCTTTCTAAACAGTGCATCAACCTACCGTAAAAGAATGAAGAAGCCTACAGCAAGGCCTGCCAGGACTAAAAGGACAGCAGGAAACACGGCAGCCAATATCAGGAGAATAAACAGCACCATAAAAAACTGCTGCAGAAAGTTCTCTGCGTGGAATGGCAGCCTCACATCCAGCTCGTCCATATCCTTGGAAAATCGGTTCATGAGCCGGCCGGTGGGAGTCGTGTCAAAGAAGCTCATGGGGCTCTCCAGGATCTATGGGTGACAGTGGAGCGTCAGGGTCGAGGGGCGTGTCCGGTGACCCCCCCACCCGACACCGGGGTGGCGTTTTCTGGGGCTGTAATGCGGAGCCAGGCCTGAGCTTGTTCCCAGAGTGCCACATGATCCTGGGAAGTGAGCATGTGCGCGTCCCTTTCTTGCGGCCACCGTGATGCACGTGACCTTGAGTGGGAGTCGACCTCCTTGGTAGAGGAAGGAACCTCGTGCCCCAGGGCAACAGAAAACTAAGTCCCACTATCGGTACGGGCTACACCTGAGCGCTCAGGCCGGGGCCCTCCACGGCAGCAGTGGGATGAAGCGGGGCCCGGTGTACCCAGGGCTCTTTGGAGCAGGGGAGGCCCTCTGCGCCTGCGCACATCTGCTCCGGGGCGGCATCCTCAGGGAATCCTTCCAGACCACCCTCTCATTCACTCCCAGCCCTGCCTGGGCCCGGGACCCCCGCTCCCCAGAGCTCCCTGGAGTTGGCCTTTGAGGTTGATAATTAGGTGTGGGAGGACTCTTCCCGGATGCGACTGTAAGCTCCGTGAGCAGCGTGTCTGCTCCAGAGCCCAGCATGGTGTCTGGCGCATTGAGGGTGCTCAGTAAATGCCAGTGGCTGAGGAATGGGATGTGTGGGCAGCCCCGGGGGTGGGGGTGGGGAGGGATGGGGTGAGGGAGGGGAGGGGGACTGGACCTTGTGCAACACTTGGTTGTGCAGCGAGGAGGACGCCATCAGCGTAGTCTTGGTGAAGGTGAGGCCTTTGGTGATAGCAAACACCAGCACAGACACCATGCTCCCGGCGTACACCCACTGGTACACCCGTGGCCCGGTGTCGGCCAGCACCGTGCCCACCTCACACGTGCTCGCGTTGCCCTGAGGCCCACACGTCATCTTGGGGGGAAAACGAGAAGCACCAGGAATTGATCAATGCTCAAAAGATTGGGACTTTTCCAGAGAATCCTTACAGGGAGAAGACACTAAAAAGAGGTGCAGGTGTTCCTTTTGTGACTCAGCAGTAAGGAATGACTAGCGTCCATGAGGGTGTGGGCTGGATCCCTGGCCTTGCTCCTTGGGTTAAGGATCTGGCGTTGCTATGAACTGCAGTGTAGGTCACAGACACGGCTCAGATCAATTCGACCCCTAGCCTGGGAATTTCCATTATGATGCAGATGTGGCCCTAAAAAAAAATAAAAAATAGAAAGATACATAGATGTTAAGAATGAGTCAGGTGATAAACTCAACCTCCTGGGGGCAGGGGAGGGGTACTCCTGAGCTTTACATGGGTCCTCCCCCTGGGCCACTGGGATCCTCCAGCTCAGGAGTCTCAGCACAGTCAGTGGGAAAAGCAAAGTGGACAAATCAGCCTGAATAATAAAGCAGCCATCTCAGAAGCCAGGAGACCAGAGGTGATGCTGGACCAGGAAAATCACAGAAGTAACCGAATCTGGATCCTACAGGCTGGCTGAGCAAACCTCAGGCGGCCCCGACAGGCCAGGGAATCAGGGACCTGCTGGCAGAAGCCACCAGGCCTTGGGGAGACTCGGGGGTTCTCTGTACGATGGGCCAGCCCCGGGGCCCCTTCCTTTCCTCTTCTCAGGGGACACCTGGGAGGACCCTGGTCCTCTGCCCTGGAGGCCTGGTGGGGAGGAGGGAGCCTGGGGAACCAAGGGCTCTGGGAGGGTTCAGAGTAAACGCTTATGGCTCCCTCCTCCCTGAGGATGCCTGCATTTCCGGAGAAAGGCCATCTCCTCCTCCTGAGAAACTGGCAGTTCCATTTCCCTCTGAGCTCTGTGCTAAAAGTCAAGACTGCCTTTGGGGAGCAACCAAGCATCTTTCTTCTAAATGCCATTTTGCTGATTACAGCAATAGCGGAAATATAAACCAGAGGTGGCCGCTGATGGATGAACATCCATGAAAGCAAAA
The DNA here is from genome assembly GCF_016906955.1 of Phacochoerus africanus. Classification (NCBI taxonomy): domain Eukaryota; kingdom Metazoa; phylum Chordata; class Mammalia; order Artiodactyla; family Suidae; genus Phacochoerus; species Phacochoerus africanus. The sequence goes on along the minus strand of NC_062551.1, from coordinate 36,440,300 downwards.
GCATCCCTGGGGAGCTAATTGACCGAAGGACCAGCGTGCAAAGGAGGCTTCGCTGTGCTGTGGGCTGTGCCCTCCGTGTCTGGGGGTGGGGCAACCGCGTGGGTCAGCCTGCTGCCCAATTAGCACAGCCCTGGCACACTGGGGAAGCACCACGCATACAGGGAGGCCCCACTCTCATTCAAACCTTGAGCTCTTCAGGAGCAAGCAGGGATCTGAGGGGACACTGCAGAGATGAGTTTTTTCTGCACAGAGCAGGCCAGCCATGGGCTTCTCCCCTTGGGACTGGTCTCAGGGAACTGTGCCAAACTCCAGGAGGGCTGCAGCAGCCTCTCCCCTGCCCGTGTCTTCCGAGGGCCTCCTCACTTTGGTTGTCATAGCAACACAACTGTATCAAAATGTAATCTTGGAGGATGGGCAGGCAACCCCATAGCATCTCCCAGGGCTCCAGGAATGCTCTGAAACCATGAGCCAGAAGCCAGGAGAGCTTCCAGCAAGCTTGGGCGGGAGCAGACTTAGCATCCAGGAGGGACCCAGCCTAGATGAGACCTAGGGAGGCAGAAAGAGATCCCCAGTGGCCCTGCAGCACATCCGGGGACTGACTCTGACTTTTGCATGTCCTGTTCCTGTAGAAGAGCTTTGGGGAGCAGAGCCAGGTGGAACCCTCTGACACAGAAAGCAGCAATGACAAGATGCCAGGTCCTCTTTTAGGCTTCCCCAGCTTCTCCCAGCACCGCCTCAGAGGTGCCTTGCAACAGAGACTGCAAACGGACCCTCTTCGGCACCTGTGGGACTCCAGACATTTTCCTGGCACCACCTTTTGAGCCAATTCTTTAAAATCTGAAAGTGGCACCTAAAATTTGGATGCCCGACTGGTCTTGAAAAATCAAAGGGAGCTTCAGGAGTTGAGTTGTGGAGTGTAAGCAGCTGACCTCAGCCTTGTGGGGAGCAGTGGGAGGCTCCTCCCGTGGTGTTGGGTACATTCAGACTCTCCATCGGGAACTGACTCAACATTTCCTGGTGCCAAGGAGAACTCACCTGTGAGCCCATGTCTAACCAGAGACCCAGCCACCAGTTGCTGAAGGCAGAGCTGCCAATCATCAGGAGGAAGAGGGACACAACGAAGAGAGAAAGGAGGTACCCTGCAGAGGAGGGGGGAGGTGCAGGGTTACAGAGGAGAGGGGGCTGTGGTAGGCTCCTCTTCCTTGGGGTCAACCATGGTGGGAAATTCAAAGCCTGCAGGAAAAGCACCCCCACCCCTAGGAACCACCCCTTAGGCTGATGTGACAAGTCTGGGGATTGGGTCCCTGAACCCCAACAGGTCACCTGTTTCACCTGGCTGGAAAATGGGTCCAAACTGTCAACATATTAGAAAAACCACTACTATGCACTTTAATAGAAGTGACTCAGGATTCTTTAAAACAAACAAGCACATAAAAACCCAGTCTTGCTCGAGAGAGACACGGAATGAAACTATAAGGTGTGTTTTGCCCAGGGAGATGGGATTCTCGCGTTGAAGGCAGGCAGCAAATGGGTGGCTGTCATACTCGGACTAGAGTGCAAGGTTGCACTAGAACTATAGCTGGGTCATGCTGCTGCTCACTCGGTTTCAATAAATAGAGTCTGGCAGCTTTAATGGAGATAAAGGATGATTCCATTTAAAAGGCTGTATTATCAGATTTGAGATTTTCAGGGAGAAAAAAATAAAAGCGCTGAGAAACGACCCTAGCATAAAGAGAGTAATTGTTAAAGAAATCATAAAAGGTGAACCCAACAGTTTAAGAAAGAATTTCTTAACGCAAATTAAATCGAGAAACCCCTTGTTTTACACCAAACCTCCAGAAGCCTTAATGTACGTGTGATACGTTTTCCAGGTCACAGTTCCTTCCCGGGGAGACTCAGTCTGGATGAGCTGGTGCAGAGGAACTGTGGAGACAAACACAAGCCCTGTGGCACCCCCGTGGTGGGTGGGGGGTAGGTGGGGAGCCCTCCCGCACACTCCCCCCACCGCTAAGGGCAGTGTGGTTCCTCCTTCCACGAGCCTGTGCTTTGAAGCTCCCAATACACTTCTGTGCATTTTGCTTTATTTGGTCCTTATGACAGCCCTAGGAGGCAGGTGGCTTTCAGTCTTCAGGGAAATCTTTATGAAGCACCTACTATGCGCTCAGCCCTGGGGAGAGAGGGGTTGTCTGGTTCCCTGCTTCCCTGACCTGGGTCTCCAGAAGCAGATCCCGGGAAGAAGATGTGAGCACATGTCATGTTCCCAGGATTACTGGAGGTACAGGGAAAGGAAGGCAACACTAAAAGCCAGCAGGGAGTTCCCGTTGTGACTCAGTGGGTTACGAACACGACTAGTTCGCGTTTGATCTCTGGCTTCACTCGGTGAGTTAAGGATTTGGTGTTGCCGTGAGCTGGGGTGTAGGTCGAAGATGTGGCTCAGGTCCTCTGTGGCTGTGGCTGTGGCTGTGGCTGGCAGCTGTAGCTCCGATTTGACCCCTAGCCTGGGAACTTCCATGTGCCACACCTTCACTAAAAAGCGCGCACGTGCACACACACACACAAAAGTAGAAGCCAGCCATCTCATCAAGGCAGTTCCCCATGGTCAATGGGAGCATAACAGCACCATTAACTCCAGCACAGAGGACTCTCCAGCTAGGGCAGAACTACATCTCAGAGGCTACACCTCAGTGATCATCAGGATCTGGGCTATTTTTACACCACTTCCCATGGGCCATTGGGTGAGGGCTTCCCCCTGCAGGAGATTCATTCCCTAGCACTTCCAGCTTCATCGGCAGGTGGCAGCTACCAGAGAGACGCCCAGGCAAAGGGAGGCAGGTGTGGAAGCTGGGAGTTGGGCTGCATGTGCAGAAGTGCTAAGGGCACCCACAGCATCTACCACAGGGGCCAACAAGAAGGCATCTACCACGGAGCCCACACCATGAGAAGAAACCCAGGGCACCCTCCCAGGTCAGCCGCTGCATGGATTCCCAATTCCCTCGACGTGACTGTCCCAAGTCCTCTCCATTTTGCAAAGGGTCAAGTTCTCATTGGAACAACATTCAGAGGGGCAGGGATGTTGCCAAAGAAAGCCCAGCAGCCAGGATTGAATGCATCTCTCTTCGCTCTGCTCCCCAGAGAAGCATGAAAAGGTCAGCTCCAAGGCAGAATCTTGTGGTTATACCTGGCTACATAAACAGACATAAATAGAGCCAGACAAGGGGGCACCCCTGCCCACATGCTCTCTTGCACCCTGCCGGGCAAGGCAAGCTGTCACATCTCAAAGGCACCTTCATGAATACACCTGCCTTTATAGTCTCTGCCTGGGAACCCTTGTGCTTCTTTGAGAATGTTCAGCCTTTTGCTTGTCTTCCCCTCTAAAGCTGCAGCATGAGAAGGACGCCTCAGTGGGTTGGCAGAGCCTAAGGAACGGCATCCTGGAGCGCAGAAGGAACTGTCAGACCCCCCTGTGGCCCCAGCCCAGTCACCTGTGCTGCTGATGCTCTGCTCACCTTTGCTGCGCTTGGAAAATACCCTGGTGCCAGGCCAGTGGGCAGTGCCGCCTTCAACACTTCCTGTCCTATAGCTCTCAGAGCACTTAATTTCATACCTTCCCTTTCCTCCCCAGAGAAGGAGGGTGAGGAGGAGAAGAGGAACAGGGTTTACTTCCCACAGGACCCCAAGTCCTGGGCAGCCTGGAGCCTTCCTGGGAAAGCATGGAAGAGATGGCTGCCCCCCACCCCCCACTTCGGCTTTGGCCGCCTCCAGAGTGATAAAAATATGTTGTCTTTCTAAATGGGCATGCATTTGTCACAAGCACCATTAATGGTGCCAAGACGCACATTTTTTTCTCACATTTTAACATCTCTGAAAATCAGGATGTGCCCCATTCAGGAGTATGCCATAACATCTAATTTGGCAGAGACTTCTTTCTAAGCAGTACCTAAAATGATGGTGATCTTAAAATGGGTGGCATCTCAAATTTGATGGAATATATAAAGGTTTTTGTTCAGGGACACATTACTGAGGGACCTGGCTGTGGGTACTTTGAGGAAGGTACATTTTGACCCCTACCCTCTCAGTGCCCAACACGGGGCAGGGCACAGAGTGCTCAACAAATGTTGGGAGGATGAAGGGATGGAAGGTAACAGAGTCTGAGGAGAGGCAGCTTGACCAGCCCGTTCCTTGCCAGGTTTATCCCTCTCATCTCTCCTCTCTGCCTTCCTGGAATTGCCTGGTGCCCTCAACCCCAAGTCATCCCCTTTCCCCACCTTGTCACCACAGTGTCCCCCGCAAACTCCTACACATGCTTAAAGGACCAATCTAAAGGTCACCTCCATTGTGAAGCCCTCCCTCACTGTTAACTTCCACCCCGGTTTCCCATTACTCTTATCACAGTTTCCCGTGAACTTGCCTGGGGATGGAGGCATGTTTCCCCTCTCTCCCCAGCCTCGCTTAGTGCCCAACACATGGTAGAATTCAGAGTCCTTATTTGTGGACAGAATTAATAACCTTATCCCACCTTGATATCTTCACGGCTGCATGATTCCCTCTCAACATTCCCCCATGAAAATGGGAAACGTTCTCTGTGTGTGTTGCCTATAATTAATCTCTGGGCATCGTTTTGATCTTTCCAACTAGTGAGGATAATAATAACTAGTGAGAGCTACTATATGTCAGGCACTGTGCTATTCATTTTATGTACAGTTTCTCATGTAATCTTCTCAAGAGCCTATGAGGTTGGTACTCTTATTTCCCCACTTTACAGATTAAGAAACTCAGAGTGGCCAGCTATCTTGCTTCAAAATCATAAAGCTAGCATAAGGTTGAGCCAGAATGTGGACTCAGGCAGTTGAATCCAAGGCTCATGCTGCAATAAACTATATAATTTTAGCTGCCCCAAAGGACGTATGCTCAGCTTACACATCTCTATTCCACATGGCAAGTGCCCAACAAAAATTTAAGGGTCTGTAACTGATGGAAGGAAAAGCAAATACCTTTTATGTCTACCAATTCTGATTCTGTTTCCGGTTCTTTTCCTTCATTTTTCTCATCTCCTGGAGCCAAAACTAGGGCGAGAAATAAAGAGACATCTGTGTCCATTCATGAGCCCTGGGTAATGAGAAGTGGGATTTGAACTCTGATTGTACCAGCGTCTTCATCTCTCTCAGCAGGGTTCTCCTTAAGGGCTTCCACCATGGCTGCATTGTAAATGTGCTCAGGATCCTGGAGACAAAAGGAAATACCTCTGAAAGGGAAATGACAAGAGCTTCCCCAGGCCAGAAGTCATAAGGGAAGGTGCCCCATCTCTTGCACTCAAGTGGGAAGAGTTACCTTGAATTGCAACCCTCGGAGGTTGTGAATCAGCTTTGCGTAGCGTCCTCTCTCCTCCATTAACTCCTTGTGGGTTCCCTTCTCACAAATCTCTCCATCTTCCAACAAGATGACTTCATCACAAGACTCCAAGAACTGCAGAGATATTAAAGTGATCTACACCGAATGCCTGCCTTGGACGAGGGAGAAGAACGCCACGCCAGACTCCCCATCCAGCTGTGTCCAGAGCTCGTCCGGGGGTTCTCAGCCTTGGCACTAGTGACATCGACAGTGAGATAACTGGGGATAGGGGTGGGGCTGACTGTGCACTGTAGGGTATTTTATTTTATTTTATTTTAGTCTTTTTAGGCATATGGAACTTCCCATGCTAGGGGTCAAATCCGAGCTACAACTGCTACCCTACCCTACAGCCACAGCAATGTAGGATCTGAGCAGTGTCTACAACCTACACCACAGCTCACAGCATTGCCGGATCCTTAACCCACTGAGCAAGGCCAGGGATTGAACCCACGTCCTTATGGATACTAGTCCGGTTTGTTATTGCTGAGCCAGGACAGGAACTCTCAATTGTAGGGTATTTATTTAGCAGCCTCCCTGGCTTCTACCCACTAGATGTCAGGAGCCTCCGCTCCCCCCAGTTGTGACAAGCAAAAGTGTTTTCAGACATGCCCAAGGCCTTTGAGGAGGCATAATGGCTCCAGTTGAGAGGCACGGATTTAGTGCCCATGGGTCTCATAAGCACAAAAGGGGCCCTTGGCTGTCGCTGTGAAGCACATTGACCTTCCTTTGTTCTTGCTCCTACATGGGACGTCTTACTAAGACAGCTGATCATGGAGACTTGGAACATGAAACTGACAAAGGCGCTGCAGCCAAGATTTGCTGGAGCAGCGAAAGAGGAGCTGAGCAGTGGCCCCCCTCTGTTATGGCATTACAAGCCCACCTCATCATCCTCAACCAGCCCCAGCCCAGGAGACGCAGTCCACGGTGCAGTCCCCAACCACCAGACCACACCACCTGGCCTGGGGAGTTTACACCAGCTTTCTCGGTATTCTAAAAATAGAGCTACATTTAATGATAGCATCCCACAGTTTGCCCAAAGCACTTCTGTTTTTCTAATTCGAGTTCCCTTCATTTCCATATCATGCCTGAGATCAAAGAGCTGTGAAGAGGAGTTTCCTTTCATTTTGGAATGAGATGGAGCTCTCCCCATAGGATCAGCCCATCTCAGGGCGGGAAGCCCCTCCTTGGAGTTGGACAAGATGCTGTGAGATTTAAATGGGCCTTGCAATAGAGATAAGAGGTCTTCCCTGTATTTGGGGGTCCACCCAAGGTCAAATCTACCCTTGATACTCTTGATTAAGCCCGGAAAGAAGTAGCTTCATTTGGTCATTATGCACCTAATGAGGTGTTGGGGGCGGAGAAGAGGGTGGTACCCAGAAGGCCAAAGGACAGCAGTTTCACTTGGCTTTGAACAGCTCCAGCCTTTCTTCCTCCTCAGGACTAAGTGCCCCGTTCCCTGTCCACTTTCCCAGACAGCCCGAGCAGGAACAGCCTGGCTTCTCATGTCCAGCGAGACAATTTCTGACAGGGCCATTTTTCTGAACATCACCTCTCACCTTTGCACAGCATCTTCTAACTTTCAAAGCCCAACCGCATCTCCTCTCTCTGTCTCCCACAGCCCAGTCAAGAGAGCAGGCAGCATTTCCATTAGCCCATTTCCCAGATGGGGAAACTGAGGCACGGACATGGGGGCACATATTCCAACCCTGGAAGCTCCTAGGGAAGCCCCTCTGACCAGCAAGCCCCCAGTTCTCTCCAGTGAGACCAGGTGTGATCTGTGCAGCTTTGTTCTGCAAACTCACAAAAGCTGGCCCTGGGTTGCACTTCAGCCACCGGCCGCTGGCCTCATTTCATTTGTTTCCTCCGTGATAGAAGAGCAACCGTCCAGCCCAAGCACTCGGAAGCATCCAGATTGCCTGTGGGCCTCTGTGGTAAAAGCAGCCAGGGAAATGTTCTGGAAAAGCCCAGGGGCTCCAGGTCCAGGTTCTGAGCCCCTCCTCCCCAACACTGGGTAGCTGGACTGAGATTCTAGCGCCACCTGGTGGCTGCCTGCATTTTTCAACACTTTTTTTCCCCCAACATTTTTTGAGCAAAAGGTAACGACATGAAATGACCTTGGTGAAAAGCAGTCTCTGAGGAGGCCTCTTGGGTTCTTGCCTGAGGTCTTACTGCGGGTGAGTGAGTTTCAGAGATTGGGCCAGGGTCAAGATCACGTTCTCCCTCTTGAGGACTCCTGCAAGGACAGCTCTGACCCACATCCGCCAGGGGCCAAGAGTGTCCCTCTGCATCCCCAGAAGTCCAAGACAGCCCTCCCTGCTGCAGCTGGTCCCCAGGGGTGAGACCCTCACCCTGCAAGCCTGTGGTCACCACATTTAGCACCCTGGCTGGGCAAAGGCCTGTTCTCCGTCACTTCATGGGGGCCCAAAAGAAATCAAACCTTCTCCTCTACCCCAGCCCTGGCCCAGCGGAGGACTGAGAAGCTTGCGTAGGCACCTGCCAAGCTTGATACCTCCTGCAGGTGACAGAGCCCACTCAGAGGGAACCTAGGGAATCCTCACATGCCAAATTCAGGTGCTTGGAACTTATTCTGAGAACTGTAGCCATCAGCAAAGAGACACAGGCTGGGGCAGAGACAGAGCAATAGGAAAGCCTTATTTTCCTGGGTCTTGAAGAAATTCCCCCTCTTTAGGCTGACCCTTCTAGCCAACACAGAAGCCTAAAAATGCTGGTGAGAGCATCCTGTAGCCATGGCAACCTCACTGGCTGTAGGCTTCCACCCTCCCCCAGTTTGACTTACCCTTGCAAAGGCCCTGAGACCTGCCTCTTACCTATTGTTTAACATTTTCTGCACAGGTGGCAGGAGAGTCGAGAAGACAAGAATTCTACCCCCTCGGCTACAACTGACCTCTCATGACAGGCAATTCCTGTGGGCTCTCTCCTCTGGCAGGAGGTACGCCCTCAAGCACGTGCATGCACGCACACGCACGCATGCACCCCTCTGGGGACTCACTGTAGGACGGGGGGTAGCCTGGCTCATCTCAGGATAGAGAGTGTTTCTGGATTCCCGCCAGGCATTCAGAACCCTATTTGTGGGGTTGACACAGTGAGGATTGTCCCCATCCTGCCGAATCCTCAAGCTCATTCAGGGTAAGCTCGGTCAGTCCCTTTCCTGGGCAAGATTCGTGTTCCTAAGCCTGAGAGAGCGGTCCTGAGCAGGGAGGAGTTGCCAGCCTTAGCCCTGAAGTCATAGCCTCCAGTGCTTTCCCCTGAGGAGTGAGGCCAGGGGCATCTAGACCCCTCATCAAGGGGTCCATCATCCCCTGCCATGCCCATGCCCCCTCATACCTGGCCTCAGGCTTCTGAAGCCCTTGCGGGAGGGAAGGTTGGTCTGGTGCTTTTACCTGGTTTCCCATCTCCCCAACATCAGTGGCCCAGAGCTGGAGAAGGTGCCCCAGGTCCATCACACAGGGAGGGGGCCAGTTGCTCCTGGAGGAAATGTCGTGGCCATACTGAGCCCAGAGGTGGGGCCATGGGGAGGACGAGCCCAGGGAGGGGCAGGCAGGGCTTCATGGAGGCCAGAATAGCCAGAGACCATCAGTGTCTCCTTCCCCAACCCTGTCCACCTGGGGACAGCAGGTTTAGGCAGAAGAGGGGATTCCTTGAGCACCAGGAGCCACAGCCACTGTGTGGCCTCATGGGTCCCACTGGTCCCCGTCACCTGCAGCTGGTGGGTCACCAGGACAATGGTCTTCCCCCTGAGCGCCTTCTTGATGCACTCCTCAAAGACATGCTTCCCCACGTGTGCGTCCACGGCTGACAGGGGGTCATCCAGCAGGTAGATCTCATGGTTCGAGTAGACAGCACGGGCCAGGCTGATCCTCTGCCTCTGCCCCCCGGAGAGGTTGAGGCCCCGCTCCCCAATCTGCAGACAGGGGCAAGGCTATCATCCATCACTGGGCCCCATCCCCCACCCTGCTGTCTCTGGGGAACAGGAGCTTCCTGAAGTTTTTCAAGACTCTTTTGCAGACGGCTCATCACCATGGCCAAGCACCTCCACCCTTTATGGGAACCCCCGGCTGAACCAGGTACCCTGGGAAGTGGGAGGCTCTGCTTCGGCAAGAAGCCTGGTGGACAGTGGCAACTAGGAGAAAACTCCTTCCCATGTTAAGGAAGGGGTACCTGGCTCCCCACATCCCCATCCCAGGGCAACCCCGTAGGACTGACCACTAACACCAAAGGGCACTGTTGATGAGCAGAAGGCTCTGGGCAAGTTGACAAGCAACCGGGAGGGAGAAGTGGCTGGGAGCAGAGGGACAAGAGGGCTTTCTGTTTGTGGATCCACACCCCACCCCGCTAAGCAACTCTAAGCTCCAGAAATATAAGAGACATGACTGCCTCGTTCATCATTACATCCCTAAGGTCTGGACCACACCTGGCCAAGCATCTATTAAAAGGATGAGAAACCTAGGTTGCCTGCATCAGGTGATTTTATCCAACTGACCCCAAAGTGAGCCTCTAGGAGTTCAGCCAGGTATTAGGCTGGGCACTGGGGGAGGACACACGAAGCCAGGCAAGAAAGTCCCCTGTCTACTGGGAGCTCAGATCTTATTGGAGTGTGTGGTTAGTTATATGCATCATAGTGGCACAAAGAAGAGTTTAACAAATGCCAACTGAGAAGCATAAACTTTGGGGCAAATTACTTCAGACGGGGGGACTCTGGAAAGCCTTCCTCAAGGGTGTGGATTTGGGGTTGGAACTCTGAAGGTGGTAAGCGGCAGGAGCAGAAGTCTAGAACCTGGAAGGTGAGTACACAGTGAGGTAGGCAGATAGGGGTGGGTGGAAGTCATCCCTAGCAGGGTAGCCAGGGCTGCAGTGGCTGTAGTGGCCATGTGCCAATGCGGTGGCTGTCATATTGAGGCACCAGTGGACAGTAGCAAAGTGCTCTGCACTGGGCTTTCTTCAGGATGCTTTCACTCTCTGGTTTCCTGCGCAGACTATGCAAAAGATGCACCGGGAGACAGATGGTGGCCTGGTGACTCCCCTGGGTCATCTGGGCTGGCAGGCTCAGCCTGGGCCCCAGCCAGCCCTTTAAAGGGAAACCAGGGGGCGATGTTTGGAGATGACCCTGACGCTCCTGGGTGGGCAGAGCCAGCAAGGCAAGAAGGGGCCCTTGAGCCTCCAGGCTCAATGCGGTACCTCCCATCTCCCTCTTTGGAGGACAGAGTGGGCCTTGAGGGGAGGAAGCAGCTTTTACCAGAAACTTTTGCTGAGATGACAGGCAGATTAGGGGTGACCCCAAGAGTGACCATTGCTGAACCCAACTCAAGCAGGATTGGTACCACATCCACTGTGACATCATTCCAGAAAGGACCCAGGTGGAGAAAGCAACCTGACACACTTCCTGGGGATGTGGTCCTCCAGGGAGCCAGGATGAGGATGGAGCTGGCCCCTGCTGAGCATCAGCCCCTTGGACCTGGTGGTTGGGGTACTGTGCGTGGCTGTGGGCTGAGCTGGAGCTGGAGCTCAGGCTCCACTCACCTCAGTCAGGTCTCCATAAGGGAGGCTGCTCAGGTCCTCCTGGAGGGCACAGACACGAACAGTGTGCTGGTACCTGGGGGTACAAGGCTAGAAGTCAGCACAGTGAGATGGACCCCACAACCGGGGGTGGTGGTGCCCCAGGATGCGCAAAATGCATGGTGGTGTCAAGGACAGGTGAGGAGGTGGCTAGTGGCTTTGTCTTTGATGTCCAAGGGCAGCTTCCCCTTGACCTCCTCCCTTCCCACCTGATGCAGAGGTGACTCAGGAGGACCTGCCCCTCACAGATGTCCATCCATTCAAGAAAGATGAAATAAGCGCATGTGAAACCCCTGCAGGGAAAACTCATGGGAGTCAGAGCCAGGAGATCTGGAGGTCGCTGGAAGAGGCATCCCAAAGGACATGTGACCATGAATGGATGAGAAGAAGTGTGTGGGTGGCAGAAGCAGCAGAGGGCAGTGGTGGCTGTGAATGGGGGCTCCGAAATATGCTCCAGGGTGCTCCTCTGTCCACCAGCCCCACCCACTAGGCTGGGGGGGGACAGGGTTCACAGCTGAGGTCACAGAGGCACAGAGAAGGCTGCCGAGGGGGTAGAGAGGTCAAACAGGACAGGACCCCAGCTCCCTGGATCTCCCAGCCTCTCGGTTTTGCCCCTCAGCATCACCCTCTGTCCAGTTCTGGAGACCAGTGGGGAGTCTGGTAGACAAAGCTTCGACCAGCTCTCAGCAGTCACACTGCTGGGGCCAGCACCTCATCCTACATAGGACAGCAGAGCCAGGGGGCCCCTGACCCACTGGACATAACCCCAGTCCTACTCTTTGAGGACTTCAGACACCAGGGATCCAGGAAAGTCAGCAGGTGAGTGGGTAGAAAATGGGAGATGATCAGAAAAGGCTTGCACATTCTCCTCCCTAGTTTTTCTACACTTCTATCCCACTCAGACAGCCCCCACTACAAACAATCTTCCCTGGGGCACTGCTGTACGCTGCACAGCTGCCTCGAGAACAGCTCCTGCTCTGAATTCCTGGGGTGCCTGGCAGCTATTCAGCCTTGTGACCCATCCAATGAGCTGCAGAGCCCCAGGTTTCTGTTCCACTTGAAGGGCTGCCTGCCTCCATGGGGTTGATGGCTGATTGACAGCTGGAGTAATTGATCCAGTCACCACCACCATCATTGGGCTCCTCTCTTCTCCCTGCATGGTGATTGGCCAGTCTCACAGCTCAGGCTTTGCAAGATACACCTTCCTAAGAAAGGGCACCAGGAAGAGAGCCAGCTGACCAGTCACAGGTAACTACCCTGCAGGTGGCACCCCAGGCCCTAGCAGCAGGGCCCATGTATCGACTTCTGGGCTGGTATGCATGGTTAAGCCAGCGGCTTTGGAATCAGAGCAACCTGGGTTTGAATCCAACTGGGTGACCTTAGACAAGTAACTATACCTCTCTGATCTTCACTCTCCACTTTACACAGTTAGGCTAATAACTCTCACTGGGTTGTGAGAAGGAAGAGGGAACACATCTGTAAAGCCATGAGCACAGCGTCTGGTGTGTGCAAGTTCTCCATCAGGGGTACTTATAATTGATGCTATTACCTTTGCCAAGCTTCGACCATGAGGTTCAGCGGCTCAGCACATCTTCAGCCCCGGCCACCTCCACCTCTACCTTAAACTTCCTCCCCTCCTTCTTCCTGTGGCCCTTTGAGCCTCAGTGTCCACGCTAGGAGCAAAACCTCTGCTAGAGATGCCACATACAAAGGGTGCTCCATCCATGCTTCAAGGCCCAAGTCAAGCACCACCCTCTCTTCCCTCTTGTGATCGCTGCTGCCTCTGAACAGCCTGGCACAGTCTCTGCCCTTGGCAGGTTCCTCCTTGGCCCATTGTCATTTCTGTGCATCTCTTAACAAGCCCTTCCTGACTTAAGCACCTCAAGGGCAAAGATGCATCTGAGCCACTCCGGTATCCCCCATGGTCCTGCACAGTCCTATGTAGTGCAGCTATTTGGTAAATATTTACTCTCTGACATACTGATAAAGACAAAACTCCCTCTCTCTTCTCTGGAAAGAGAAGCCATTCTAGGTGGAGCTGGGGGGAGGCACAGGCAAGCCAGGAGGTGCTGAGCAGAGCAATTCCACTGGTGCCAAGGACTCCTGGGCTGAGCCTCCGGACCACAGGATGGCATGGCCGGGAACAAGGAGGGAAAGTAACATATCCCTTGCTGGGAAACCACATGCTGCCCAATGCTGGCCAGTAAGGACAGAGTTCGTGGGTTCAGACAATAAGATGTGAAACTCCAGACCACAGTTGAAGAGCTGACAGCCAGATTTGTAAAACCAACTCCCCCTGTCTTTACTTCAGCATTGTGGCACTTGAGGAGGCTCCACGGTGACCCCAATATTGGATGGCTCCTGGGTGACCCCAATGTTGGGAGGCTCCGAGGTGACCCCAATGTTGGATGGCTCCAGTGGAGGAAATCAGGCTGGCCTGGAGTTCAAGACTGACTCTGGCATTTAATAGCTTTGACCTTTGGCAGATCCATTCTCCCCTCTGGGCCTCAACCTCTTCATCTGTAAGATGGGGACGTGATGCCAAGATCTCCCTAAATAGGTGGCTGTGGGACTCTAGGGAGCACATGGACATGGCAGCACAGCACACTCAGTAAAGAACCTTAGGAAACCATTTCCAGAGCTTAACTCTAATGGCCCAAAGTGTAGTCCAAAATTATGACTTGAACTTTGTTTTTATTTCCTTGGATCATTTTGAGGACATCAACTGTGCTATATCCCGCTCTGGTGTCAATTCATAATTTCAGGCCTGATTGATTGCATACCTGCTGCTCACAATTTCCAGCAAGGTTCTGGTTCCTTGGCTGAAAGCAAAATTGCCAGATTTAGAGTTTTCTTGTGGCACATCGGGTTAAGGGTCCAGCATCATCACTGCAGCAACTCAGGTCGCTGCTATGGCATGGGTTCAACACCTGGCCTGGGAACTTCCACATACTGCAGGCACAGCCAAAAAAAAAAAAAAAAAACTTGCTAGATTCCACTTTCTCTAGTCAGACACCATATGCACTGTTGCAAAGAACCTCAGAACATACGTTCCTCTGCACCGGGACTGAGTGTCGGTTCCATCCATTTCTAAGAGTGCGATCACGGGTCTGCAGAAGGCACCTCTCCTGAACTCTTGGATCAGGAAGAGAAAAACCAGCACCCATCTGGATCTGATGAATGTTTAATCAGAACTCATTAAAGAAACTCATTTAGCCGTCACTGCCAACGACACCAGCATCTGGAGCTGAGTATACCATGCGCTAAAGCGGTTCACGCTTTCAAAGTTAATATTACCTTTGGTGATCATACTTTTCTCCAAATAATATGTTCTCTCTCACATTTCCGTGAAAGATCCATGCTTGCTGGGAAACATAGGCCAGGGTCCCGTTGACGGCCACAATCCCTTGTTGTAACTGCATCTGGAGCAACAACACCAGAGAACCTTCAGGAGCCAGACCCTGCTGACTTCTCCTCGGAGGCCCCTTGCCACCTACTTATTCCATGAGCACTAATTCTGAAGGTGCATGAGAGTGACAAGACACCTTGCCATACACTGCAAAGCCCACCTGTGCAGACCGATGGTCTCGAAGTCAAACATCTGCAAGAAGCCGGGTGGGAATGTTCCAGAAGGGGCAGTAGTGAGCCTTGTGCACTGGAGAGTGCAGCCTGCAGGGCTGCTGCCAGACATGCACCTTGGGGCAGCCGGAACAAGAGGGCCTCTGAGCAGACCCATCACAGAGGCACCCTCTTCCTGCAGGTGCACTGGCTGGACCCAGCCCTCCTCAATCAGGCCCCCAGGGAGAGGGCATATCCTGCGCTGCTGGGAATAGTAGCCCTGGCGTGTCCCATCCTAAGGAAGCAGCCTCGACTCTGTTGCACAGTTGGTGCTAAGCAAGGCTAGGAGCCTGGTATGGCCAGAGTTTCTGATTTTTCAAGAAGAGTAGAATGTCTAGTTTCATGTGAAACCTCTAAACTTTTAAAACATTGAGGAAACACATTAAGAAACATGCATGGGGGAGTTCCCATTGTGGCTCAGTGGTAATGAACCCGGCCAGTATCCATGAGGACGTGGGCTTGATCCCTGGCCTCACCCAGTGGGTTAAAGGATCTGCCATTGTGGCATAGGCCAGCAGCTATAGCTCTGACTTGACCCCTAGTTTGGGAACTTCCATATGCCAGTGGTGTGGCCCTAAAAAGACAGAAAGAAAGACAGAAAGGAAGGAGGGAGGGAGGGAGAAAAAGACATGCATGGGCTCCAGTCTGTGACTGTGAGTACACAAGTTCATTTTAAATGGCCCCTCATGGGGTGTTGCCACTGTGGAACAGTGGGTAATGATCAAGCTTGTCTCTGTGGTGTTGCCAGTTTGATCCCTGGCCCAGAGCAATGGGTTAAGGATCCAGTGTTGATGGATAGGTTGCAGCTGCAGCTCAGATTTGATCCCTGGCCTGGCCACTTCCATACTCTGAGAGCGCAGCCAAAATACATGACAACAACAACAACAAAAAAGGCCCCTCATGGTGAGCCTCCGTCGGTAGAGGGGGAAGCTAGTAGTGATACTATGTTTGTCGCTGTTGTGAGGGGGATGTGTGAGGCCAGCTGTGGTGCTCAGGACTGGGGCATATTGGTCAGTGGCAGTGTGTCAGGGGACAGGGGAGGAGGATAGCCAAGACAGCCAAGCGACGTGACTGCATTTCTCCTCAGGAATGGTCCAAGAGATAGAGGACGGGAGACTTGGAGAAGACGGAATGATGATAACACCATTATTAATAATAATAACAGCTGAATGTATAGGGCATATACCAAGTACTGTGCTAGGTGCATGTACAATGCTGATGACTGTGGCCGGTGCTGGGACTTGCCCTATAACCTCTATTACATAGGTAATCTCATTGAATCCTCATCGCAAGCATTCCCATCCCCATTTTACGGATGAGCACACCAGAGCTCAGAGAGGTTAAGTTACTTGTCCCAGGCTAAACAGTGAGGTGGAGGCTGAGACAGCCGGTGAACAGGCAGTCCAGACCCTTCTTCCTGCCACCCTGCCACCCTGCCTCCTCAGTGACAAAGTGAGGGGTCTGATCCCACCACTGTCATGTGGGAGACAAATTCTCTTTTCTCAGGGGTGTTCCAAAGGAGCAGACCAAAGGGCAGAAGTTAAAAGGAGGCTCATTACTCTCCCATATACATCGATGTCAGGCCTCTCCAAAGAGGCAACAGGGCTGAGAAAATAAGCTCCCCATCACCGGAGGCATCTGAGCAGAGGCTGGCTCATCTCTTACAGGATGCAGGGGAGATGATTCATTCTATCAGATGGCGAATTGGGCTGGGTCACCTGTACTACGCTTGCTGACTCCAGCGTTGTCACAGAGACACACACGCAGAATCCCAGAGCACAAGTGACCACAGAGGCTCATCTGATTCAGCCTCACCTCCACCTTCAGGCAGGGAAAATACTGTCACTCTTTCTACAAGTGAGTCGACTGAGGCCACAAGAAGTCCCCTGGTCTGGTTAGGCTCTCCTGAGCCTAGCAGACCCCTCTCCCTACTAAAGGCAAGGGCAACCCCAGATGTCCAAACTTCTCTGTAGGAACACAGAGTCGGGAGAAAGAGGATTTAACATTATTTCTCTTTTGGGATGAGAAGGCTTGGCAACTGTGAACAATTCATGTACTTGTAGGTACAATAAATGGCCCAGCCATTTCCCTGGGGTCCAGTGGCTGGAGGAAGCCAACAAGAAGCTTGAGGTCTCTCTTCCTACCACGTGGTATGCTCTGTTCATGCCTCCATCCAGCTCCTCCTGCATCGCAGGGCAGACACTGGGGAATGAGACAGACCTGAAGTCACTGTGAGTTGCAGGCTCCTGGGTTCTTCCTGCCAAGGCACCTGGCTGGCCTTTCTCATCAGCACAGCCCAAGCAAGTCCTGGAGAAACCATGGATTTAATGACCTGTCTCTTCCTTTGACCAAGATGGAGCTCCAGGCAAGGAAGCGATCACTGTTTAGCTCATGTCCTCAGGCAGCAAACCTGAGTGTACACGGAGCTGCCAAGCGTGTTGGCTGACTGAGAATCACTGCTAATGAAGGCTAGATACTATAAAACTCCTAGAGGAAAACACAGGCAGAACACTCTCTGACATAAATCACAGCAGTACATTTTTTGATCCATTTCCTGGAGTAATGAAAATTAAAACCATTAAAACTGGCGCTTCTGACACGGCTCAATAGATTAAGAACCCAACGTCTCTGTGAGGATGGGGTTTGATCACTGGCCTGGCTCAGTGGGTTAAAGATCCGAGGTTGCCACAAGCTGTGGCATAGGTCACGGATGTGGCTTGGATCTGGTGTTGCTGTGGCTATTCCGTAGGCCTGCAGCTGCAGCTCCTATCTGACCCCAAGCCCAGGAACTTCCATATGCCACAGATGTGGCTGAAAAAAAAGGAAGAAAGAAAGAAAGAATGAGAGGGAGGGAGGAAGAATGAAAATAAAGACAAAAATAAACAAATGGAACCGAACTAAACTTAAAAGCCTCTGGCCCACAAAGGAAACCTTTTTTTTTCTTTTTTTTTTCTTTTTTTTGTCTTTTTGCTATTTCTAGAGCCACTTCTGCGGCATATGGAGGTTCCCAGGCTAGGGGTTGAATCGGAGCTGTAGCCACCGGCCTACACCAGAGCCACAGCAACACAGGATCCGAGACACATCTACAACCTACACCACAGCTCACGGCAATGCTGGATCCTTAACCCACTGAGCAAGGCCAGGGATTGAACCCGCAACCTCGTGGTTCCTAGTCGGATTTGTTAACCACTGAGCCACAACGGAAACTCCAGGAAACCATTTTTTTTAAAAAGGAAAAGACAACCCAAAGAATGGGAGAAAAACTATAAATGAAGAAACTGACCAATGTTTTAATCTCCAAAATATGTTACACAAAATAGATAAGCATCAGAAAAGCAAACTACCCAATTTAAAAGTGGTCAGAAGATCTGAACAGACATTTCTCCAAAGACACACAGACAGATGGCCAAAAAGCACATGAAAACATGCTCAGCATCACTAATTATTAGAGAAAGGCAAGTCAAAGCTACCATGAGGTATCACCTCACACCAGTCAAAATGGTCATTATCAAAAAGTCTACAAACAATAAATGTTAGAGAGAGTGTGAGAAAAGGGAACCCTCCTATACTGTTTGTGGGAATGTAAATTGGCACAGCCACTATGATACAGCACAATATAGAGGCTCCTTTAGAAACTAAACACACAACTGCCATATGATCCAGGAATCCTACTTCTGGGTATATATCCAGAGGAAATCATAATTTGAAAAGATACATGCACCCCAATGTTCATTGAACCACTACCTACAATAGACAAAACACAGAAGCAACCTAGATATCCATAAAAAGAGGAGTGGATAAAGAAGATGTGGTACAACCCAGTCCTGGCCACAGCCTGGGAGGACGCGGGAGCCTAAGTCTTAATTAGGTGCCTTTGCCTGCACAGAATAGCAGAGTGCCTGGAAGGCTTCTGGAATGTACACATGTATACAATGAAATATTACTCGGCCACAAAAAGAATGAAATAATGCCATTTGCAGCAACATGGATGGACCTAGAGATTATCCTATCAAGTCAAGTCAGAGAGAAAGACAAATATCACATATCCCTTGCATGTGGAATCTAATAAAAATGATACAAAAGAACTTATTTATCAAACAGAGACAAACTCACGGATTTTGAAATCAAAGTTAAGATTACCAAAGGGGACACCGTGGGGGAAAGAGACAAACTAGGAAGGTGGGATTTTCATAGACACACAACTATGTATAAAACTGGCAACTAACAAGGACCTACTGGAGAGTACAGGGAGGTCTATCAATGTTCTGTAATAAGCTATTTGGGAAAAAAGAATGAATATATGTACATGTATAACTGATTCACTTTGCTATAATTGTGAAGCTAATACAACATGGTGAATCAACTATACCCCATAAAATCGAAAAAACAACAACAACAAAATAAACCTATGACCCGGTGCCCAGGACCCCAAACACAGCAGGCAGGGAGCCACCCCCTTTTCCATTCGGGTCCATCTCCGCAGTGCTCAGCACACAGCTTACCTGTCCCAGGAGAGCTGCGATGAGGGAGCTCTTCCCGCTTCCAACGTTCCCGCAGATTCCCAAGACCTTCCCCTGCGAGGAACAGAAAAAAGACACAGTCACCCTCCCAAACTGTGGTGGCCCAGCCAGGCACTGGGTCACTGCTGGCTCCATAACGTGGCATCTGCAGCCACACAACCCAGTCCTGGCCACAGCCTGGGAGGACGCGGGAGCCCAAGTCTTAATTAGGTGCCTTTGCCTGCACAGAACAGCAGAATGCCTGGAGGGCTTCTGGAAATCATGAACAAGAGCTGATACAAAACAGCCTTGTGCTGGTCTGGGACCCACAGGCTCAAAACGTGAGGGTGAGGGTTGCCTTGTGCCCAGACTCCAGGAAAAGCAAATGTGATGGAAGTTCAAGTCTGCACAGCCCAGAGGGACAGTGATATAGTTTTGAAGTGCAGAGGGTCGAGGGCTTTTTCAACATCGTTTTAAAGCATCCTTTCACCCTTACAATTCAGTCTGAAATTACTGAGCAGTTATGCTATTCTGACCTGTTGGGTTCATGGATTATTCTACAGCTGCGATTTGTCAATTCAACCAACCAATCGTTGTTAGAACCTGCTGTGTGCCGGGCCCGGTTCTGAACCCCAGCCATAGCACAGTACAGCAGAGAATGCAACAAAGGTCAGTGCCTGCCCTCATGGAGCTTAAATTGTAGTTGGGGAAACAATAAAGATCAGTAAAATATGGAGTATGTCAAATACGTGCCATGGAAACAAATAAAGCAGGACAGAGATGGCAGCTGGGTGCCTCAATGGACAGGTGGATACCTTTAGCTTGAGTTCTCCAAGAAAGAGGCCCCAAAGCAGGGAACTGAGTGAGGGCAGCTTGTCTGGGAGGAAACACTAGCTGGGAAGAGGGGGATGGTACAGGGGAGGGAAGGCGGACTTCCTTCCCTTGAGGGTGGACTGAAAGGTCAGCTCCCACAGGAGACAAATGGAGTTCAATCCTGCTTAGAAACTCAAGGAGTCCAGTATGGCTTTATCCCCCCAATGGCTGAAGGAGTTGGGATAAATATGCAACCGTGGGTGTTTGAGAGCTGCTGCCTCAGCTGTTGAGGGTGGGGGGGAGGACCCTCGGTCCCGCAGATGCAGTCTGGCAATTTGGAGGATGGCCAGGACACACAGATGGGCCACTGACAGTACCTGCGACAGGTGGTGTTTGAGGAAGCCCCAGAGAATGCAAGGGACTGGGACTTGTAGAACTCTGGGGGGAGCCGCTGCTGGTGGATCAAGAGTCCCCGGGGAGACTCTGAGGTGGGGTGTTCAAGCAGTTATTGCAATGCTGGAACATCTAGATGCTGGTTGGAACGTCTAGATCATTCTCACTAAGACCTGTTCCCAGTGATCCCTTAGGATACAAATGCCAGCGTGGGGCCACCTGAACTAGACCAGAAAGGCCCAGCACCTGCCTGCCAGCCCCAGCATATGAGGTTTGCTGCCTGTCATCCCGCCTCCCTTGGCTCCATGGGAGCCATGTTTACTGAACACCAGGCACCATGCTAAGCACTGAGAATAAAGCAGTGACTGAGGCGGTCCTATTCTCTGCCTTAGTGTCAGTGGAGCTGCAGGAAGTAAAACTGATCTGTTTTAATCCCACTAAAAGGACTACCAGGAAAAGGAACATTATGAAGACTTTGGGACAAAGAGACACAGGGATGGATCGAGGCTCCCAAGGCACTTGGCACTCCTTTGAGTCCTGCCTATTACCTGTGACCAGGTGTGTGCCTCCTAGATCCATCCTTGTCTTCAGCAGGAAATCCATGAGGCTGGCACCCCTGAGGCTCTGATCACTCCTTCGTTCATTCAGAAAATATTATTGGGAACCTACTCCGTGCCTGGTTCTGGGCTCAGTGCAAGGCCACCACTGTGAACAAGACAGATATGTGCCCTGATTTCAAGGAGGCTCTGGGGACTAACTATGGAAACACATGGATGCCCTGAATTTAGGACATTTAAGGGCAGCCCTTAAGCTGGACATGACTGTTAAGAGGAAAAAGGCAAGAACATAGCTCACCTCCTGGGAACTTAAGATGGGCTTAGTATTTATGTGATGGTGTCTCTTTCTGTCCTCATACCAACCTTGAGAAGCGGGTACTATTATTAAAATATACATGGAGCACAGAGTTCCCAGTGTGGCTCAGTGGGTTAAGGACCTGACATAGTGTCTGTGAGGATGCAGGTTCGATCCCTGGCCTCCCCCAGTGGGTTTAGGTTCGATGTTTCCACAAGCTGTGGTGTAGATCGCGTATACAGCTCAGATCCAGTGTGGATGTGGCTGTGGCTGTGTTGTAGCCCAGCAGCTGCGGCTCCTATTTGACCCCCTCACCTGGGAACGTCCATATGCCACAGCTGAAGCCATAAGAAGAAAAAATAAATACCCATGGAGCAGGTAAAGAGACAGCCTTCAAGATGTCAGGCAATGTATTCAAGGTCATGCAGTTGATGAGTGGCTGGGGCTGGAACCCAGGTCTACCAGACTCGGAGGCATAGCCTTGATCCCTGCAACACTGTGCTGCCCGCTATGTCTTCTGCTTATTTCACACATGTCTTTGATGAAAAGTCAGGAGTTACCAACGTCCTGAAAGAAGGAAAGCAACTGCAGGACTAAAAGGCAGCTTCTTTACAACACGAGAGCAGTTCACAGGGGCCTCTCTGGAGCAGGCTGGATTGAAGTAATCCAGGTGCTGCACATCAGAGGTGATGCGAGAGCAAGTGGGCTGCATGCAGCAGGATTTAGCAGAGAGCAGAGCTCAACTGCACTCAGCCGACCAAATATCATTTCCGATGAATTTGTGCAGACAGCCTTGTTAGCTCTAAGAGGTACCGCTCTACAGCAGCTATTGAGCTTAGCATCACATAATACATAAGAGCCTCTCCTGCTATAGTGCTCACATGGGGAAAGGGTGAGTCAGCAAGATAGGAGATTAAAATATTAGGCATCAGATTAATGCTAAGCCTCTGCAACAAAATCAACACTGCCGCCCGGGGAACACTGCGGCCGAAGTCCCAGGGCAAGAAAACTATACACAAGAGAAGGTCAAACATTCCCCCACAGCAGAGCTTCTTTAAAGACCCCATCCCCCAATCCTGTGGGGAGGGGAGCAGCCACCTGACTCTGCCTGGCTGCCTTGCTGGGCTGCTTGTTGCTCTCATGTTGCTTTTCACAAGGGCAGTGCCGCATGGTGTTAAGGGCACTGACTCTGGGGCTGGGCGCCCTGGGTGTGAAGCCCTCTTCTACCACCCACGAGCTGCGTGACTTTGGCGAGTTATTTAACCTCCTTGTACCCCAGGTTCCCCAATCATAAAGTGGGATGGCTATAGACCTACCTCATAGGGTTAATGGAATTTTTAAGCGAGTTCATTATGTGCCTGGTAAATGGAAAGTGTTCATAACTGTCAGCTATTATTGTCTATCATTGGATTCCAATGTGAGATTAAGAACAAATCTGAATACCATTTGATCCAGCAATCCCACTTCTGGGCATCTATCCAGAGAAAGCATGACACAAAAAGAAACATGTACTCCAATATTCATTGCAGCACTATATGCAATAGCCAAGACATAGAAACAACCTAAATGTCCATCGACAGATGAGTGGATAAAGATGATGTGGTGCATATACACAATGGAATATTACTCAGCCATTAAAAGGAAAGAAGTAACCTGGCATTTACAGCAACATGGATGGACCTAGAAATTATCATGCTAAGTGAAGTCACTCAGACAGTGAGACACCAACATCAAAAGCTATCACTTACATGTGGAATATAAAAAAAGGACACAATGAACTTTGCAGAACAGATACTGACTCACAGACTTTGAAAAACTTATGGTTTCCAAATGAGACAGGTTGCGGGGTTGGGGGGATACACGGTTTGGGATGGAAATGCTGTAAAATTTGGTTGTGATGATTGTTGTACATCTATAAATGTAATAAAATTCATTAAGTAATTTATAAAAAAGAACCAATCTGAAAAGATTTAGGAAAACTAGTCCATTTGAGTCTAGCCAGCTGAAACCAGATAACTACTCAACACGCAGCTGGCTTTCAACTCCTCCAGAGTTTGAAGGTCAGCTCTAATACAACCACTAAGACAATGGTGTTCTCCCAGCTTGAAGAGACTCCTCCACCGTGGACATACATAGCTTTAAAATTGAGGGAGAAATCAGTCTGGTTAGAGGCATCCCACCACCACGTCCTGCACTAACTGAATTCTATTCAGCCTCAAGAAGGCCATGGCCATGTGACACAAGGAGAAGGGTGGAGGCCACACCTTTGGCACACATACCCACCTTTCTCACCACAAAGCTTATATTGTGCAGAACCGACTTGGGGCTGCCACATTGCTCCTCGGGGCCAGTGACTCCCTGGGCTGATGGATTCATACTGTATGCCTCCGGCCTCTGTTTCTTGAGAAAATGCTTTTTTGGGTTCTGAACTTTCTTTAGGTCACTTTTCCTGCTGGCTTCTTGCTCCCAAGTCAAGGTGGCATTTGCTAAAAGCAAGACAGTATCTGGGTCTTCTGGTTGGGTGACGTAAGATGGGGGGCTTTTAGCTATGAGAATTTTCTAAGATTAAAGAAACAAAATTAACTGGGCAGACATCATCCATTTGCAAGAGTTATCCCAATATAGCTCTTAGTGACCCCAAAGCATAACCTTGGCAATTCTATCCAGGACACCCAGGGTAGAAGATATTTCCCCGGGAGAAGCTGCAGCAAAAATAGTCTGTTAGCTCATCCCATCTAGGAGGGTTACCTCTTTAACCACAAGGCCCATCTGGGTCACCCACATGGGAGAATGCTGATCCCAGCCACATCGTACCCTCATTTTACCCAAGATGGCCAGCTTTGGCTAATCTTTGGGAGGTAGGCTTCACTGCTTGGCACTAATGCTTGTGAAACCAAGGTCACATGCTCAGCTCTGCTGTGTCTCCTTCCTAGGTCCCCACTCAGCCCACTTCAACAAAGCACCTGCCAAGTGCCAGATTCTGGGGTAAACAGTGGATATGGAAATATGAATACGGCATGGCTTCTTGTCCTTGAAGAGACTACAGTCCAAAGGGAGATGGGAACATGTACCCGTTGTTTCAGTGCAATATGTTGGGGACAAAGCCCTGTAACTGCCAGAGGTGGGACATTTGGCTCCCCCTCCTGGAAGCCCAAGGAATTAATGCCCGAGCTGAGTCTGTACAGTGCTGTATAGGCAACGATGAGGGAAGGGGGAGAGGAGGGGAGGCTTCTAACAGAGGGCACAGCATGAGCCAAGGTGACGAAACAGGAAGTAGCATGGTTTGGGGGGGGTGAGGGGTATGAACAAGAAATTCAGGATTACTGAGGCCCAGAGCTCAGGGTTAGGAAGAAGATAGGAAAGGAGGTGGAGACATAACTGAGGACTGGCGGATGGAGGGCTCGGGCTCAGCCCTGGAGGAGGAAGGGCGAGGATTTCAAGCAGGTTCATATCAGTGATCAGACCAATATTGTAACAGCTCAGGTAACAGGGCAATATGGATTCAAAAAGGACAGCCCTGGAAAATGAGGATTGGTTCTTAAGTTACTGTAATAGTTCAGATGAAAGGGTATGAGACCTTGAATAAAGGTGATGACAACAGGGACGGCATGGAGGTGGAGACATTGAAAATGCTGTCACTGTCCCTTTAGTCTATCTGATATCGTTATGCAATTAATGTGAGGAGGTTGACTTCTGTGTTTTGTTCAAAAAGTAATAACTCAACACTGCCCCTTCTAACCCAGTCTTACGATCAGTGCCTCTTAAAATTGAAGGAATACAGTGATCAGGAAAACTCAAAAAGGATACAAGCACGTAGGATGTTTAAAATGACATCCACATTTCAGGCTTGAGTGAAAAAAAAAAAAAAAGATCATCCAATCAGTTCACAGCTGTCTAAACGTGCTCTTCTTGACTGCAAAGCCCTCCTTATTTTCCTTTCCTGCCTCAACTTCAAAACCTCTTTATCTGCCCTTCTTGCACCTCACTTAGCTCCTTACTGTGTGTAGCTGTCCCTGGCGTACCTGATCCCCTATTAGACTGCAGGCTCTAAAGAATACCAACTCTAACATCTGCACTTGCCATAGTGCCTTGAACATAGGAAGCACACAGTAAATCTTTTTTAACTGAAGTATCGTCGATTAGCTGATTTACAATATTATATATATTACATTAGTCTCATGTGTACAACATAGTGATTCAAAATTTTCATTGATTATACTCCATTTAAAGTTATTATAGGAGTTCCCGTCGCAGTGCAGCAGAAACGAATCTGACTAGGAACCATGGGGTTTCGGGTTTGATCCCTGGCCTCGCTCAGTGGGTTAAGGATCCAGCGTTGCCTTGAGCTGTGGTGTGGGTCGTGGATGCAGCTTGGATCTGGCGTTGCTGTGGCTGTGGCGTGGGCTGGCAGCTACAGCTCCGGTTGGACCTCCAGCCTGGGAATCTCCATGTGCCATGGGTGTGGCCCTAAATAGACAAAAAAATAAAGAATAAAAATAAAATTATTATAAAACATTGGCTATATTCCCTGTGCTGTACACAATATCCTTGTAGTCCATTTTGTACTTCTTAATGCTCTACCCCAATATTCTCCCTCCCTTTCTCCCTCTCCCCAGTGGTACCCACTAGTTTGTTCTCTATATCTGTGAGTCTGCCTCTTTTTTGTTTTATTTGGGGGGATGTTATTTTTTTAGATTCCGTGTATAAATGATATCATATGGTATTTGTCTTTCTCTGCTTCACTTATTTCACTTAGCATAGGCCCTCCAAGTCCATCCATGTTGCTGCAAATGGCAAATTTTCATTTTCATTCTTTTGGTGGCCGAGTAGTATTCCATTGTACTTATGTATCACATCTTTCTCCATCCATCTGTTGATGGACACTTAGATTGTGTCCATATCTTGGCTTTTATAAATAACGCTACTATGAACATTGGGGTACATGTATCTTTTCAAATTAGTGTTTCACTTTCTTTGAAATATATACCCCAGGATGGAATTACTGGGTCATATGGTTGTTCTATTTTTAGTTTTCGGAGGAAATTTTACTCTGTTGTTTTCCATAACGACTGCATAAATTTACCTGCCCACCAAAAGTGTACAAGAGTTCTCTTTTCCCACCTTTGTTATTTGTGTTCTTTTTGATAATAGCCATTCTGGCAGGTGTGAGGTAATATCTCATTCTGGTTTCGATTTGCTTTTCACTGATGACTAGGGATGTCGACCATCTGTTCAAGTGTCTCTTGACCATGTGCATTTCCTCTTTGGAAAAATGTCTATTCAGTTATGCCCATTTTTTAATTGGAGTGTTTGGCTTTCTGATGTGGAGTTGTATGAGGTGTTTATAAAGGTTGGATGTTAACCCCTTAGTGATCATATCATTTGCAAATATTTTCTCCCACTTGATAGGTTGTCTTTTCATTCTGTCAATGGTTTCCTTTGCTGTGCTATTGCCAATTTCTTCCTTTATATCTGTTAATGGTTTTTGTTATTGTTGTTGTTGTTTTTGCTTTTTAGGGCCACACTTGAGGCATATGGAGGTTCCCAGGTCAAATTCCTAAGGGTCGGATCAGAGCTATAGCTGCTGGCCTACGCCACAGCCACGGGAATGTAGGATCTGAGCTGCATCTACAACCTATACCTTAGTGCATGGCAATACCAGATCCTTAACCCACTGAGCAAGGCCAGGGATGGAACCTGTGTCCTCATGGATGAAATCAGTTTCATTAACTGCTAACCCATGATGAGAACTCCAAAAAGAACCCATGCTTTTTTTTTTTTTTTTTTTTTTTTTGCTTCTTAGGGCCGCACCTGCGGCATATGGAGGCTCCCAGGCTAGGGGTCTAATCAGAGTGACAGCCAGCTGCTGGCCTATTCCACAGCCACAGCAACTTGGGATCTGAGCCTCACCTGCAAACTACACTACAGCTCATGGCAAGGCAATGCCAGATTCTTAAGCCACTGAGTGAGGCCAGGGATTGAACCCGCATCCTCACAGATCGTAGTCCAGTTCGCTAACCGCTGATCCATGAGGGGAACTCCCTTCCTTGTCTCTTATAACAGTCTTTGTTTTAAAGACTATTTTTTCTAACATAAGTACTGCTACCCCAGTTTCTTTTGATCTGCATCTGCATGAAATGCCTTTTTTCATCCCCTAATTTTCAGCCTCTGTGTGTCTTTGATCTGAAGTGAGTCTCTTGCAAGTAGCATGTCTATGGGTTTTGTTTTCATATCTATTTGGCCACTCTATGTCTTTTGGTTGGAGTAGTTAGTCCATTTACATTTAATTATGGATAGTTATGTACTTATTGCAATTTTGTAATTGTTTGGGAGGGTTTCTTTGTAGTTCTTTTTTGTTCTTCATTTGCTCTCTTCCTTTGTTATCTGAAAACTATCTTTAGTATTATGTTTGGATTCTTTTCTCTTCTGTGTGTGTACCTATTATAGATGTTTGGTTTGTGGTTATCATAAGGTTTATATATAGCAATCTATATATGTATAGATAATTAAGTTGCTGATCTCTTAATTTCAAATGCATTTTAACAACCCTGCATTTACTCTCCTTCCCTTACGAGTACTGTTTTTGAAATCATATTTTACATCTATTTGTTCCATTATCACTTAACTTTTTATTGTGGATATAGATGATTTTACTACTTTTATCTTGTACCTTTCCTAATAACTTCATACATATTAGATTTATTGCCTTTACTGTATTTTTGCCCTTACCAGTGAGCTTTTTCCTTCTGTAATTTTCATGTTTCTAGTTGCGGTGTTTTATTTCTAGCTTAGAGAAGCCCTTTTAACATTTCTTTTAAAGCTGGTTTGATGGTTCTGAATTCTTTTAGCTTTTGCTTGTCTGTAACATTTTTTATCTCTCCATCAAATCCGAATGAGAACCTTGCTGTGTAGAGTATTCTTGGTTGTAGATTTTCCCCTTTCATCACTTTAAATATATGTGTCTCTCCCTTTTGGCCTACAGAGTTTCTGCTGAAAAGTCATCTGATAGCCTTATGGCAGTTCCCTTGTAGGTAACTTGCTGCTTTCCCCTTGCTGCTTTTAATAGTTTCTCTTTCTCTTTAAGTTTTTGCCTTTTTAATTACAGTGTGTCTTGGTATGATCCTCTTTCAGTTAATCCTGTCTTGGACTCACACAGTAATTATTTGATGAATGAATAAAGGGACTAAATGAGTGTATAAATACAGTCCCCCCACCACTGTCTTCATCACTTCTGTCACCAAATCCATTATAGGACAAACTAGGTAAGCAAAAGAGAGATGGCTCGATGCAAACTAAACTCCACTCCTGGAACAATTTAAGATTGAGAAAGAGTGGAGGATCAGAAACATTGCCTCCCTGGGTGGAGACTCCATCTCATTTGTACTAAAAGGGCATGCCACCTAGATTACTCTGCCTAAGTCCATATTTTTGCATATATATGTATATATCCAGCACTGATAGAGGGTCTTCTCCCAACACCCACCAAACCAATGACCCAGCTCTCTAATAGGTTGAAACAGCCCTGCCTTATTTAGTAATTTTCCTGCCCCCAAACAAGATGTCTCTTCCCTGCTCACCCAGTGTTAGTTATACCTTCATTCTCCTTAGAGAGACATTGGCTTCAGCTGCTGCTTTGACGGAGAAAGGTAAGATTGCAATTGAAAACTTCATTACATTAAACATGGCAATCACACTAAATGCCTGAAGAACAAAAAAGAGGCATAGAGTTTAGGATGGGATGTTGCCTTGGCTTTGAACCATTAAATCTGTAGGGATTAAACTTGCTGAGATGAGAAACAGTAGCACAGTTGGGATTCTCAAAGGAACAATTTTCTCATTTCATGGCTCAGAAATCATGGGTTGGCAGATTAAGGATATAAACATCTTCGTCTATTTTGCTATTGGATTTTCACCAAAATGGTGGGAGATGTATCCCCTGGTCTCTGTCAATCCAGAGGATAAGGTCCAAAAAGTACCTCTAATTGTATGCATTTGGAAATCTCCATCCATAGCACACCTTCATTTGGCCTAGAACATTTGCTCAAAACCCTAAGCAGATTTTCCTAAATCATCCCCTTCTCTCATCTGACCTTTCAGAGATAAAGCAACCTTTTCCACATTACACACAGCCCAGGGATGAAGGTAGAAGCTCCCTGGAATGATGTGCCTGGCCCAGGCTTGTTGCTGGTTCTCCTGACCCCAGGGTCTGGCCTCCATGCCCTGTGCGCGCGCGCGCGCGCACACACACACACACACACACACACACACACACTCAGGACTGATTTGAGTGCCTTTGTTCCACTGCCATTTCCAAAGAACCACACACCCCCCACTTCTCTAGGGCCTTCCCCACTGAGCCCTGCCTGGCAGGTGGCTAATATCATATAGCCTCAATGAAGACAAATTTCCTCGCTCTGTGGGTACCCCGGGGAGGTCATGATCGCATCTCTTAGATTCCATCCTCTCATCTGTCCCATATGTAATTAGCAG
Organism: Phacochoerus africanus; assembly: GCF_016906955.1. Taxonomy (NCBI): domain Eukaryota; kingdom Metazoa; phylum Chordata; class Mammalia; order Artiodactyla; family Suidae; genus Phacochoerus; species Phacochoerus africanus. The sequence continues at coordinate 36,410,673 of NC_062551.1, read as the reverse complement.
CCTCTCCCTAACCACCCATCTAAGAAATTAATAACACAACTTCCATCCACAAATCTAGAGTGATCCTTCCCGCTGGTGAATGGACCCCATGGACAGGGCCCCAGACTTCCACTAATCCTAGCTAGTTCATTAAGAGGATGATGAAGGACGCTCTTTCATCACATCTGGTGCTAAATACATCCCTAAAGAGAACTCAGTTCCCCCAAGTCCTAGAGCATTGTCTTGGCTCTGGAAACTAGGCCTTGGCTGGCAGAGCACCCTAGCTGCCTGAGGGCTGACCTCCTACTGGCGAGGGATTCTGAGTCTAAAGAAACAAAAGCCTTTCTTTCAGGGCATTTGTTTTTGTTCTAGATTTCTCTAAATCATCATTTTAGAGAATATCAACTATGTACACTCAATTTGGCTTTAAATCAATTTGCTTGGTGTGTTCTGGGAAACAATTTTTTTTTGGTTTGGGATTATAAACAGTAGTCACAATAATCAGGTAGCATTTGTTCAGGCTTTGGGACGTCGATCATTGCCCTTCACTCCGGCTTTGGGTTCTTGGCTGGGTTCCAGCCCCCAGTGTGTGGGAAAGAAGACTGTGAATGAAGGAACCAAGTAAAAAGTACCTTCCAAAGAAACATGGGCAGTAGCGGCATTGACAGCCTTAAAACAGATGCCCCAGAAAAGCGTTCTGCCTTCTCAAATATCTCCCCAGCCTCCCCTCCACATCCCTGATTTTGGTGCAATTCTTGCCCTGTGAGCACACCTCTCCTTGTTTTCTTGTTTATTTCCTTCTCTCTCCCTCCCTCTCGCTCTCTCTCCCTTCTTTGTGTTCTTTCCTCAAACCACTTGCCTGTGAGACACTGGTTTGATATCTGAGCTCTTTGTTTCTTTATTTCAGTCAGGGGCCATGTCCCCTCTAGTTCAGGTTTGCCTTTTCTTCCTTCCTCCCTTCCTTTCTCTTTCTTTCTTTCTTTCTTTCTTTCTTTCTTTCTTTCTTTCTTTCTTTCTTTCTTTCTTTCTTTCTTTCTTTCTTTCTTTCTTTCTTTCTTTCTTTCAGCTGTCCCACAGCATATGGAACTCCTGGGACAAAGATCAGATCCAAGATGAAGCTGCAGCAATTCTGGATCCTTTACCCCTCTGTGCCAGACTGGGGATCAAACCTGCATCCTAGATTTGCAGAGATGATGCCAATCCTTTTGTGCCACAGCAGGAACTCCAACTCAGGTTTACTTTTGAATGCACAGCCCCCCTTGTTAAAGAACAAAACAAAACCCTGAGCCCCTCACATTCCCTCCAGTTCTCCCTCTGAGGCTTTCAACCTGAATTAGCCTGGTCTGGGTAAGCATCTGGCTAACAAGAACAGCAAACACTGATGCAGCATTTACTGCATTCCTGGCACCGTCCTGCATGCTTTGTGTAAAAGAATTTCTGTCCTCACAACCATAAGGACTGTCATCACCCCATTTACAGATAAAGAAATTAGGGCAAGAGAGGTTCAGTGAGTTGCTGTAAGTCATAGTGAGCAAGTATTGGGTTCAGGACTGAAACAAGGGAGCTCTGATCCTGACACCACACAGCCTCTTCCAATACCGGCAACCCTTCCCATTAAGAGAACTTCCAAAAACTTTCCACTTGATGTGTATATAGATAAGTATGAATAAACCAGCCAAGGGTTCCTTTGGTTTGAATTTTGTTTTCCAAATGTAAAATTGTGTTCCAGTGTTAACTACGACCCCAGCTCTGTCACAGACCAAATAAGAATTGTTGCCAAGCTTTCCTTGGCTCCCTGTCAGCTCAAGCACTTGTTTTAAAAGTCAAGGTAGAATCCTGGCATTGCCCAGCTCACCATGCTCGGGTGTTCTGATGCTAGTGCTTGGCAGAGGTGGGGAGGAGCTACCTACCTGGCATTTGTCAGAGGTGGGTGAAGAAGAGGTGCTTACCACCGGGGCAGTGAGCTTGCGTCTCAAGAGGATATGACAGGTGAATGTCAGTACAATGGCTGTGGTGGATGCAATGGAAGTCAGTGCTGAGTTTCCACTTTGGACAAATCCAGCTTTTTCCAGTAATTTCCTCTCCCTCTTCCTAATATCTGTGAATTAGAAACAGTCCTTGGTGGTCTTACTTTTCATGTCAAGCACCAGCATTAGGAAACTGTTACTCAATGGAATATTGCTCAGCCATAAAAAAGAATGAAATAATGCCATTTCCAACATGGATGGTTCTAGAGATTATCATACTAAATTCAGTCAGTCAGACAAATACATAACATCAGTTATATATGGAATCTTTAAAAGTTGATACAAATGAACTTATTTACAAAACAGAAACAGACTCACATAGAAAACAGTCTTATGGTTACCAAAGGGGAAAAGGGTGAGGGGGGGCATAAATTAGGAGTACGGATTAATAGATACATACTGCTATATGTAAAATAGATTAACAACAAGGATTTACTGTATAACACAGGAAACCACACTCAATGTCTTGTAATAACCTATAATGGAAAAGAATCTGAAAAAGAATATATACATATGTATAGTAGGTATAACAGAATTATTTTGCTGTATACCTGAAGCTAAAATAGTATTGTAAATCAGCTATGCTTCAGTATAAGAAAGAAACATATTACTCCTGCTCAATTCTGCTGCAAATCAGTGTTAAGGACTCCTGTTGTGAAGTTTAAATGAGAGGAAGCACAGACAGCCCCAAGCACAATGCCAGCATGTACCAGGGCTCAGTGTGTGGCAGCTGCCATTATGGATGGTTTCCAAGTTCCCTTCCCATCCTGGTTCTCTGGGCATCAAGACTCATCCACTCAGATGTCTACAGGGGTCGGACAAGTAATGTAAATGAAGGGAGGGGGCAGAGAGCAAGACCAAAGCGAGGCAGTCCTAGGCTCACCAGACTGTCAACTGTTCTGAGGTCTGAAATCTGGAATCTTGTGAGACATCACCCTACTTTTAAATGTTAGGAACTAATTGAAAAAGTTAAAGTACTGCCGGGGCCAAATAAGACACATATGCCAGTGTGAAGATGGCCAGATTGAGGCCCCTGCCCTGTGTCTCAGCAACAGCTACAAAAACACAAGAACATTTCTCCCTCTCCCAAGTCCAGATGAGGCCATGACTCTGTACCACTTACCAATAAAATCCAAGCTTCCCTCCCCGGTGTTTAAAGTCCTCAATAGCAGTTCAGCCTCCTCTGCAAAAACCCTCTCAACATGGCGCCACAGCCATCCTTGCTCAGTGCTGGCTACGTACCAGGGGTTCTGTGAAACACTGTGCAGGCACGCTCTCATTAGACTTCTCTCACCACCATGGGCAAGGCAGAAGCCATCCTTCTGCGCTTTTGACAGTAGAGGTAAAACTTAGAGGGTTAAGTGCCTTGACTCTTAAGAGGTCAAGGCAGAATTGGAACCCAATTCCACTGGGATCCAAAGCTTACTGTCCACATGCCCTTCCCCTCGAGAACACCAGCTACTTCCTTCTTCCCAAGCACAGCCTCTAGGCCTTTGCTCCTGCCTGAGGGACTTCCCTGACTCTGTCTGTGTCCACAGCCCTGTTATCCTTCAGGGCCTGCCTAAAATGCCAACCTCTGGAGTTCCCTGGTGGCTCAGTGGGTTAAGGATCTGGCCTTGTCACTGCCATAGCTCTGGTCACTTCTGTGGCACAGGTTTAATCTCTGGTCCAGGAACTTCCACAGGCCCTGGGCATGACCGTAAATAAATAAATGCCACCTCTTCCAGGAGGCCTTTCCTGATGTCTCACACCCATGGAGCTCCTCTCCTTTTCTTTCATGGCATTTTACTCATTTTATCCTGTCATTAACTCATGCATTCTCTCATTCATTACATTTTAATCTATTACATGCCAGATGCTGTGCTTGATGCCGGGGAATATAGGGATAAACAGGGTCTCAGCTCTTCTAGGAGGGGCGATAGACAATAAAGAAACAAACAAACAAGTAAAGAAGGTCATTGCAGGTTGTGTGGAGTGATATGAAAGAAATAAACATGGTAAAGTGATTAAGAAGGGAAGTGGGGAGTGGACCTGTGTGGGGCTGTGGTCAAGTCAGCCTCTTTCAGTCAATGGCATTGACCCTAGGAGACCCAAAGTCCAGACAAAGTCACCATGAACATCTAGCAGAAGACATTCCAGGCAGAGGGACCACAATGGTGGAGATCCTGAGGTGTGAATGAGCCCGGATGCTCTTCTAAAAACAGAAGGTTTGTGTGGCTCAAGCAGAGTTATCAAGGCTTAGGATAAAATGTTTTGGGGTCACAGGGGTCAGCAGAGGCCAGATTGTGCTGGATCAAACAGCTGTAGGTTGGAATCTGGATTTCATTCAAAAGTCCTAAATTTGAATAATCTAAGTGTGATAAGCAGCCACTAAAGATTTTTCAGCAGGGGAGAGATGGGATCTGATGGGACATTTTAAAAAGGTCACTGTGGCTGCTGAGTGCATCATGGGTTTTAGAAGGAAGGAGGAAAGGAGGGGTTGCATCTAGAAGTTCTTGCTGTAGTCCAGAAGGGAGAAGATGTTAGCTTGGACTAGGGTGGCAGTGGAATGAAAAGCTGACAGATTCCAGATGTATTAGTTCCTGTTGTGGCACAGTGGGTTGACTCAAAATTGTCTCAGTGAGAATGCAGGTTTGATGCCTGGCCTCGATCAGTGGGTTAAGAATCAGGCATTACCAAAATTGCAGCATAGGTCACAGATGCAGCTCTGATCCAGTGTTGCCATGGATGTGGCATAGGCCCCAGCTACAGCCCTAGCCCAGGAACTTCATATGCTGTGGGTGTAGCAGTAAAAAGAGAAAAAAAAAAAGATTCCAGATGTATTTTAGAAGTACAGCCAACAAGGAGTTTCCATTGTAGTGCAGGGGAAACGAATCCAGCTGGTACCCATGAGGATGTGTGTTCAATCCCTGGCTACACTCAGAGGGTCAGGGATCCAGTGTTGCTGTGAGCTGTGGTGTAGGTTACAGACTCAATTCAGATCCTGCGCTGCTGTGGCGTAGGTCAGCAGCTGCAACTCTGCTTCACCCCCTAGCCTGGGAACTTCCATATGCCAAGCGTGCAGCCCTAAAAAGCAATAAACAAAACACAACAAAACAAAACAAAAACAAAGTTAGATATATTTTTGAGCTTAGTTAACTCAGCCTCCCTTAATTTTATAAGTAGAGGCCCTTTTCTTAAGTATTTTGTGTGGTTCCCATGGCCTTGCACAGAGTAGGAACTTGGCACATATTTATCAGATTAAACTGACTTGAATTAAATTGAGCTGAGTTAAACTGAACTCAGTCAAATGGAATCAAATTTAATCACATCAAATCCATTTTATTAAAGTGAGTTCAATGTGTGAGGAGGTAGTTCTGTGTCTTCAAAGACGGTTTGCCAACTTGTAGGGTTGCCAGGGTCTCAACTTGAGGCACTCCCTTTGGCAAGCTCAGAAGCAGGTATCCTAAAGCCACTTCCTACAACACGGACACATAGCTGCAGGCCCAGTTACACGCTGGACTAAAAGTGTAATTGTAGATCCAAAGTCAGTTGTAACGGTGGTTCAGATCATTAAACCGCCAACCACCTGAGTCTATGTCAGCAATTATGTAAATGTTCCTGCCACTAGATTTGCATTTTTATTTGCTTGAAATAGTTTTAATATCTTAAAAAAACAGCTACATATGCATATATATGCATTCTCCTATCTGCACATCAAGTCAATGGGACATATGATACCAGCGAAGCTGCTGCTGGCAACAAGGGTACATGTGAGTGAGCACGTGTGGACATCTTCCAAGTCACGGAAATAGCCTGAGACAGCTCTTCTCCCGCTCATAATGTTTTAGTGAATTATTTTTGTGAAAGGTAACTGGCTAGCATAAGCATTCACTGGCCTCAATATGGCTAAACCATATGTCACTCACCTGCTGAGCCCTTGGCTTCACTGGAAGAGATGCTTGGGCCTATTCTAAAAATCTCTGCAATCCTTTGAAAAGCCTGCCAACCAGCTCCAGGGTCCCTTTCCAGAACTTCCAGAACACCTGGCCTGGGAACCTTAAGAATCGCTTAAAAGATCACATTCTACAGAGTAAGTAGTTCTTTTGGCAGCTGCTCATCCTACCTCGAATGGTGTTGGTAAAAGATTTCTCCCAAGCGTACATTTTAATCAGCTTGATGCAAGTCAGAAACTCATTCATTGTCTGAACTCGCTTGTCTGTCACTGAAACTGCTGATCTTCGGAAAGCTGAATTGAGCCTAGCCATAAACATCTGAAATCAAGGTACAAACAGTGTGTTCAGAGAGAACTGCTGAGTTGCAATTGGCCTAGAAATCCGGGGATCAGAGCCTAAGTGCCAGGAAAAGTTCTAAGGGACGTTGGCTGGCGATTCTCAGCTGGAGAATTCTCAGCCTTCCCTTGAGTTGTGGCAGAGGCACCCTGTGGAGGGTGGTGGAGTCACCTCTGGGGATCTGGGCAGATGGTAGGACTGCATGCATAGCCAGGACATGAAGCAAGTGCTGGGGATTTTGACAAATTAAAGAAGCAGATCCCCCTCCCCCAGGGCATTCAAATTCAATTTAAAAAACAACAACAACAACAAATGATCCTATCTGGGAGCACAAAGGAGGGGTGCAGAAGAAGTAGAAACAAAGCCCTCTGTCCACCTCCGTGAGAGGGTGTGCGAAATACAACTGCAAAGACCTGCCATTACCTGGATGGGGATGAAGATCACATACACTGATATCCCGATAAGAGCTGTGGGCCCCAGAATGAAAAAGGAGTACACCGCACAGACAGCCATTAGGATTGGGATGGTGGCTGGCAAGGGACAAAACAAGGCAGCTTCAAACAAGGAATAACTATCACTTGATAGTATATTGAGCACCTGCAAAGAAAGCACATGGCTTCAGGCTTTGGAAGGGCCACCCAAAGGTTTCCTGAACTGAAAGCTTTCAGAACAGCTGAGGTCTGAGGAAGGAAGAGAGAAACTGAATTAGAGGGGCTGGGGGTCATCAGAGAGCCAACATGGTGAGTTTGGGTCTCATTCTAGTAGGACTTTGGAGAGACCAGTCTTTTAAAACTGAGGATCCCAATGAAGAAAGGCTTTAAGGAGTTCCCATTGTGGCTCAGCGGGTTATAAACCTGACTAGTATCCATGAGGATGTGGGTTCAATCTCTGGCCTTGCTCAGCGGGTTGTGGATCCAGATATGCCGTGAGCTGTGGTGTAGGTTGCAGACTTGGCTCCAGATCCCTGCATTGCTGTGGCTGTGGCATAGGCTAGCAGCTATATAGCTCTGATTCCACCCCTAGCCTGGGAACCTCCATCAGCCACAAGTGTGGCTGTAAAATGCAAAAAAAAAAAAAAAAAAAAAAAGCTTTAAGAGCAGTATTACCATCTAGGAGCATGCTGGTGAGTTTGCCATTTGGTTACCTGATAGCTCTCACTTCCTTATTTACTCAACCCTGCTTAATCAGGGCAGCCAGGCACCCAGCAAAAAAAACACAACAACAACAACAACAACAACAAACCACATTTCCCAGTCTCCTTGGGCAAGGAATGTGGCCACATAACAATGTTAAGGACAGTGAGATACAAGCCAAAGAGGCAAAAAGAACTTTGGGGATGAATTCTTAAAGGGGCTAACTCAACTTGGAAGACCTTCCCCTTTTGCTCCTTTCCCCTTCCTCCTACCAGCTCTCCGAAACATAGGTGGACCTGCGGCAACCATCCTGAACCATTACAGGAGCCATGTGTTAGGAAAGTGATGAAGAAAGATGGAAAGATGAGGAATTACCCCCACCAGCCCTGGGTCATCTTCTTCCAAACTCCTTTTACACAGAGCGAAGTAAATCCCTCCAGTTTAATTTAGGGTTTCTTTTGGGGTTTTCTGTTACATGCAACTGAATCTAATCACAGTCGATACAGGATGCTGTGAACTGAAAGAGCAACTGTAAGAAAGAAGCAAGTCTTTTCCCTACCTCACTCCACCTAGGGTTCCCTTGGCCAAGGAAGTTTCCTCATGTTAAGGGTGAAGATTTTATTGCTAAGGATTAAGGGCTTAGGAAAATGTCCAGCTTTGAGGTCCAATAGGCATGGTCTTTATGATGTGTTGGCATCCCAAATACTACACAACTGGACTGGTCAGATCCCTTAGTCAGTCAACTTTTTGTTGTTGTTTTGTTTTTGCTTTTTAGGGCAGAAGATGCGGCTAGGGGTTGAATCAGAGCTACAGCTGCGGGCCTACACCACAGCCACAGACACAGCGACATGGGATCCAAACCTCGTCTGCAACCTACATCACAGCTCTCCGAAACAACAGTTCCTTAACCCACTGAGCAAGGCCAGGGATTGAACTCTCATCCTCATGGATACCAGTCAGGCTCATTAACCACTGCGCCATAACAGGAACTCCTCTTCTTGTGTTTGGAGTCTCTGCCACTGCACGTGGCAGGGAGATGGGATGTGATGGGCAGGACACTGACAAACAGAAGGGAAGCAGAGGTTCCATCCCAGAAGCACATCTCATACATACTCAGAAAACTTGGAATCTTGTGTTCTAAAATTAGATTCCTCCTGGACCAGCTTACCTCCCCAACAGAGATGTGTGTCAGCGTCTTGAAGGACACCAGGTTTTCAAAAACCAGGGTGGAGACGGCCACCTTCAACCGGATTGCTGTGCGGTAGTTTATGGCCCAGGCCAGGGCCCAAAAGAGGACTTTGGTAAACTCGGTGGTAAAAAGGGCCATGCACAGGCCGATGCCAACCCAGACCTTCCTGGAGATGCTCTGGGTTTGCTGGAGGATTTGGTGAATGAGAACAGTCTGCAAAATAGTGTGGCGGGGAAGAAGAGAGGACTGGTAGAGGAGGGCTCAGATAATGTCAGCAAGCTGACGTTATGAGGCAAACTTTTTCATTAATTTCAGGGGCTGCCGCTGTGCTTGACAGGGGTTAGCTTTACAAAAATGTGCTCCCAAGGAATGCAAGGATAAGGATAATGTACTAAACCCACCAATTCATAGAGAAAGTAACTAATGACACTCGTTGCCAGTCTGGGGACCTGGGACACCAGGCAGAAGAAGGGCCACCCCACTCACCGGCCCTATGGCCGCCATGATAATGCACAGGATATTGGCCACGATGTCCATCAAAACACGTGTCCTCTGGAATTTCCAGACCACTCGGCCCAGGGAGGCTTTCTCAGGACCCATCTTCTCGACCTCTTCATCCCAAAGGATTCGAAATCTGTGATGAAAGTGAAGGAAGAAAGAAAGGGACTTACGCAAGTTCCCGTCGTGGCTCAGCTGTTAATGAACCTGACTAGTATCCATGAGGATGCAGGTTCCAACTCCTGGCGTTGCTCAGTGGATTAAGGATCTGGTGTTGCTGTGAGCTGTGGTGTAGGTCACAGACGTGGCTTGGATCCCGCATTGCTATGGCTGTGGTGTAGGACAGCAGCTACAGCTCCAACTCGACACCTAGTCTGGGAATCTCCATATGCCTTGGGTGCAGCCTTAAAAAAGCAAAAAAAAAAAAAGGGGGGGGGAATTACATTCTCATTTGCTGTTTAAAGCTACTCTGATGGACAAACCTTTGCAAGAGGGTTAGCACAACGCCTCCCCCATACCTGGCAGCGGTAGCTTCAGATGAACAGCAGCGGTTCTCCCTTCTTCTTATGCGGGGTGGATGGGCCAAGGAAGAGCAGTGGGCAAAGCCCTGACACAGCATGAGCTGTTTTCTGGCATTTGGGCTCTTTTTCAGGATTTGATTTCCTCCTTCTCCTGCTGGTCTCTGGCACAATACCAGTTGTGATTTAAAAAAGAGAGAGAGGCAACAAAGAAGCCAAGATAAAAAATCTAAAGGGCAAGGAGGAGCTTGTCCATTTCCAAGATCTGAAACGAGGCCAGTGGGACAGGAGTGTGGTGACATGGGGAGGCAAGGCAGGGCCAGATGGATTTAATTCCCAGTGCAAAGGAAGCCACTGCAGGTCAAGATTATTATATGTATCTAAAAGAACATGGGGCTTCTGTGAGAGTAGTGGGTGATGGGGGTGGGAAGCAAAGACAGAAGCAGAGAAACCACAGTGGAAGATCGCCAGCAGCCAGGTGGGAAGTGGCGGTGGCATTTAAAGAAATGTGGATTGGAGTTCCCGTTGTGGCTCAGCAGTAACCATCCAGACTAGTATCCAGGAAGATTCGGGTTCAATCCCTGGCCTTGCTCAGTGGGTTAAGGATTGCCGTGAGCTGTGGTATAAGTCACAGAAGTGGCTCAGATCTGGCATGGCTGTGGCTGTGGCATAGGCTAGCAGCTGTAGCTCCAATTTTCACCCCTAGCCTGGGAACTTCCATATGCCCCTGATGGAGTCCTTTAAAAAAAAGAAAGGTACATGGGGGAGAGATCAGGACTTATTGATGAATTCAATGTGGGGAAAAATGAGGGGGAATTGGGTTAGGGATCCCAGTTTTCCGGCTTGACCAACTGTGGGAATGGGGTTTACAGATATGGGGAAAAGAGGAAGAGGGAACATCATCAGATGGGGCTTTAGATACAAAAGAGGATCAAGGATGCAGCTTTAGATGTAAGATGCTTGTGACTCATCCAAGTTCAGCTGTCTGATGGGATGCTGGGAGTGTGAAGTCCAGAAGAGAGTCATGGTCTGACAATGGCGTGCTATTGAGTTTGTCAGCATGTGTTCAGTGGCTAAGCCTTTGGAACCGAACCTAGTATGGAAGGGAAGAGGATCTCAGGTATATGGGATAGATGGAAGGAAACATTAAAAACAGACAGAGAGGTAGAAAGAACACCTGGGTCTCATTCCTCTTCCGGCTCCCTGGCAATTTTCTCCAGACTGTAGATTTGGGAAACTACTACTGACAGAGATTTCCTCAGGGCACAGATGAGGGGATGCACAATTGAAAAAAACGATGGCTAGAGCATGATTAGAACTCTTAGGCCTTCAAGCACATGAGGCCAAAGAGGAGAATTCCAGAAGATGCAGAGAGAGGGCTTTGAGAGATTCCCCACTTAAGACAAGAACTTCTGGAGTTCCTGCCAGAGTGTAGTGGGTTAATGATCCTGCTTGTCCTTATGGCATTGCTGGTTCAATCCCTGGCCTGGCTCAATGGGTTAAGGATCCAACATAGCCACAACTTGTGGTGTGGGTTGCAGAGCAGGGAGAAAAAAGAAGAGGAGTCGATCTGTGAAGATGGTGGCATAGGGGCTGTTTAATGAGAGCAGACAAAGTTCTGGACAGATGCACCAAGATTTAATGGCACTGACCTCTGGGGAGTGGAGCAGGAGTACAGTAGGGATATATTTCCACCACTTAAACTTGTTGCTTTAATATTTTTATAGTGAATATGAATTAGGCTGAAACCTATGAAATGTATGGTTTTGCAAGTCAAACTTGTCAGTTTTCATTTGGTTCAACCTAAGCGTATTTTGTAAAACAAAGATCTGATGCCAATTTTTAAAGTGAAACAAAAACACCATGCCTGGAACCTCATAAAGCAGCCCAAGTGGGGTCCAGGTAACCCAGAGCAAAGTGAGAGTCTGGCCACTCTTGTCCTGATGTGGTGCTCAGACAAACCAGCTGATAGCCTGGCCAGAATGGTCCTGAAGCCTCAGGCCAATGTGCTCAAGAAGTTCTCTCTCCCCACCAACTCTCCCTGGTCCTCACCTCCCCAGAGACTGAGCCAGGAAGTTCAGTCAGGCCAGCCCACCTCTCAGAGATAAGCCACCGAAAAGGGCCACCAAGACCCATGGGCATCGATTTTCACATGGCAAAATGGGAGCACACGAAAGGGGTTGCAGGTCCCCTCCTAGGTGCCCCCCCCCCAGATCTGACCCCAAAGAATCCTGATACCTTTTGGCGTTGGTGTCAGATGAGTCATAGGGTGACAACGGGGGCAGGGTGTCCACAGTCAGGGTGTGCCTGTAGCCTCTAACCATCAGTGGGGTGAGCCAGGAGAACGTGGCAAAGGAGAGCAGCCCTGCATCATCCACAGGGTTGGGTGCCAACCTAAGACAAACGAGATGCTTGGTGTTCCAGGAGGTTGGGGTCCCTGCCTTGAGTCCTTGGCTGGAATTATCAACCATAGTAACAACCACAGCCACGCTCAGACCTGTGACTCACATCCATCAGCCCCATGAGCTGCAGTGTGCTGGACCAGCTCCTCCCAGCTTGTGAAGGCTGATTGTTAAATTTTCAGGAATTCTTCAAATCAGTTCTTAAATACAGCGAATATTAAAAATTAAATTACGGAAATGTAAGTCAATTATCTTAAAGACAAAGGCAATAAATACTCAAAACACATAGCCCTAGATTTTACTAGTACCTCTGCTCTTTAGATTATGTAAGTCTATCATCTCTGGTAGAAATACCATGCAGAATCGGGATCTAATGTCATGAACCTCTTCTCAGCTTTGTGCTCAGCGACATCATGTTTGTAGCTTGAAGTCAGCCATGGTAGGAGGACTCACACCATAAAAGGGGATTAATGGTACAATCCAGGGAATTTTTTAGTGAGCGGTTTAGTGAGCATTTACCAATGACAATCCCACAATGGGCTCGTGCTAACAGCATCCCATCCCACAAGAGGGTTTCTCTTCCACTTGGCATGAGGAAAGGGAGACCCACCCAGTAGCTGGCCATCAGAGGAGCTGGGTGCCTGACTTTTGCTCTCAGAAAGACGGAGAAGGGCAGGGCAGAGTGTGCCTCCAGTGGGGGCAAGGCTTCCCAAGGAAGTAAGAGCTAGAGGTAAACTTGTGGTTTATTTTGAGGATTGAATGGATTATTCCATGTAAGATATTATATTTAAAAAATAGCTAGCAGACAAAGAAGGAAGATAAGGGGAAGTGAAAGGAAGAAAAGGAGGAAGAAGTAAGGACGGAGGAGGAAGAGAGATGGTTCTGCCCTTGAGGAATTAACAGTCCAAGATGGTAGAAAAGTCAGAGCCACAAAGTGCTACCTACTAATTGCTGAGTGTTTGTCATATTCCCGGCCCTGGAAGAGCTTTGTATTTGTACTAGATGTTGTTAAGATGCCCCAAGTCACCGACTTTGTCACATTCACGTCCCATCTCGCTGTGGAGCGCTTGTGCTAACAGCATCCCATCTCACAGGTATGCTGTGCCTCTTTTTACTATGTGGTTTTAGGGTCTTCTCAGAGCATAAGTGCAGCCCAGAATTGCAGGGGGCTTATGCTGCCAGGGGAAAACCCAAGTAACTAACAGAGTACAAGAGCCCATGGACAAATGTTCCCAACTCTCATCCTATAGGCGGGAAATTGTACACTTCTCCAGGGGACCTAGTAGAATCCAGTACCCATGTCTACAGCAGCGACACCAATGACACACCCCATGTACACCCCATGTTCTTCTTCCCTGCCTCGCTCTCCCTAAATCTTCCCTCCTGCTTCTTAAAATTGCCTCTCCAATAAGCTACCTGCATCCAAGTTTTTGACTCAGGCTCTACTTTGGGGATAATATTAATAATATTAATGAGATGCTATTATTAAGGCACTTGATACATAGTAAACATTTCCTAAAGGGTAACTTTTATGATAAGGTCATTCATTACCTCATATAATCCAACAACTCCATGAACTAGGTATGTGGGTTGTGTGGTGAGCCCATTTCATAGACAAGAATATCGAGGCACAGAGAGGTTAGAGTACTTGCCCAAGTCTTATAGTTGTTAAGTGGTGAAGCTAGGATTCAAACCCACTGCTTGCTGACTCCAGGTTCCATCATTCTGTTAATCACTATCCCACATCGCCTGTCCACAAAGCGATTACAAACTGAGCCAAAGCAGTGCGTAGTTAGAGCTCTCTCCTGCCTGGGGCTAAGGATGGTAGCTAATGCTCTTATCTTTTGCCTTCCCTCTCACTTTAGAGGGCTCACGGGTGTATGTTTCTTCCATAGATTCTAGGAGAGAGTAGTGCTGTGTCACCTGCCTTCCTCTGCTGGGAGAAAATATCACAGGCCCTTCTCATGCAGAAAAGGCAGCTTTTATAGTTATAGTTTATGCAGTGTTATAATACATATATGATAATAATATAACATCATGTGAGCTTAGAAGTCAGGCTGCCTTAGTTCCTACTCTGCAATTCAAAACTGACCTGATTCTCTCTCCAATATATGTATCCCAGACCCTTGGAATGTGACCTTGTAGCTCCTTCCTTCAGAAGGTTAAGTCTATTTCTCCACACCTTCAGTGAGGGCTGATTTGTGACTTGCTTTGGCCAATACATTGCAGGGAGAGAAATGGTAGACAGTTCTGAGCTGAAATCTCCTGAAGGCCTATATGCTTCAACTCATCCTCTTGGCTGCCTACTGCATTACTATGTGATCAAGCACAGGCTAGCCTGCTGAAGGTTGGATAACTCACATGGCCCACCTTCCCCCAGCCAGTCAGCCCCCAGAAGCACAGCCATCTTGCTGACCAGCAGATGCATAAGTAAGCCTGGTCAAGACCAGGTGAATCACCCAACTGGACCTAGCCCAAGTTGCTGACCTACCCATAGAATTATAAGCTCAATAAATGTCAATTGTTTAAGGCTACTAAGTGTTGAGATGGCTTGTTACACAGCAAAATCTACCTAATTAACTTTGGGCACATTATTTGACCTTTCTTATTCACCCACTTACGCACCCATCAGATAAAAATAATAATAACACTTCCAGGGTGGTTGTGGAGAGTGAATGAGAAGATGTTTGTAAAGAATTTGAACAGGTCCTGGCACATGGAAAGCTCTCCTTAAACATTTGGTACTGTCTTCCTCTCACCAAAGGACAGGAGAGTTCATGAGGTGAATTGTCAATAAATGAATAAATGGATGGATGGATGGAAAGACAAAAGGACAAGCATGTAGAGCAGAAGGATGGGGCTCATGGGCAGTGTCCACTCTCTTGATGGGCTGGAAGGTATTCCTACAAGTTGTCCCTGGGGCCACCTCCCAATCCTCCTCTCTTACCTTGCATAGGGTCTCACTGGGATCATGGTCTTCAGGCTGGGGTCATATCTCTCTGCAAAGGACCTTCTCTGGCCTCGCCGGTCCAGATCAGCAATAAGGTAGGGCCCATCATTTACCATCTTGGTGGCAGTCTAGAGCTCTGGGCTCTTGGCCTAGGAATATTCACTCTGCAGCAGAGAGATGTGGAGATGAGGACATTTTGGAATGGGATCAGGCAGCCCCCACTCCATCCAGACCAGCTTCTTGCTCCAACCACTCAGATCTGGTTTCATCAATTAACCGTCCACATTTATGGAGGAGTGTGGCCAGAAGACCCACACAGCCCTCAATTCCACTCTGTGCCTTCCTTATTAGAAAGGACATTCTGGGAGTTCCTATCATGGCTCAGTGGTAACGAACCCAACTAGTATCCATGAGGACACAGGTTTGATCCCTGGCCTCACTCAATGGGTCAAGGATCTGGTGTGCCATGAGCTCTGGTGCAGGTCACAGATGCAGCTTGGATCCTGCATTGCTGTGGCTGTGGTGTCAGCTGGAAGCTGCAGCTCTTATTCAACCCCTAGCCTGGGAACTTCCATATACCACACATGTGACCTTAAAAAGAAAAAGAAAAGAAAAGATATTCTGTTCCTCTTCTTTCCCATTTTAGGTTGACCTGGAGCAGCCCATTGCAGGTTTTCTACCAGGAGCCATCCCATGGCCACGTCTGACTCCCAGCCCGGCAAACGAACCCCAAGAATATAGGTTTGCCTCCTGTGTGTGACCCAGGGTGAAGCTTGTCACACATACATACCCCTTTTTCTCCCTGATTCTTTAAGATATCCAGGATCATGTGCACCCACATCCCCTTGTTCCCACATCCAAGGATCAGAGAACTTCAACAAGACCACCTCTCAGGACCAGGCACATCTGAGCAAGCCCATGCCCCACCCCTCCCATTTCTGTGACCACTGCTACAAAGGGAAGTCAACAATCCAGGTGGAGAGGATACTTTTGGGAATGCCTGCCCAGCCCACAAACCAACCATCCTATTCACCAAGAACCTAAACCCAAAGAATAGAGAACAATTCCTGAAGGTTTTCTATTCCTACTTCCAGTTATTCCCTAAGGCAGAGCTCTATTCTGGCCCTTTAGTTTCATGACATTGTGCTCTCCATATCCTATAAATAAATTATCCTTTTTCTCCTAAATTATCCTGAGTTGGTTTCTGTTACTTACAACCAGAATATTCACAATTATAAATCCATGGTTTCTCATCCTATGAATTCTCTTTGGGATTTTTCATGGCTAGAAACAAACCAATTCCCATCGAGGTTTTAATGGATGATAAACCTATGGCATGTCAGAGTTGGAAGCATGCTCAGATGCAATCTTTGACAAACTTCTCATTGTTCAGAAAAGGAAAGAGAGGCTTAGATAAAGGAAGGGACTTACTCAAGAGAAAATGTAATAGTGACATCAAATCATGGCCAAGATGTACCTCATTTGTGTCTCCCTCCCTCCCAATAACTGCAATTTTGCAAGTGAATCCATAGAAGGACTGAGAAAACCTCAGAATCCCAACAAGCCGACAGAAGGTATTTCTCTCCCAAGGACAGTTAGTAAAGACTGGAGGAGGTGACTCCTGCTGGAAATACAAAAACAGCAACACAAAACTTCAAGGCACATGAGAAATCAAGGAAGCATGATACCATAAAACCACCAAAGACAACAAATAATCCTCCAGTAACCAGACCAAAGACATGGAGCTCTGTACCTTACCTGATAAAAAATTCAAAGTAGCTGTTTTAAGGAAACTCAGTGAGCTACAAGAAAACACAGAAAGATGGATTCAACTAAATCCAGAAAACAATACATGAATGAGAAGGTAAACAAAGGGATAGAAATCATTGAAAAGATCCAAACAAGCACACTGGACCTGAAGAATACAATGAATGAAATTAAAACTGTAATAGAGAGTATCAACAGGAGGAAGAAACTGTGAGTTAGATGACAAGAACTTTGGAATTATTCAGAGGAAAATAAAGGAAAAAATGAAAAGGAATGAAGAAAGCCTACATAATCTATGGAATACCACCCAAAAAAATTTTTTTTTGCAATTTATTGGCATTCCAAAAGGAGAAGAGAGGTGAAAAGGGGGTAGAAAACTAATTTAAAGAAATGGTCAAAGGAAACCCTAAACAACACAAAAAGACAACCCACAGAATGGGAGAAGATCTTTGCAAATGAATCAACTGACAAGGGATTCATCTCCAAAATCTATAAACACCTTCTGCAGCTCCATACCAAAAAAAAACAAACAACCCCATCCAAAAATGGGCAGAAGATCTAAACAGACAATTCTCCAAAGAAGACATACAGAAGGCCGAGAAACACATGAAAAGATGTTCAGCATCACTCATTATTAGAGAAATGAAAATCAAAACCACGATGAGGTACCACCTTACACCAGCCAGAATGGCCATCATCCAAAAGTCTACAAACAAGAAGTGCTGGAGAGGGTGTGGAGAAAAAGGAACCCTGGTACACTGTTGGTGGGATTGTAAATTGGTGCAACCACTGTGGAAAGCAGTATGGAGATTCCTCAGAAAATTAAACATAGAACTACCATTTGATCCAGCAATCCCACTCCTGGGCATCTATCCAGGGAAAACCACGACTTGTAAAGACACGTGTACTCCAATATTCATTGCAGCACTATTTACAATAGCCAAGACATGGAAACAACCTAAATGTCCATCAATAGAGGAGTGGATCCAGAAGATGTGGTCCATATACACAATGGAATATTACTCAGCCATTAAAAAGAATGAAATACCAGCATTTTTAGCAACATGGATGGACCTAGAAACTATCATGCTAAGTGAAGTCAGCCATACAATGAGACACCAACATCAAGTGCTTTCACTGACATGTGGAATCTGAAAAAAAGGACAGACTGAACTTCTTTGCAGAACAGATGCTGACTCACAGACTTTGAAAAACTTATGGTCTCCGGAGGAGACAGTTTGGGAGGTGGGGGGATGTGCTTGGGCTGTGGGATGGAAATCCTGTGAAGTCAGATTGTTATGATCATTATACAACTACAGATGTGATAAATTCATTTGAGTAATAAAAAAATGAAAAAAAAGAAATGGTAACTAAGAATTTCTCAAATTTGGGTAGATTTTAATATCCCGGATTTCCCATCATGGCTCAGCAGAGATGAATCTGACTGGTATCCATGAGGACACAGGTTCAATCCCTGGCCTCGCTTGGTAGGTTAAGGATCCAGCTTTGCCATGAGCTATGGTGTAGGCTGCAGGTATGGCAGGTATAGATCGCATGTTGCTATGGCTGTGGAAAAGGCCAGTGGCTACAGCTGCGATTCGACCCTTAGCCTGGGAACCTCCATATGCCTCAGGTTCGACCCTAAAAAGGAAAAAAAAAAAAAAAAAGGAGTTTCTGTTCTGAGGTTCCAGTTTCAATTCCTGGCCTTGCTCAATGGGTTAAGGATCCAGCGTTGCCGTGAGCTGCAGTCTAGGTCACAGACATGGCTCGGATCCTGCGTTGCTATGGCTGGCAGCTGTAGCTCCAATTCATTCCCTAACCTGGGAATTTCCATATGCTGTGGGTGCAGGCCTAAAAAGCAAAAAAAAAAAAAAAATCCAGCCATTACATGAGGGTAATAGGTCACCAAGCAAACTGGACTTAAAAAGATCCTCTCCAAGACACATTTTAATGAAGTTGTCAAAAATTAAATAAAGAGAGAATCTTAAAAGCACCAAGGGAAGAGAAGCCTGTTACTTAGAAGGGAATCCCCATAAGGCTATGAAAAGAGGTCTCGGCAAAAACCTTATAGGAAAGAGTGGAATAACATATTCAAAATACTGAAAGAAAAAACCACCAACCAATAATACTCTATCTGGCAAAGATACTATTCAGAAATAAGGAAGAAATGAATATTTTCCAGGCAAAAACTGAGGATTTTATCACCACTAGACCTACATTACAAGAAATGCTGAAAGGAGATCTTCAGGCCAGAATTAAAGGTACTAACTGGTAATCTTAAAACATATGAAGATATACAATATACTGGTAAAGGTTAAGTATATAATCAAATTCAGAATATGCTAATACTATAATATGGTCATGTGTTAACCATTAAATTCTAGTATAAAAGCTAAAGGACAAGAGTATTAAAAATAACTATATCTGGAGTTCCCGTCATGGCTCAGTGGTTAATGAATCTGACTAGGAACCATGAGGTTGTGGGTTCGATCTCTGGCCTTGCTCAGTGGGTTGAAGATCCAGCATTGCCGTGAGCTGTGGTAGGTCATAGATGTGGCTCGGATCCCACGTTGCTGTGGCTCTGGCATGGGCAGGTGGCTACAGCTCTGACTGGACCTCTGGCCTGGGAACCTCCATGTGCCACAGGTATAGCCCTAGGAAAAACAAACAAACAAACAAAAAACCTGTATCTAGGAAGGGGTGTGGAGAAAAAGGAATGTAAATTGGTGAAGCCACTATGGAAAACAGTACGGAGTTTTCTCAAAAAGCTAAAAATAGAGTTGCCATAAGTTCCATCAATACCACTCCTGGGCATATATCCAGACAAAATTATAATTCAAAAAGATACATGCACCTCTGTGTTCATAGCAGCACTATTTACAGTAGCCAAGACATGGAAACAACCTAAATGTCCATCAACAGATTAATGAATAAAGAAGATGTGGTATGTGTGTGTGTGTATGTGTATGCATATATATAAAACTCAGCCCTAAAAAAGAATGAAATAATGTCATTTGCAGCAACATAAATGGGACTAGAGATTATCATACAAAGTGAAGTAAGTCAAATAAGTAAAGTTAGAAAGAGAAAGACCAATACCATGTATCACTTATATATGGAATCTAAAATACAACACAAAAGAATATATCTATGAAACGGAAACAGACTCAAAGAACAGACTTACGGTTGCCAAGAGGGAGGGGTGGGGAAGGGTAGGATTGGGAGTTTGGAATTAGCAAATGCAAACTATTATATATAGAATGGATACACAATAAGGTCCTACTATATAGCACAGAGAGTCTATATTCCTGTGCTTTACAGTATCCCCTGATAAACCATAATGGAAAAGAAAATGAAAAAGTTTATATATATATATATATATATATATATATATAGTATATTACTAACTATGCTGCAATACAATTTTTAAAAATAACTATAGCTAAAGTAATTTGTTAATGAATACAAAATATAAACAGAGGTAAATTATGACATCCAAAACACTAAAAGGTATCAAAACACAAAGCATATGGGTTTTGTACCCAAAGTTAAGTTCTTAGCACAAAGTAGACTATCATATCTATAAGATGATAATTTTATGTAAGCTCATGGTAACCACAAAGCCAAAACCTATAGTAGATTCACAGATAAAGAGGAGGGAATTAAATCATACTACTACAGAAAATCATCCATTCACAAAGGAAAGCAGAAAGAGAGGAATAAAGGAACAAGGGAACTACAAAACTGACAAGGCAAAAAGAATCAGAAAGCTTGTGCGTCAATAGCTACTCTAAATGTAAATAGATTAAACTCCCCAATCAAAAAGCATAGAGGGTTTGGATGGATCTGAGAAAACAAGACCCAAGTATATGCTACCTACAAGAGACTAATTTCAGCTTTAAGGACACACATAAGCTCAAAGTGAGGGGATGTAAAAGATATTCCATGCAAGAGGAAACAAAAAGAGCAAGTAGTTATACCTATATCAGAGAAAATAGACTCTAAGCCAAAAACTATAAGAGATAAAGGTAATTACATAAGGATAAGGGTTTCAATTTATTAAGAAGATATAAATGACTATATTGGGGAGCTATATATATCAATGAAGCTGAAAACTGGGTTTTTAAAAAGATAAACAGAATTGACAAACCTCTAACTAGTCTAAGAAAAAAAGAATGAGGAGAAAAAGAGTAGGCCTTGCAAATGATACTGCAGAAATACAAAGGATCACAAGAAACAATGAACAATTATATGCCAACAAATTGGATAACAGAAAAATAGGTTAATTCATGGAAATA